>NW_026652276.1:70833848-71217442 GCF_009828535.3 Hylobates moloch
AAAAAAAAAAAAAAAAAAAAAGATAAAATAATTCTGATTTTATAAATGGGGCAACTGAGGCTTTTGGTTGTATTTATCAGATTAATCTAAATCTGGCAAGTATTGACGTTAAATCTTAATAACCTGAGAAAAAAGGAACGAAATGCCAGGAGAAAGAGGAAGTTAGAAAAGAGGAAGTAGAATGATGGACAGAGAGACAGAGAAGAGAAAGAAGAGATGTCTGGACAGAGCTAATTTAGGAATACATTTTAGTGTTTTTAAAATCCGATTACCACTGCTTAACTTCTCTAGTAAAAAATAATGCACTTAGTAACATCGCCAGTGTATATTCTCTAATGCAGAGAGTAAACACTTGCCTGGTATCTTGCCTCTAAACGTCTCTAGATTCAGAACACTGGTTACCTGGGAGAACCCATAGTCTTCTTCCACCGTCACACCATAACACTGATTAGTTAACCATATTAGTTAGTTGAAGCCTTAGACCTGGAGAAGATGAAAGTTAGAGCCAGCTAAACTGGAGGAGTGGTGTGGCAGGGAAAGAAGGGAGCCCAGGAGGTTGGGCACAGTAATCCAGGCTGGAGAAGACACAGGGAGGATGAGAAAACAGAAATTTGGGTGCCTAGAAATCTGGCCCTAGAAAAGGGAAGGAGTAGTTTTGTCCAAGATCAGTCCTAGTCTGAAAAAAGAAGTAAAGAAAAGGGAGAAGTAAAGAAAAGGGAGAAGTAAAGAAAAGGGAGAACAGACCATCATCAAGTCAACTCCATTTACTTTGTGTGTGTTTCCATTCATGAAGTTTTGTTATAAACTAGTGATAGGAAACTTTAAAAATCTAATATTACCTAAGGTGGGATTACATGATTCCCTTATAGGAGGCTGATATGTGGTATGATTTGGGGATGTTGGAGATGGCCCCAAATCTTAACTAAAAGTATGTCCACAGTCCCCATTAGGTATCTGAAATTCTGTTAGGGAAGGTCTTCATGACTTGTCTTCCCTCTGCCAAGGAAAATGGCAAATGCTTCTTTGTAGGAGTGCTTTTTCTTTGAAGGCAGAAAGTTTTATGGGCTGACCTGCTGAATGTAGCCTAGAAGCTGAGCTTGACATAAAATTTCAGGAGATAACTTAAAGTGCCATCAAGCTTAAGTGAAAAGGATGCAGGGCAACTTTTCAATCTGCAGACCCTCTCATCCAAGGAAAAGCCAGCACAAATGGAAACCCTCAGGTGGATACCAGCTGGCTCCTTGCCACCACACCTTACTGCTCTCTCTGATCTGCTCTGCCTCAGGTCTTTTGGCAGACAAAACCCAGTAGATATTTAGTTTGTCAGTTTAAGGCTTTGCCTCATCCAGCAAACCTTTTTATTTTTTGAGATGGAGTTTCACACTTGTTGCCCAGGCTGGAGTGCAATGGCGCGGTCTCGGCTCACCACAACCGCTGCCTCCCGGTTTCAAGCGATTCTCCTGCCTCAGCCTCCTGAGTAGCTGGGATTACAGGCATGCACCACCATGCCCAACTAATTTTGTATTTTTAGTAGAGATGGGGTTTCTCCATGTTGGTCAGGCTGGTCTCAAACTCCCGACCTCAGGTGATCTGCCCTCCTCAGCCTCCCAAAGTGCTGGGATTACAGGCATGAGCCATCGCATCCAGCCCAGCAAATCTCTTTCTAAGTGACATCTGTTGAAGGATTAACCTGTTAAGAGAAAATATACTATTGACATCTTGCTGAGAATGAGTTGGTTATATTCTTTCCTTCTTGGAACCCAGAGATGAGCAGGGCACAGAGGGAATAGAAATGTAGTTGGGGTCATGGAAAAGAAAGGAATCAATTTTGAAGTGCAGAGTAAGGTCCAGGAGGAGTAGTCAATGTGATGCCAGAATGCAAGCAAGGTCTTAGCATCAGGGAGGTAGATAATGACAAAGAAAGCCTGGGAGGAGACCACCCAAAGGACTTTTTGAGAGGACCCAAAGACAAAGCCATGTGCCATAGTGCATTACTACCTGAGTTCCACAGACATATGTGTCTGGCTCAATGATCTGGAAGATTTCTTCAATCTTGCTAAATAACTTTACGTATGTCTATATTGTATATAGTAAAGAATTATGGTGGGATGTGCACAAAGTATTAACAGTGCTATACATTGGTTGTGTCTGAGGAATTTTAAGGCTGTCTCCCTCTTCCTTTATTATTTATTTTTCAGGTTCTCATGGTTGAATTTCTACAATGAATTTCTACACTTCCTAAGTAGTCATTTCTTAGGAAGTTGCTTGACTCCTCCAAATTCCTCCTTTTCTAAGAATATTCCCAATGTTTAAAAGTAGGCCCCAAGGGACTTTGTCTGCACCATATGACCCTGTCTCCCTTCCACCGATGATGAACCCAAGATTGAAAATTAAATCAAGCTGGGTCAATCAAATTCTCTCTCCTTGAGTATCACTTAGGATTCTCTGGGCCACAAGTAACAGAAAACCACAAGTCTACTGTTTTAAACACTAAGGGCAGTTACTATCTCATATAACAAGATACTCAGGGACAGAGTAGTTACACAATGACACCAAAGAAGCAGGGATATTTTACAATGAGATAAAAAAACACAGCTTCCTTCCCACTTTCAGTGTGGACTCGATCATGTTAGCTTTGATCTTGGCTAGCAATCCTCATTGTTGCAAAATGGTGTGATCTAGGCTCACTGCAACCTCTGCCTCCTGAGTTCAAGCGATTTTCCTGCCTCAGCCTCCTGAGTAGCTGTGATACAGGAGTGCACCACCACGCCTGGCTAATTTTGTATTTTTAGTAAAGTCTGGGTTTTACCATGTTGGCCAAGCTAGTCTCGAACTCCTGACAGGTAATCTGCCTGCCTTGGCATCCCAATGTGCTGGGATTACAGCAAGCCTCACCACTGTGGGCTAAAGAGCTCTGGGGTTCTAAATAAACTTGAAAGGCAGTCTAGGCATGAGGACTGCAATTCCTGGGCAAATCCTGGGTTCAGAGCCAGTGGACTTGGGATGCACATGACCTGGTGAGACACCAGCTGGGGCAGCCAAGAGAGTGCTTGTGCCACCCCTCCACCAACCCCAGATAAGAAAGCTCTCAGCTCCGGGAGACACTCATTTGTTCTGCTGGAGGAGAGGAGGGGGAGAGTAAAGAGGACTTCGTCTTACAACATGGATACCAGCTCAGCCACAGTAGGACAGGGCATCAGGAAGAGTCCTGAGGTCCCTATTCCAGGCCCTAGTTTCCAGACAACATTTCTACACACCATGGGCCAGAAGGGTACCTCCTGCCTTTAATTCCCTTAAAGGACCCCATCCTGGCAAGATTCATCACATGCTGACTAAAGAGCCTGAATAATCAGCAGTGGTAGTCAGGCAGTAGTCTCTGAGGACCTTGGGTGAGACTCAGGGCTGTGCTAGCTTCAGGTCTGACTCAGCACAGTCCCAGTGGTGGTGGCCCCAGGGGTGCTTATGTCATCCCTGCTCTGGCTCCAGACAGCTCAGCACACAGAAAGAGAGACTCTGGGGGAAAGTAAGAGAAGAGAACAAGAGTCTCCACCTGGGATTTTAAATAATTCTTCTGGATCTTATCCATGACCACCAAGGTAGTACCTCTACGGGTCTGCAAGAGCCACAGTATTACTAGGCTTGGGGTGCTCCCTAATGGAGATATGGCTACAGTGACCAAAGAGTTAGATCACAATACATAGGACCCTTTGAATACGTGGAAAGTCTTCCCAAGAAGGACAGGTACAAACAAGCCCAGACTGCAAAGACTACAATAAATACCTAACTTTTTAATGCCCAGACACTGACAAACATACACAAGCATCATGATCATACAGGAAAACATGACCTCACCAAGCAAACTAAATAAGGCACCAGTGACCAATCCCAGAGAAACAGAAATTTGTGACCTTTCAGACAGAGAATTCAAAATAGCTATTTTGAGGAAGCTCAACAAAATTCAAGATAACACAGAGAAGAAATTCAGAATCCTATCAGATAAATTTTACAAAGAGACCTAAATAATTTAAAAGAATTGGGCAGAAATTCTGGAGCTGAAAAATATGACTGACATTTTAAATAATGCATCAGCATCTCTTAACAGCAGAACTGATCATGCAGAAGAAAGAATTAGTGAACTTGAAGACAGGCTGTTTGAAAATACAGAGTCAGAGGAGAAAAAAGAAAAAGGAAAAAAAAAAGAATGAAGCACACCTACAAGATAGAGAAAATAGCCTCAAAAGGGCAAACCTAAGAGTTATTTGGCCTTAAAGAGGAGGGGGAGAGAGAGAGAGAGATCAGGGTAGAAAGTTTATTCAAAGGGACAATAACAGAGACCTTCCCAAACTTAGAGAAAGATATCAATATTCAAGTACAAGAAACTTATAGAACATCAAGCAGATTTAACCCAAATAAGGCTATCTCAAGACATTTAATAATGAAACTCCCAAAGGTCAAGGATAAAGAAAGGATCCTAAAAGTAGCAATAGAAAAGAAACAAACAAATAACATAAAAAGGTGGCTGGGCATGGTGGCTCACGCCTGTAATCCCAGCACTTTGGGAGGCTGTAGCAGGCAGATCATTCGAGGTCAGGAGTTTGAGATCAGCCTGGCCAACATGATGAAACCCCTTCTCTACTAAAAATACAAAAATTAGCTAGCCGTGGTGGCACATGCCTGTAATTCCAGCTACTTGAGAGGCGGAGGCAGGAAAATCATCTGAACCCAGGAGGTGGAGTTTGCAATGAATTGAGATTGCACTACTGCACCCAAGCCTAGGTGATAGAGTGAGACCCTGTCTCAAAAACAACAAAACAAAACAAAACCAATACAAAGAAGCTGTAATACATCTGGCAGTAGACTTCACAGTGGAAACTTTACAGGCCAGGAGACAGTGTCATGACATACTTAAAGTGTTGAATGAAAAAGTTTTTGTCCTAGAATAGTACATCCAGCAAAAATATCCTTCAAAATCATGTTTGAAAGATATGCTATTCTTTATATAATCAACAATAAAGACATTCTCAGACAAACAAAAGCTGAGGGATTTCATCAACACCAGACCTATCCTACAAAAATTGCTAAAGGGAGTTCTTTAATCTGAAAGAAAAGGATGTTAATGAGCAATAAGAAATGATCTGAAGACGCAAAACTCACTGATAATAGTAAGCACACAGAAAAACACCGACTATTATAACACTGTAATTGTAGGGGTAAACTACTCGTATTATGAATAGAAAGACTAAAAAATGGAACTATCAGATATAGTAACTACAATAACTTTTCTAGACATTGAATAATAAGACATAAATAGAAACAACCAAAACTTAAAAAGCAGAGGGATGAAGTTAAAGTGTAGAGTTTTAATTAGTTTTCTCTTTACTTGTTTGTTAATTTGTTTATGCAATCAGTGTTAAGTTGTCATCAGTTTAAATAACAGATTATGAGACATTATTTGCAAGCTTCATGGTACCCTCAAATAAAAAAAAATACAACAGACACACAAAAAATAAAAATCAAGAAATTAAAACATATAACCAGAGAAAATTACCTTCACTTAAAGGAAGATAGGAAAGAAGGAAGAGAAATCCACAAAACAACCAGAAAACAAATAAGAAAATGGCAGGACTAAGTTCTTACCTACCAATAACATTGGATGTAAGTTTGTGACCAGCCAGGGCAACATAGTGAAACCCCATCTCCACTAAAAATACAAAAATTAGCTGGGCATGGTGGTGCGTGCCTGTAGTTCCAGTTATTCAGGAGGCTGAGGTGGGAGGATTGCTTGAACCCAGGAGGTGGAGGCTACAGTGGGCTGAGGTCATGATACTGTACTCTAGCTTGGGCAGAGCGAGACCCTGTCTCAAAAATAAACAAACAAACAAAAAGCCAGGCATAGACTGAAAATAAAGGAATGGAAAAGATTTTCCATGCCATTGGAAACCAAAAAAGAACAGGAGTAGCTATATTTATATCAGACAGAATAGACTTCAAGACAGAAACTATAAAAAGCAAAGAAAGCCTTTATATAATCATAAAGGGATTGATTCTGCAAGAGGATATAACAACTGTGAGTATATATGCACCTAACACTGGAGCACCCAGATATAGAAAACAAATATTATTAGAGCAAGAGAGAGAGAGATAGACCCCAAACAGTAAGAACTGGAGACCTCAACATCCCACTATCAGCATTGGACAAATCTGCCAGACAGAAAATCAATAAAGAAACTTTGGACTTAATCTGCACTATAGAGCAAATGGACCTAACAGACATTACAGAACATTTCATCCAATGGTTGCAGAATATATACTCTTTTCCTCAGCACATGGATCATTCTCAAGAACAGATCATATCTTAGACTACAAAACAAGTCTTAAAACATTCAAAGAATTGAAATAATATTAAGCATCTTCTCTGACCACAATGGAATAAAACTGGAAATCAATAACAACAGAAATTTTGGAAAGTATTCAAACACATGAAAAATAAACACTATACTCCTGAACAACCAGTGAGTCAATGAAGAAATTAAGAAAATTTAAAATTTTATTGAAGCAAATGATAATGGAAACACAACATACCAAAACATATGGGATACACCAAAAGCAGTACTAAGAGCAAAGCTTATAGCAGCAAGTGGCTACATCAAAATAGTACGAAAACTTCAAATGAACAGCCTATTGATGCATCTTAAAGAACTCAAAATGCAAGAGCAAACAAAACCCAAAATAAGTAGAAGGAAAGAAATAATAAAGATCAGAGCAGAAATAAATGAAATTGAGACAATAAATAATACAGAAGATCAGTGAAATGAAAAGTTGTTTTTTTTGAAAAGATAAACAAAATTGACAAAACTTTAGCCAGATTAAGAAAAAAAGGAGAGAAGACACAAATAAATAAAATCAGAAATGAAAAAGAAGACATTACAACTGATACTGCAGAAATTCAAAGGATCAGTGGAGGCTGCTTTGAGTAATTGTATGCCAATAAATTGGAAAACCTAGAAGAACTGGATAAACTCATAGACACATACAACCTACCAAGATTAAACCATGAAGAAATTCAACACCTGAACAGACCAGTAATGAGTAATGATATTGAAGCCATAATAAAAGATTGTTAAGCAAAGTCCAGGATCCCAAGTTTTCACTGCTGATTATTGTGAGAAATTTAGAGAAGAACCAATACCCGTCCTATTCAAACTATTCCAAAAAATAGAGGAGGAGGAGAAAACATTTCCAGACTCATTCTATGAGGCCAGCATTACTCTGATACCAAAATCAGACAGAGACATATTAAAAAAAAAAAACAAAAAAACTACAGGCCAATATCCCTTGTGAATATTGATTCAAAAATCCTCAACAAAATACTAGCAAACCAAATTCAACAGCATATTAAAAACATCATTCATCATGACCAAGTGGGATTTATCCCAGGAATGCAAGGATGGTTAACATATATAATCAATCAATGTGATAAATCATATCTCCAGAATGAATGACAAAAACCATATAATCACTTCAATTGATGCTGAAAAAGCATTTGATCAAATTCAACATCCCTTCATGATAAAAAAAAAACCCTCAAAAACTTGAGTACAGAAGGAACACACCACAACACAAAAAAGCCATATATGATAGATCCACAGCTGGTATCATACCGAATGGGCAAAAGCCGAAAGTCTTTCCTGTAAGATCTGGGACACAACAAAGATGCCCACTGTCACCACTGTTATTCAACATAGTAATGGAAGTCCTCGCTACAGCAATCAGACAAGAGAAAGAAATAAAGAACATCCAAACTGAAAAGGAAGAAGTCAAATTATCCTTGTTTGCAGATGATATAAGCTTATATTTGGAAAAACGTAAAGGTTCCACCAAAAAAACTATTAGAACTGATAAACAAATTCAGTAAAGTTGCAGTACACAAAATCAACATACAAAAATCAGTAGCATTTTCCATATGCCATTAGCAAACAATATGAAAAAGAAATCAAGAAAATAATCTCATTTACAATATATACAAATAAAATAAAATACCTGTAAATTAACTTAACCAAAGAAGTGAAAGATTTGTACCATGAAAACCATAAAACAGTAATGCAATAAATTGAAGAGAACACAAAAAAATGAAAATGGATTGGAAGGATCAATATTGCTAAAATGTTCATACTACTCAAAGCAATCTACAGATTCAATGCAATCCCTATCAAAATATCATGACATTCTTCACAGAAATAGAAAAATAGGCCGGGCCTGGTGGCTCATGCCTGTAATCCCAGCACTTTGGGAGGCCGAGGTGGGCAGATCATGAGGTCAGGAGATCGAGACCATCATGGCTATCAGGGTGAAACCCTGTCTCTACTAAAAAATACAAAAAATTAGCTGGGCATGGTGGCGGGCGCCTATAGTCCCAGCTACTCGGAGGCTGAGGCAGGAGAATGGCATGAACCTGGGAGGCAGAACTTGCAGTGAGCCGAGATGGCACCACTGCACTCCAGCCTGGGTGACAGAGTGAGAATCTGTTTCAAAAAAAAAAAAAAAGGAATAGAAAAATAAAAAAAATCCTAAAATGTATATGGAACCACAAAAAAACCAAATAGCCAAAGCTATTCTGAGCAAAGGGAATAAAACTGGAGGAATCACATTACCTGACTTCAAATTATACTACAGAGCTATAGTAACCAATACAGCAGCACTATCTACAATAGCCAAGATTTGGAAGCAACCTAAGTGTCCATCAAAAGAGGAATGGATAAAGAAAATGTGCTATATATACACTAACATGAAAACAGACACATAGACCAACGGAACAGAATAGAGAACCTAGAAGGGAATTAATGCATCTACAGTAATTCATTTTCAACAAAGGTGCCAAGAACATACACTGGGGAAAGGACAGTCTCATCAATAAATGGTGCTTGGGAAACTGGATATCTATGTGCAGTAGAATGAAACTAGATCCCTATCTCAACATATACAAAAATCACATCAGAATGGATTGGCCAGGCGCGGTGGCTCATGTCTGTAATCCCAGCACTTTGGGAGGCCGAGGCAGGTGGATCACTTGAAGTCAGGAGTTCAAGACCAGCTTGGCCAACATGGCGAAGCCCCACCTCTACTAAAAATCCAAAAAATTAGCCTGACATGGTGGCAGGTACGTGTAATCCCAGCTACTTGGGAGGCTGAGGCAGGAGAATCGCTTGAACCAGGGAGGCAGAGGTTGCAATGAGCTGAGATGGTGCCACTGCACTCCAGCCTGGGTGACAAAGCCAGACTTCATCTAAATTAAAAAAAAATCAGAATGATTAAAAACTTAAGTCTAAGAACGCAAACTATGAAACTACTAAAAGAAAACTTTGGGGAAACTCTCCAGAACATTGGTCTGGGCAAAGATTTCTTAAGTAATGCCCCACAAGCACAAGCAACCAAAGTGAAAATGGATAAATGGAATCACATCAAGTTAAAAAGCTTCTGCACAGCAAAGGAAACAATCAACAATGTGAGAAGATAACCCATACAATGGGAGAGAATATTTGCAAATTATCCATCTGACAAGGGGTTAACAACCAGAATACATAAGGAGCTCAAACAACTTTATAGGAAAGAAATCTAAGAATCTGATTTTAAAATATCTAAAATATGTGAATAACATTTCTCAAAAGAAGACATACAAATGGCAAACGGGCATATGAAAAGGTGCTCAACATCATTGGTCATCAGAGAAAAGCAAACCAAAACTATAATGAGATATAATCTCACCTCAGTTTAAAAAGTGGCTTTTATCCAAAAGACAGGCAATAATGAATACTGGTGAGGATGCGGAGTAAAGGGAACCCTCCTACACTATTGGTGGTGATGCTGATTGGTACTATCACTATGGAGAACAGTTTGGAGGTTTCTTAAAAAACTAAAAATAGAACTACCATATCATCCAGCAATCCCACTTCTAGGTATATACCCCAAAGAAAGGAAATCAATATATCAAAGAGATATCTGTACGGCCATTTTTATTGCAGCACTATTCTCAATAGCCAAGACTTGGAAGCATGCTAAGTGTCCATCAACAGAGGAGTAGATAAAGAAAATGTGCTACATATACACAATGGAGTACTCTTCAGCCATAAAATGAATAAGATTCTATCATTTGCAACAACATAGCTTGAACTGGAAGTCATTATGTTAAAGAAAATAAGCCAGGCACAAAAAGACAAACTTCACATGTTCTCACTTATTTGTGGGAGCTTAAAATTAAAAAATTGAACTCAAGGAGATAGAGAGTAGACAGATGGTTACCAGAGGCTTGGGAGAGTAGCATAAGTGGGGTGGGTTAGGGGGAATGGGGACGGTTAATGGGGACAAAAATATAGTTAAGCAGAATCAATAAGGTCTAGTATTTGAGCTGGGTGTGATAGCTTGTGCCTGTAATCCCAGCTACTCGGGAGGCTGAGGCAGGAGAATGGCTTGAACCTGGGAGGCAGAGGTTGCAGTGAGCTGAGATCGCACCACTGCACTCCAGCCTGGGCAACAGAGTGAGACTCCACCTCAAAAAAAGAAAAAAGATCTAGTATTTGATATCACAACAGAGTGACTATAGCCAACAATAATTTATTGTGCATTTTAAAATAACTAAAAGTTATTTGATTGTAACACAAAGGATGAACACTTGAGGTGATAGATATCCCATTTACCCTGATGTAATTATTACACATTGTATGTTTATATCAAAATGTCTCATGCACCCCATAAATATATACACATACTATGTACCCACAAAAATTAAAAATAAATTTAAAAAAAGAAAAAAAGAAAAGCCTGGACTGCTTTTGAATAGCTGGTGTATAATCTCTGGAGTTATACAGTAAGGATTGATGACATGGCAGCCAACATTCACTTCTCATGGCACACTGTGGCATGCTGCAGTGTGGTCTGATCTGACTGGATAATAGCTGGGTTGAACACGAGGGACCCCTACAACAGCCTTGAGAAAGGGCACAATTCAAACTTGGTAGCTGGGCAACTTGGAGGCTCTCAAACATTAAAATCTATAATCTAGACTCTAGATTGTAGAATCTAGATTCTATTCTAGAGAATAACATGAAGGCCCTACAGATCCTGGTTCAAAAGGCCACTACCAGCAGACACAATCCCACAAACAGAACCATAAAGAGTTAGGGACCATTGGGCCAGGGCACTGCTTTATGTGTCCACTCTCAGCAGCTTTTCCATCACCAATTCAGACACCTCACTGAGCTGCCATTTTGGGTGAGATGGGAGGCTTCTCATTGGGTTCCCCAGTTCCTTCTTGGTATGCCTAAGTAGTACTCCCTTTTGGTTACATATCAACATTTTAAAACTTGACCTATATATCCAATCTGTGATTTCTTCTGAGTTAGTAACCATTTACTGTTATTTGCTTTATATTATAATCAGTTTTTCCTTTTACTTTACTAAAGGATGTGGCTATGCTTAAGGGAGCAACTACCATTAAAGTATTAATTAAAAAAAAAACACCACCACATTAAGTTGGCATTAAAGAAACTAATGCAAGGCATGGTTCAGGTTAGATGTCAGAATTTATCAATGCCATTCATTGAAAGACCCACCCTACTCACCCATTCTCCCTTCTGCTCATCCCACCTCCCCAAAAGAAAAAAGATTGTTACAAAAATACCTCTCAGATTGCTGGTGTTGGTTGTAGTGTTCTTGTGTATCTCTGCCTTGCAATGTCATTTTAAGTCTTTCAGAGGATATATATTTTTTTATTCATGGTATTATATAATTAGTAAAGGCATTTTTAAACAGTAAAAGCAAATCCAAAATTTAAAAAGTGTACATACAAGGTTAGACAAGCTTTGAAGAGCCATAAGCAGCACAGATTGGTCACCCCTGGGCTCATGAAGTTGGATTTTAAATTTAATGACATAAAATCAACAAATATTTGGCACCAAAGAAATAAATACATCCAAGGAGCAGATGAAAATATTACATTTGCCTTAAAAATCAATCTGAAGCCACCTTAAACATTATATTTTTATGGTTTTGAAACTAAATTGCCTTTATCTTCTTTGTTCAGATTTTAAAGAATTATAATTGTACATTTTGTGAGAAAATGAATTTGTTTGACAATAGCTAACTTTTCAAAAAGGTTAATTTAGTCAACTTCACTTTATGTTTTAAAATAGGTCTTGAGAGAGAGTATTTAAGCATATCCTCAATTTAATTTCGGTTTTAGCACCCTGAAAACTCATGTTAAAAATGAGTTTTATACAAAGAGAATTTGCCATCACACAGAAATTATTACTTCCCCTGTTCCTTTTGGAGTTTTAATTCATTGTTTTACAAGCCTATCTCAATCTAATTGCTTTTAATTTTTTCCCCCATAAGCTTACAGAGTAGTCTGAGACAAGGAAACTGCTGCCATTTGCTGGAACTGGCAAACAGGTCATCCTAGTTGATAAGAGCAACCCCAACCAGGTATTAAAAGAGCATAACATTTTTTCTTCTTGCCAAGGGAGCCAGTAAATATTAGAAATAACATTTAAATTGAAATTCTCTGTGGACACCATTCTGATTCTTCATCCCATAATTTTTGGAAGAGAGTTAAGCCCCAGTTCATTTGAGCAGGATGGAGCTTGGCTCTTTCCTCTACTGCAGTCCTGAATAAAATGTTTTTACTGCTTTAACTAATGTTGGTTTTGCTTACCTTTGACACTAGTCGGGGATTTTTTTCACTGATTTCCTTGCATATAGGAGATCTTTACCCTTCGAGTACTTTTAATACTAACTTTAGAAAATTTTTATACAGGTAACATATTTTCCTCGTAGAAAAATAAGAAAACACAAATGCTAGCAGAAGAGGAAGGAGGAGGAGGAGGAGGAGGAGGAGGAGGAGGAGGAGGAGGAGGAGAAGCCACCACCCATAATACTAGTGTTAACTATTATTAACACATTGCTTTCAGCCTTTTTCCCCTTTGAATATATATATTTTTTAAAAATAGACCATAGATGGTTACTAGAGGTGGGGTGGGAGGGGAATGGAGAGATGCAGGTCAAGTGTACAAAGTTGCAGTTATATAGGATGAATAAAGAGACTTAAAGTAAAGCATGAGACCAGTTATTCGTATTTTTAATAATCATTCTCACACTGCTATAAAGAACTGTTAGAGACTGTGTCATTTATAAAGGAAAGAGGTTTAATTGACTCAGTTCTGCATGGCTGGGGAGGCCTCAGGAAACTTACAATCATGGCGGAAGGGGAAGCAGGCATGTCTTACTTGGCGATGGAGGAGAGGAAGAGGGTAAAGGGGGAAGAGCCCCTTATAAAACCATCAGATCAGGTGAGAACTCACTATCACAAGAACAGCATGCGAGAAACTGCCCCCATGACCCAGTCACCTCCCACTAGGTCCCTCCCTTGACATGTGGGGATTATGGCAATTACAATTGGAGATGAGATTTTGGTGGGGACACAGAGCCAAACCATATTGATATGGTATACTAAAATTTTTCGAAGACATAGATTTAGGTGATCCTCCCCCCACCACAAAAGTAACCAAATGAGATGATGGATATGTTAAATTGCTTACTTGTAGTAATTATTTTACTATGTATGTGTATATTAAAATATCATATTATACACTTAAATTTATATAATAAGAAACAAACATCACTTTGGGAGGCTGAGGCAGGCAGATCACGAGGTCAGGAGATCAAGACTATCCTGGCCAACATGGTGAAACCCTGTCTCTACTAAAAATACAAAAATTAGCTGGGTGTGGTGGCGTGTGCCTGTAATCCTAGCTACTCGGGAGGCTGAGGCAGGAGGATCGCTTGAACCAGGGAGGCAGAAGTTGCAGTGAACGGAGATTGTGCCACTGCACTCTAGCCTGGCGACACAGTGAGACTCTGTCTCAAAAAAAAAAAAAAAAAAAGAAAAAAAAAAAAAAAAAAAAAAAAAAAAAAAATAGGACCACAGAATAATAGTGATCTAAAATCCAGAGTTTTAAAAAAACTCAATAACATAACATATTATTGTGGTTTCTAAAATCCTTATAAAGGTCACACATAATGATGTAGATAATTCAAGCAACTAAGAAAAACGTGAATAAAAAAGTAAAAGTTATTTATTCACATTTCTTTTGGCCCAGAAGCAGTAAGTGTGTTTTAGTAACAATGCTTTGAAGTCTTTCTCTACAAACACGAACACATTATTTTATTTAAATGGTATTATATATGCATATTGCTTATAGCAAGCTCTTTTCAGTTAATAGTGTAGCTTAGAGATCACTCTATGATAACAATTTTATATATATATGGAATTTTTTTTTTTGAGACAGAGTTTTGCTCTTGTTGCCCAGGCTGGAGTGCAATGGCATGATCTTGGCTCACTGCAACCTCTACCCCCTGGGTTCAAGCGATTGTCCTGCCTCAGCCTCACAAGTAGCTGGGATTACAGGCATGCACCACCACACCTAGATAATTTTGTATTTTTAGTAGAGATGAGGTTTTACCATGGTGGTCAGGCTAGCCTCAAACTCCTGACTTCAGGTGATCCACCTGTCTCGGCTTCCCAAAGTGCGAGAATTACAGGTATGGGCCACCATGCCTGGACTGTAGAGAATATTTTTAAAATGCAAGTTTAATATTCCATTAGATGGGGCTAGACATGGTGGCTCATACATGTAATCCTAGAAGCCAGGAGTTTGAGACCAGCCTGGCCAACATAGCGAAATGCCATCTCTACTAAAAATACAAAAAAATTACCTGGGCGGGGTGGTGTGTACCTGTAATTCCAGCTACTCCGGAGGCTGAGACATGAGAATTGCTTAAACCTGGGAGGTGGAGGTTGCAGTGAGCTAAGATTGAACCACTGCATGCCAGCCTGAGTGACAGAGGAAGACTCCATCTCAAAAAAAAAAAAAAAAAAAAAAAATCCATTTGATACATGCAGCATAACTTACTTAGGGAATTTTTCTTAGATTTAACATATTTAATATTTTTCTATTATAGATAACACATGGCAAAAAAACTTGTAGCTAAACCTTTGAACATTTTCTTATGTAAATCATAGGATAAATTGCTACACACTGTTTACGGAAATCTACAGTGCCTTTGAAAGTCTGTTGTTTCTGTTCAGGTATTTCCATAGCATTGACATCTCCGAGAGAGATAACAAGTATAAAGTTCTTGGAACAAACTATTTTTTCTCCATCTCTGCTGCATTCTTTTTCTGCCAACTACTTATCCTCTGCTTTTTCATCCTGCTCTTGGTTCCAACTGCACCATGGTCTCAGTGCAATATCATAATTAATATCTGTGGATTGACTAGTTGACTGGCCTCTGTCAGATCAGGTTTCTGGCCCAATAAGCAGTGGTAAGAAAGAAGAGCACGATCCCATGCATGACCTACTCACTGCCCATTCATTAGAAGTGAGGGGATTCTTTTTTTTTTTTTTTTTTTTTAGAGAAGATTTTGCTATCTTGCCTAGGCTGGAATACAGAAATGCAATGGCTATTCAAAGATATGACCATAGGAACTGTAGCCTCAAACTTTTGGTCTCAAGGGGTCCTCCTGCGTTAGCCTTCCAAGTAGCTGGGAGGGACTACAGGTGCACACCACTGTACTCAGCTGAGTGGTGGCTTCTTTTACAGGTGAGTTAAAAAATTCAAAAGTATTTAGGAATCCAGGTTGTAAATCAGGAGCTGCTAAAATGATTTGAGGGATATTACAAACTGAACCAGGCCTTGGAAAAATGGTGATTAGCAAGAAACATGTGAGAGTGTTCCTGTATTAGTTAAGAAATGCAGGATTATAAGCGACAAGAACCAAATCAAAACCAGATCAAGTCAATGGTATTTATTGATTTTGACTGGAGTCAGGTTCCTAATTTGGGGAGACTGGGTTATTGGAAATCCAGAAATTAGCGCATGTTGGCTAGATTTCAGATTAAGGAAGCCAATGCCTGAAGTTCTCGTGGAGACCTAGAATGCTAAAATCATTCCAAAAGGAGATAGAGGAGGGAAAGGACAACGCGGACAGAGAGGGAGAGGGAAGGAGGAAGGGGGAAAGAAAGAGAAAGAGAGAGAGAGGAAGGAAGAGGAGGGAGAAGGGTGGAAGAGAGGAAAAGGAAGGAAGGAAGGAAGGAATCACTTATAAACTTTACTTGCTAGTGGAGATTTCTTTGGGTCACACCATATGCAATTCCTTATTCTGAAATCTGAGGGGTCCTTAAAAGGGGTTGGGCCTGCAGGTGCAGACTATGGTGAACAGCTGGGGTGAGGCTGGGTAGTCAGGGAATAAGAATCGAATGGATGTGACCTTTGTGTATCAGATAATATTCATGCAAATAATTTCAATTTGGAAAAATCTGAGGTCATGATGTAATTTGCCATTTTCAGTCCCAGATTTCTTCTGGGTTCTATGTTTGTGGCCTAGGACTACTTTTCATGTTTGAATGAGCCCTAAAGAAATTTGGAGACCATCCAGATTCCAAAAACAAACAAATGAATCTCTTGTCATTTAATGTAACTGTGACAGGATCTCACAGATGAAGTGAATCTCAAGAATTTTATTTTTGAGGGCCCAAAGAGAGCTTGGTAAATGTACAATGAGATGTAAGGAAGAGGGAAAATCACTGAAGTTCTTCAGACATTATGGTTACCAATTATATTAAATTGGTCAGGGTGTTGGGTGTTTGCTGGAGTGAAAAGCATATTTGCTATTTTGTTATCATGATGTTAAGAAAATTCACTTTTTTTTTTTTTGAGACAATCTCACTCTGTCACCTCGGCTGGGTAGTGCAGTGGTGCAATCACAGCTCATTGTAGCCTCAGGCTCCTAGGCTCAAGAGATCCTCCCACATCAGCCTCCTGAGTAGCTAGGACTACAGGTGTGCACCATCACACCCAGATAATATTTTTTATTTTTAGTGGAGATGTGGTCTTGCTGTGTTGCCCAGGCTGGTCTTGAATCCCTGTCTTCCCACCTTGGCCTCCCAAAGTGCTGGGATTATAGGCATGAGCCACCATGCCCAGCCAGAAAATTCACTTTTAATAATATTGAGATTCAAGGTTTGGATACAAAACAAGATAGAATCATCTAAAGAATTATAACATTTTACTCTAACACTTCTTCCAGTGTTAATTTTACTGGAAAACTTGCCTCAACACCCAAAACTAGATGTTAATGGGGAAAATATTTATAACTATCTATTGGTGGTATAAACCAAAAAGTATCTGAGACAGGTCTCAATCAGCTTAGAGGTTTATTTTGCTGAAGTTGAGGACACACCCAGGAAAAAGAGACACAAGCCACGGTAGGATCTGCAGCCCATAATTTTTCTGAAGACCAACCTTCTTTCCTTCCTTCCTTCCTTCCTTCCTTCCTTCCTTCCTTCCTTCCTTCCTTCCTTCTGATTCTCATTCTGTCACCCAGGTTGGAGTGTAATGGCACAATCTCAGCTCACTTCAACCTCCGCCTCTTGGGTTCAACATCTGCCTTGCCAGTTCAAGCAATTCTCTTGCCTCAGCCTCCCAAGTAGCTGGGATTACAGGCGTGCACCATCATGTCCAGCTAATTTTTGTATTTTTTAGTAGAGATGGTGTTTTACCATGTTGGCCAGGGTGGTCTCCAACTCCTGACCTCAGGTGAGCTGCCTGCCTCGGCCTCCCAAAATGCTGGGATTACAGATGTGAGGCACTGCGGCCGGCCCCAAAGAGGATTTTGAAGGCTTCAACATTTAAAGGGGAAAACTGGACACGAAGAGAAAGGGGAAAGAAAAAAAGAGGGAGGGTATGGTGACATTCTTGTGAATCCACATATTGCACATGAAAAGGAGAGGGTAGAGGAATCAGTCAATTATGCATTCATCTCACAATCAGTAAATCTGTACTTTACATAAGAAAAAATAGGTTGGGCGTGGTGACTCACGCCTGTAATCCTAGCACTTTGGGAGGCCGAGGCAGGTGGATCACCTGAGGTCATGAGTTTGAGCCCAGCCTGGCCAACATGGCAAAATCTTGTCTCTACTAAAAATACAAAAATTAGCCAGGTGTGGTGGCACGTACCTGTAATTCCAGCTACTCAGGAGACTGAGGCAGGAGAATCACTTGAACCCGGGAGGTGGAGGTTGCAGTGAGCTGAGATTGTGCCGCTGCACTCTGGCCTTGGCAACAGAGTGAGACTTTTTCTCAAAAAAAAAAAAAAAGTAAACATAGAGTAGATGAAGCAGTCAAATATGCATTTGTCTAAAGTAGAGGAGACGATTTCTAATCTCCTCTTGTTGTGGGAATGAAGGAACTGGAGAGACCAATAGGTGGGACAGGAGGATTTTATTTAGGTGCACCAGCTCAGCAGATTTGCATCCAAAAGGCTGAGACCCAAACAAAGACAGGGCTTGAGTTTTATACATGCATCTGTGGCTCAAAACGCAGTGGCGCGAAAGCAGGTTTACAGAAGCAGAACAAAGGCAGTTTATCAAACAGGGACAGGCTCATAACTCAGGCTTTCATGTGACTCTTGCTATGTGGGCCAGGTGGCTGTTATCTAGGCTAGCTCAAGATGCCTGCACAATCTTATCTCATGTCCTCCACTATGGCGCCCAGATGGCTGCAATCTAAGATTGCTCAAGCATGTCTCGTGACCTCCATGGTGCTACTCAGATGAGAAACAGACTTACAGACACTAGTTACAGAAAACAGAAACCTATAAACTCATAAAAACTTGCAGAGCAGGGTACAATCACAGGAGGCGGGAGGGATTCAAAGGGGAAGCTGCTCATACCAAAGGAAAGGAAGAAAATTTGTTTTTTCTTCTGTATTGCCTGCTTCACTCTTGTCCTGCACCCATAGAGATAAGCTGTTAATTTTCATTTTCAGGATCAGGGTGGGAGGTCCCCTGTGGAGGCATGTGGCCTTTTATCTGTACCTTTCAGTTTAGGAGCAAAAGGAAAGGCAGTTTTTTTGTTGCTGTTTTTTGTGACTCAGTTTTCAAGCTTAACTTTTCTCTTTTGGCATAATGAATTGGGAGTCCCTACTTTTTATTTTTCTTTCACAATGAAATGATCTGAAATTCAATCTAAAGCAATGAGTTTACTGGATGTGGGGGTTGGTAGGTGACAATGTCACCTTTGAATGCCGAGTGGTTTAGAAGACTGTGTTTAAGTGTATATGTGAGTCCATTTCCAATGCAGAAATAAATACTGTAGAGGAGGAAAAAAACTCCTCTTTCACTCATCTTAAGTTCTCCAGCTGGTGCCATATAAATTAGGCTGGCTAAAGACAGATTAACAAGAAAAAAAATAAACAGACATTTATTAGCATATGCCTAGTGCTTACATATGGGCATACTCAGAATTGATCGACTCCATTAGGTGGTTAGAAGTTGGCTTTCTATCATCTTAGGCTTAAACAAGGAAAGAAGAGTTTTAGGCTTCTGCATAGGGGAGGCAAGTTAGGGGTAGGTGACGGGGAAAAGTATGATAAACAAGGGTCGTTGGTTTGTTATGCAGATGGAAGTGCCTTCTCCATTGATAGGAGTTGTTAAGGATCCTCTTCCTCCTGGTACAGAGGGAAGTACCATTTCTATATGTAAATTGACTTTCTAAATGTAATTTCCTGGTCTTCTGGTTCTCAGCGGGCTTTAGCGCAAAATCAGCCAAATGCCAAATAGGCATATTTTAGGTTGGCATATTCTGGTACTCCTCAATATTCATATGAAACTGAATATAAACTGTCTTGGAGATTGACTTTCAAATGCCCAAGAAGCTCAGCTCCAGAAGGGCTGCTACCAGAATGAGGCCTGCAGAATCTGCATTCAGAAATGTGACTGTCTCGGAGAATTAAGAGAAAGAGGAAAACACCAATTCAGCTATTCAAATGGCTTTTGATGTATAGGGGCTAAATTCTCACATCTGGGTGTAAATAAGTAAATATGCTAAAATAACACATCTGTAAAGTTGAGGGTTTTGTCCTGAGAATGAAACAGTAAATTATAAAAAAGGGGATTTTAGTTTTAGAAATGTATTATCTAGAAATATATTCATGCTAAAATATCTTTTTAATTTCTAAAGTTACTATGGATGTCTACATCCCTATATTCACCCTCAACCGCCTTTTTTTTTTTAAAGACATGGTCTTGCTCTGTCACGGAGGCTGCCATGCAGTGATGCAATCAGAGCTCACTGCAGCCTGGAACTCCTGGGCTCAAGCAATTTTCCCACTTCAGCCTCATGCGCCACCACAACCAGCTAATTTTTAAATTTTTCTGTAGAGATGGGGTCTCACTGTGTTGCCTGGACTGCCCTTGAACTCATGGCCTCAAGTGATCCTCCTGCCTTGGTTCCCCAAAGTGCTGGGATTATAGGCATGAGCCACCACACCAGTCCTTCTTCATTTCTTATTCTGAGAGACTGATACTAAAGGAAGGAGAAGAGGAATGGATGTAGTCTGGAAATATAGAATTATTCAATTTGGCTACTTCTATGTTTAAACTGAGAAAAGAAAAATAGGTCAGAACACTTTGAGCTATCTGTGGTATGCAACATTTAACAGGACCGGAGAGACACGAGGGTAGAACTTCACTAATAGTCCTGCTGCCCAACATGCCCAGGGGCAATTGAATTTTATTCTTTCTTTTCTTCTCTGTAGTTTCCTCACTAGCTGCCTCACTCATTATCTTTATGTTTCTAGAATTTGGGATACAAGGAACAATGTAATGCAAGGAACAATCCAATCAACAGCTTACGTTATCTTAATGTAAATTGTTGGTAAACAACTTAGAAACTGCCTCTTCTTTTTTTCCTTTAAAAACTGACTTGTGGCCAGGTGCAGTGGCTTATGTCTGTAATCCAAGGAATTTGGGAGGCCGAGATGGGTGGGTCGCTGGAGGTCAGGAGTTCCAGACCAGCCTGGCCCACATGGTGAAACCTTGTCTCTACAAAAATACAAAAATTAGCCGGGCATGGTGGCAGACCAGCTGCTTGGGAGGCTGAGGCAGGAGAATCACTTGAACCCAGGAGGCGGAGGTTGCAGTAGGCCGAGATCACGCCACTGCACTCCGGCCCCAGTGACTGAGTGAGACTCTGTCTCAAAAAAAAAAAAAAAATTAAATTAAATTTAAAAATAAATAAATAAATAAAATGCAACTTGTAACTGCTGCTAATCAGAGAATATATTCAGGGCAACTTGAATCAATGCTTCTGGGTTATAGTCCTTAAACTTGGCCCAAATACACTTCCTACTTACATTAATTTTGCATCAGTTTTTTCCTTCAGGTTGATGTATCTGGTGTATGTCACCTGATTTAAAATGTCACCAGCAGGATTTAAAATGACAGCCTGCCGACTATCTGGCATTCCTTCTCTGATTCAGTGCTTGGTACCAGCACAAACCCACTGTGTTCTTCCAACTCCAGAGGGTTCAGTGGCCACAAAAGTTTCAGTTCTGAATCTGGATCTCCCTTTCCTTTTCAGCTGAGGTCTAGATTTTATTTGGGCTGTGTTTTTCAAACCCTCTCTTTCATGGCTGGGCATGATGCCTCACTTCTGTAATCCCAACACTTTGGGAGGCTGAGGCAGGAGGAGAGCTTGAGGCCAGGAGTTCAAGGCCAGCCTGGGCAGCAGAGTAAGACCCCGTTCCTACAAAAAATTTAAAAATTAGCTGAGCATGGTGGCATGTACCTGTAATCCCACTACTCAGGAGGCTGAGGCCAGAGGATTGCTTGAGCCCAGGAATTTGAGGTTACAGTGAGCTATGATCACATCATTGCACTCTAGCCTGGGCAAGTGAGTGAGATTCCTGTTGTCATGGAATCCTTGGGGTGTTGCTTCACCAGCCAGAAACCTCTGTGGCTGGCAGTACATTCTGCCTGAGTGTTGCTTGCACCTGCTGGGCTCATTCTGCCCACTCTGCCTGGCAGGCTGTGCTCGGCTTGCACTACCGGCCTGGATCCGACACCTGCCGAAGGCAAGCCAGGCATGGAGTGGCGAGGGGTGTGTGGGTGAGTGAGTGCGAGGTGAGGCCACTGTGCACAGCCAGGGACGCTGGCTGCTGTGGCAGGGCAAGCAGCTCCAGGCTCTGGCACAGGTGCCGGCTCCATGGGAGGCTGTGGCTGGACCAGATGTACCACACACAGCTTCTGCTGCAGGCACCCATGTCTGGATGAGGGGAAAATGGTGGTACCCGTAAGCTTGGAGATGCCAGGAACCACAGAGCCCAAAGAGGGTGTCACAGCTCTGGCTTGGGGATCCCTTAGGTCTGGGCTCCCTGAAAGGCCACAGCTTTTTTCCCCTTCTCATTGCCCACAGTGTGGCAAGCAGGGAGGTGGGGCACGTGTTTCAGCCCTGTTTGTGTTACAGCTCTTTCAGTCCTGCCATTCGGTGGTTCCCGAGTTCTTGTCCCACGTACAAGAAGAATGAGGTACACAGACCACTGCAGGCTGAGCAAAGCAGAGAGGAGCTTCATTGAGTGACAGAACAGCTCTCAGGAGACCCAAAGTGGGTAGCTCCTTTCTGCAGGCAGGTTGTCCCAGTGAGTGTCCAGCTGTCAGGAGAGAGGAGACCCAGAGTGGGTAGCTCCTATTCACAGGCAGGTCGTCCTTACATCTGTCTGAGTCCGGGGTTTTTATGAGCTCAGAAGGGAGAAAATGCATGCTAATTGGCCTATGGGTGGTCATGGATGGGCTCAGAAAAAGCACCATAAGTTCTCATTCCAGGTGTGAACTCCACCTGGAAGTGGCAGCCTGGCTCCCAGGCTTCAGGCCATCCCTGGCTTGAAGGTGGTTAGGGACCTGCTCTTTTCTGCCCAGGAACCTGTCTACCTCCTGCCAACAACATCCATGGCACGCAGGCTGTTCATGCTAAGGGGCACTTGCAAGCCCACACCGAGCTGCCCTCAGCACCCTCTGCCACCTCCCTCTTGCACTCGTCGGTGCCCAAAGTCCAAAGGGGGCCAGGGCGGCATGTCGGCACTGCCCCAAGTGCACACACACCTGGCTGGGTCACAACAGCATCTGGCTTTGGCTACAACTTTGCTTCTGCAACAGAGTGGGCACTGAGTGCAGGGAGAGGCCAGGGAGTGAGAGCAGGCACTTCTGAGCCTGTGGCGTCAGGGGGCACTTCCTGGGCCCCCAAGAGCACAGGGATGCCTGGGTCTGGAGCTGTAGCTGGGCAGCTGCAGCTACACTCTCTTTCCTCTAAGAGTGATGGCTTTGGTCTCAGTGTCTGGATGGGAGATTTGGATAAAGAGCTCTGCAGAGAACTGCCTTTTTTGCCTCTACCTCAGGGCAAGAAGTTCAGGTTATGGTATGGGCAGTCTGGTTTCAGTAGTTACACTTGTTTTGGCCTAAAATTACATAGCATGCTTTAAAAATTGCAGCTATTGGCTGGGTGCAGTGGCATCTCTACAAAAAATTTAAAAATTAGCCAGATGCAGTGGCATGTACCTGCAGTCCCAGCTACTTGGGATGCTTAGGCAAGAGGACTGCCTAAGCCCAGGAGTTCAAGGCTACAGTGAGCTATGATGGTACTACTACACTCCAGCCTAGGGTCCAGAGTGGAAGCCCATCTCAATTAACAAATAAAGTAAAATAAAATAAAATTGCAGCTGCTATCTACTCCTTGTAATTTAGACTTGTATTTTCACTTGTGACCAATTCCTGTTAGTTTCAAACTGAAAGGTGCATAGTGTGAGTTTTCTCGCCTCCAAGAGAAGAGGCAACTGCTCCCTCTGACCCATTCAGGTGTTCTATGTGACTAGAGACTTTATAGAGGTGTCAGGACTATTGTCTGGGATGGGAAGCAGCCTCATAGGGCATTTTTCACCAGAAGAACATTTTGGGGAATCTAACTCATCAGGAAAGGTAAAAATTAAGGAATCGGTTACCCCAATACCTTGAGCACCCTACTGCCACCTGGCAGTTAGAGGCAGTCTGGGACACGTAACAGAGAGAGTCTTGACTTTTGGATGACACCCTGAGGAGTGACACTCAGAAGAAGCACACTTCTAAAAGCAAAACGCATTTCTGGCCTTGGTCACTTCTGAAAAGTTCCTAAATTATGGGAATTCAAGCTTCAAAATTGGAGTGCTCTTTTAAGGGACAGCCTCCTTTAGAAACACCAGCTGGTTTTTATGTACAACACTTACAAGGCGTCCTCTTGTAATATCTAGGAAAATGGACCCACATGACCCAGGACGGTCATAAGCAGCAATGGCTGAAATGAGGGTCCTTTGAAATGCCTAAAATAACTCATGTGTGTGCACAATTGAAAGCTGGTTTTAGAATCAGACAAATTGAAGGAGAACTATTCTCTGTTTGTGCTGGCTGAAATCTGATAAGAGGTTTGAATTTTTTTTTTAAGTTCTATGGTCAGAAGTCAACTTTATTAAAAGCTGATATTTAGGCTATAATTTTTTTGGAAAAAAGGTCTCTGCTTTTTCTATTTTGGGTCCTGTTTCTGAGAATTTTTTTCAGTCAACTGAAACGCTTCATAAAATGTTTGGTCCCTCTGTTTGCTTGCTTTCCTGTTGACACGATTCTGCTGAGAAAAATGTAAAACTTCATTGGCCTTTTAGAAAGCTTAAAACCTCCCAAATTGGCTACTCTAGACTTGCTCTTCTATTTCCTTCTACTTCTGATCCTCTTCACTTTTGCCACTTTTAAAACCACATGAAAAAATCTAGGGGACCAGCCTGACCAACATGGTGAAACTCTGTCTCTACTGAAAAAAAAAAAAAATTCGCTGGGCACGGTGGCACATGCCTATAATCTCAGCTACTCAGGAGACTGAGGCAGAATTGCTTGAACTCGGGAGGCGGAGGTTGCAGTGAGCCAAGACCATGCCACTGCACTCTAGCCTGGGCAACAGAGTGAGGTTCCATCTCAAAAAAAAAAATCTAGGGGAGACTTCTAGCAGCCTGGATACCCCTTGAGGAACACAGAAAAAGGTGCCCCTCACCCACACACCTCCTCTTGGGGTCCTCTCTCTCCTTTGTGGAGTCTCAAGAGGGCATGGGCAGTTTCCTCTCAGATGTAAAGTTCTGTGGTGATTTGTATTGAATTTCCTAATCTCTTTGGCTTTTGGGGTATGAGGGATTACTTTGTACTGTGAGAGAGAACTTAAGTTTGATGGATGTGATGGCTGGCAAGTCACTGGTAGGGAAATCCTTGTTTCTTTGACGATCAGATAACAAAGGTATGGTTTGAATATGTGGAGGCTGTGGAAACACTTGCCACCAAGGGATGAGAATCCCATGAGGAATGGGTGATCACAGAGTGGGCCAACTGGTGTTGGGTGACCACCAGCCTTGGGGGAATGTCTTTGTAGTAAGGAGCACTGCGGAATGTTGTGCAGCCCTGTTGCAGGGTGTTTCCCTCTTTTGGGCGACCCAGAATTTGGTATAAAAATGGGATCCTTGATTCTGAAAGATCTAGATGCTCTGCCTTCTGGTTGTGCCTGCTTTTCACATACTTACATATTAGGCCCTGAAAACTGCAAATACTTTCTTTACCCTTTACACTAATGGGCTCCACCCTGAAGTCAGTAATCGAATAAAGAAAGATGCTAAATGAATAAGGCCACCATTCTAACTAAATCAGTCTCCAAAATATAACTTTCTGATATTTAGCTATTTTGAAACTCTTTGTAAAAGAAATTTATATCTATTAAGGAAATCTCCATTTGTAAGGGTATCTCTCTCTTTGCACCTAAACCATTGGACACTTTTATCACAGGGAATACATTGGCTTAAAGTTTATGTAACATACCTTACCTATTTAAGATACTTTTCCTAGCAATCTTAACTGGGCCTCTATCTATTCTCTTCTTTGTCTCAGCAAATAATGATGTTTATATCTAAATTCTGTGCCTTTGAGATATAAATTTTCTACCTTGTTTCAGCTGAGTTGTGTCTTTGCCAATGCAAACTTAGGGTTGCCTAGCTGACAATTGTTTAGGGCAATGGAATGGGTAATCAAAAGATTGATAGTCTAAAGCAGGGAGAAAAACTTTTGAAAACTAGTGTGCACTGTTACAGTAGGCAGTTAGGCAGACATGAGCAGGGCGGAAGAGCTTCTCCCCAACCCCAGGAACATCAAGCAACCATCAGGTGATGGTCAGGAGGTTGTTAAGCTGTTTCACTAATAATAATAATTGTTTGCAGCTGGCACCATGGAAGGACCGCCTCCCAATAGATAGAAAACACCTGAAGCTGGTGATTAGTGGCTTCCCAATAAGATTTCAGGAGTTGAGTGGGCTCAAGCATGGGCATTAAGAGGCAAATAGTGGAGTTTAACTGATATATGACCTTCCTCTAGAACACTTGACAGTTAAGGGAAAAATGTCTCAAATGAGCATGCATACAACATCAGCAAACACATTGCACAAGCAGCCCCTCCCAAGTGCTGGCCGGCCACCCTGCATGTGGACAGCCTGCTCCAAGGGAAGAATCGAGAGAGAAGAAATGCAAACCTTCCAACCATGCCAATGTATAAAACCCCAAGTCAAGGGCCAGACAGGGCACTTGGATCTCTCAAGTCTCCCACTTGGCCCTCTTCCAAGTGTACTTTACTTCCTTTGGTTCCTGCTCTTAAACTTTTTTTTTTTTTTTGAGATGGAGTCTCACTTTGTTGCCCAGGCTGGAGTGCAGTGGAGCAATCTCAGCTCACTGCAACCTCTAACTCCCAGGTTCAAGCGATTCTTGTGCCTCAGCCTCCTGAGTAGCTGGGATTACAGGCATGTGCCACTATGCCCGGCTAATTTTTGTATTTTTAGTAGAGACGGCGTTTCGCCATGTGGGCCAGGCTGGTCTGGAACTCCTGACCTCAAACGATCTGCCTGTCTCAGCCTACCAAAGTGCTGCTGCTGCTGCTGCTGCTGATTATCTTGTATGGTCAAAGTTGATTGAGATTGGATCGATCATTATTTCCATTGTGCAAACCACCCTCGGTCTTCCAGAATGGTGGAATGCACAAATGGAATAATAAAAAATCAGTTGGAAAAGTTTAAAGAAATGTTTACCCTTCCCTGGCCTAAGGCTCTTGCATTTTCTTTTCTTTTCTTCTTTTTTTTTTTTTTGAGACAGAATCTCACTTTGTCACCCATCACCCAGGCTATGTCGCAGTGGTGCAATCTCAGCTCACTGCAGCCTCAACTTCCTGGGATCAAGTGATCCTCCCACCTCAGCCCTCCAAGCAGTCAGGACTGCAGGCATGCATCATCACACCCAGCTAATTTTTTGTAGAGACAGGATTTCACCACGTTGCCCAGGCTGGTCTTGAACAGTGGAGTTCAAGTGATCCGCCTGCCTAAGCCTCCCAAAGTGCTAGAATTGCAGGCATGAGCCACCATGCCCGGCCTCTTCCATTTTCTTAACTTACGTTCTACCCTATTTGGAAAACAGCAACTTTCTCCATTTGAAATAATAACTGCAAGGCCCATGCACCTGGATGAAGGAGCCTACAAACCAGCTCTCCTCAAATGTGATGTTCCTCATTTTTGCCAAGGCCTTATAAGCTTCTGGTTAACGTTTCTAAATTAGTTAAGGATTCTTTCAACATTGAGCTCCTGGGAGAGGAAGACATCAAAGACCATGGCCTACAACCCAGAGATTTTGTTTACTGGAAACGACATCAAATAAAAGCTTCTCTCCAACCCCATTGGAAGGGACTATAGCAGATATTGTTAAACAATCTTTGTGCAGCCAAACTCTAAGGCCATCTACTCACGAATTCGCATTTCTCATTTTAAAAAGTTAGCCCTACCTGAGCAGACATCTTCCATCACTGGAGAAGATCTCCAACTGGAGCTGACCTGCAGCTAATCACCTTGTTCTACAGACCAGGATGAAAAGTAGAAATTCAGTTAGAAAGAATCACCCAAAAGACTAAATGGCTACAAGACATTAGAAAGACAAACCCCTTACATGATTTACTTGATTGGTTACCTTAAGAAATAAAAACACCTTTCAGATGTGGATTTCAAATTGTTTTGTTAATAATTGTCCTTATTTGCATCGTATTGATACAGAACAGCTGGGCTCCCAGCTAAACACCACCCTCAAGCCTGAACCCTCAGCCCTAAGTAAAAACATCTGGCCCTATTTTTCTGCCCAAGTGATTGCCTTTTTGGCCTGCCATTCCCCTATCCTGTGCCCATAAAAAGACTTCAGCTGGCAGAGCAACACAAGCGGCTGATACAAGTGGTTGGGAACGCAAGCTGCTGAACATTGGAGACACGTGCAGCTGAGCATCAGGGATCCATGCAGCTGAGTGTCAGAAACTACGAACAGACGCTGCTAACTTCAGACAGTGCAGCTTCAGGGAAAGATCACCTTCTTCCCACGCCATCCCCTTTCAAATTCCCCATCCCACTGACAGCCACTTTTATCGCCTAATAAATATTCCAAATACACTATCCTTCAAATAGTTTGTGTGACCTGATTGTTCCTGGACACTGAACAAGAACTCGGGTGTCAAAAAGGGCAGGTGTAGGAGGCTGTCACCCTGAGCCTTCACTGAGCTGTTACACTTAGCCATCCATGGACTGCAGGCTGACTGAAATGAGCCACTCCAGTTCCTGTCCACAGAGAGGGTCAAAGTCAGGGGAAAAATCCCATCTCAATATTTTTGGTTCTTAAGTTGATTATGCTTTGTATTTCTAGATGTCTAACATCAAGAAAGAAATGACCCAACATGCTGTGGCTCCTCTGTAAGTGGATGGCCTAGATCTTGTTGCTCTGTCCCTTTATGTTGCCAGTCAATTCAGCCTTGAGACCTCTCTAAATTCTTAAGTTTAAAATTTCAAATTTTTTTATTTTATATTTTTGTATAGAGATGGGGGTCTTGCTATGTTGCCCAAGCTAGTCTTGAACTCCTGAGCTCAAGTGATCCTCCCACCTCGGCCTCCCAAAGTGCTGGGATTACAGGTGTGAGCCACAGGGCCTGGCCATCACTAAATTCTTAAGCCATAGTACCTGTCCTCTTTCCCTCAGACATGGGATGAGATTACCTGGGAATGAGCCTTCCCAATGACATGAGGCAAACATCTAAAATTTTGATCATCAATGCTTTCAGAAGAGAAAGATGTTGATCAAAAGGGGGAAATGAGAAAAGAAAGAACAATGTTTAGCCAATCAATACCTTCTTACTTTAGTGTAAATTCTTGATAAACAACTTACAAACTGCCTCTTTTCCTTTAAAAACCCACTTGTAACTACTGCTAATTGGAGCATATATTCAGGCAACTGGAATCTGTGCTCCTTGGTTGCAGTCCTCAAACTTGGCCCAAATAAACCCTCTACTTATGTTAATTTGGCCTCAGTTTTTTTCCTTTAGGTCAACAAAGCTATTCTTCAGAAGGCAATACAGATATACAATTTGACCTCTGGTTTCATTATTCTACATGTTTATATTTCTTTTAATAATATATTTGTTTTTTGTGTGCCCAGGCAAAGAAATTCAGACTTTCTTTTTAAAAAGCAGCAACAAGCCCAAGCCTGGGTGCAGGGGCTCATGCCTGTAATCCTGACACTTTGGGAAGCCAAGGTGGGAGGATCACTTGAGACCAGTAGTTCAAGACTAGCCTGGACAAGACAGTGAGACCCCCCACAACTCTCTACAAAAAATTAAAAAATTAGCTGGGCATAGTGGTGCATGCCTGTAATCCCAGCTACTCAGGAGGCTGAAGTAGGAGGAGAATTGCTTGAGCCTGGGAGTTCAAGGTTGTAGGGAGCTATAATTATAACACTGCACTCCAATCTGGATGATGGAGTGAGACCTCTTCTCAAACAAACAAACAAACAAAAAAACCCCACAACAACAACACTGTATGATTAAGGAAAAGGTTTGGATGGTAAAATGAAAGCAATAACCTAAACCGAGGTCATGATTTATTTGAAAAGTATTTGTTGAACTTCTACTGTGTGAATGGCACTATGATGATTAGTCTATCAACTTGAATAAGAAAATGTGGTAGTGGGGAGAGCACAGTAGCCTACACCTGTAATCCTAGCACTTTGGGAGGCCAAGGCAGGAGGATTGCTTGAGGCCAGGAGTTTGAGACCAGCATGGACAAAATGACGAGATACCATCTCTACAAAAAATTTAAAAATTAACCAGGCATAGTGGCAAGCACCTGTAGTCCCAGCTTCTTTGGAGGCTCAAGTGGGAGCATTGCTTGAGCCCAGGTCATCGAGGCTGCAGTGAACCATGATCACACCACTACACTCCAGCCTGAGCAACAGAGTGAGACCCTATCTCTAAGTGAAAAAAAAAAAAAAAAAAGAAAATGTGAAATGTGGAAGTCCTTGCAATATTAGTGTGGACTCTCAAGGTTAGTTTAAAAGGGTAGAAATACCATTCAAACCAGCTCAAGTGATTAAGGACATTTACTGGCTCATGTTACTGAGAAGTTTGAGAATTGCTTCGGGCACTGCTGGATCCAGAGGCTCAATGTTGTACCTGTCTTTCTATCTCTAGACTGCCTTCCTCTGAAGGACTTAGATGAACTAGAAAAGAAACCCACAATTTAGAGACTCTAAGGCATTTCCAATCACCATTAAGGAAAATTTCCCTTGAGATTTATGTCTCCTGGTCCCACTTTGTCTTTAGAATTAAGGAATCGAACTGTGATTTGCAAGGTTCCTTCTGGCTTCAACACTTAGTTTTAGCAAACAAAAATACAGCACACACAGTTAAGTTTGAATTTCAGGTAAACAATGAGTGATTTTTTAGTGTAAGTATGTACCAAATATTGTATGGTACTAAAAAATGGTTTGAAACATGAATTTTATTGTTCCAATATTATTACTCATACAGCAATAGTTACCAGTAGTGGTTTTGGTGTGAAATAGCTGCCATTCAGCAAAATATTGTTCCTTGAAGTTATCCTGAAACTTGAATATGTATAAATGTGACATTAATAAGTGCTTTTACAGGTTTTTCATCTATGGAACAAGAATAATCATATAGAATTTGCGACTCTCCCACCAATGCGGGGTTGACAGAGTTAATGTCCTTAGGGCTTCTTGAAAGTAGCTAAAAACAAATATAGATTTTGATTATTATTGCTACTTTCATAGCTGATATTTCTTTTTCAACACATTAACTTCCCTCCACTGAGCAAACTGCTCAGTTGTTGGAAGGACTCATGTCATCATCCCTCTTTTCTCAATGTGTCTTGCTGCTGTTGAGCTAAACAATTCTTTAGCTCCCAGGGTGCTTATTTAATAAATGATGCTGTGAAGTTCCCAAAGAAAAACTTTCAATTTCCCTCTTGTGTGATGGCTGTGATCAAGCTGCAGCACCCTGTGGTCTGCGTCAATGGAATATATACTTGGAACTCATTCACTAACTTGCTTTCTGTATTTAATCTATTAAGTTCCATAAACTGTAGAAATACCTGATGCTTTTCTTCTTCTCTCGATAATTTTCTCCTCTACTTTTCCTCAAATTGGGAAATAAAGGTTAATTGCTATATATTTTTGAGCTAACTTTCTCTTTCACAGGATGCTTGAAAGTAAAGTCATCAGTATTTTAAAATGCACACACACACCATCCTGTAGCTGATTCTACAATTTCAGCTCATCAACTATTATTTACACTCAAGCTAGAGTGTAAATAGCTTACACTGAAGCTAGAGTGTAAATAGCTTACACTGAAGCTAGAAGTTGAGTATAAATAATATTTATATTATTTATAAATGAGTGAAATTGTAGAATCATGGAGTTATTAGAGAATTTTGAGATTAAGTCAGATTTCTTCCTTTCACAGGTAGGGAAACTGAGGCTCAGAGAGATTACATGCTATAGCCAAGATCACACAACCCAGGTGACACTAAACTTGGGCCCTCCATGAACCAAATCCAGCCCACCACTGCCTGTTTGTGGAAATAAAGTTTTATTGCAACACAGCTACTCCCATTTGTTGCATTGCCTATGACTGCATTTGTACTGTAATTACAGAGTTGAGTAGTTGCGAGAGAGACTATCTGGCCCACAAAGCCTAAAATATTTACTATCCAGCTCTTTAAACAGGTTGCCCAACCCCTCTCTAGGCCTCCGGAGTCCTCTGCCTCCAGCTACAAGAAGGGGAACAGGCATGGAGAAGCATAGATGAAGCAGGGACTGGGGAGGTGGTAGGGACAACCAGGCCTGGAGTGGGGCACATCATTTCTGCCCATGTTCCACTGACGAACATGAGTCATATGGTTTCACTTAGTTGCAAGGGCTGAGAGATACAGTCCCTTGAGACGCAGTCCAGAGTAGCTGATTCCCAGTGCAATTCTACCCACTGGAAGTGGGAGCATGGCTTCTGATAGGTAGCTAATTTTCTGGAGCATGGAAGTGGGAGCATGGCTTCTGATAGGTAGCTGGTTTTCTGGAGCACAGGTGGTCAGCACCCTGTTAGTCTCCTGTGGCATAATAGACACATTTGGTAGGTATCTGCTCAGCACATGGTCCCCATCTCCAGGAACTGCAGTCTCAGAGGATGGGGCCCTGTGGCTGTGTCTTTATTATCTGACCCCACCAGTTGTCACAGATCATTACTGAATTAAAGAGCGACACCTAGTTCAAAGGATCCTTCCAGAGATTCTGGTCAGATACTAAGAGATGCTTGTCAGTCTCTGGGTTTGAAAAAAAAGTTCTTCATTTACTAAGCACTTTAACTAAAATGATATACATATACTCTCACTAGAGACAATGTTTTGTTTTTAATCTATTCCAAAATTTTATATATTACTGGGCCTTTTTTCCTAGAGATAGTTTTTTAAATCTTAAAGACTTAAAACAGACTGATGTTTTACATTCTGACCTCTATGTTATGCCCTTCCTCCAACCCCTCTTCATTTAAAGAAAGCTACTACACCAATCCCTTGGGTTGTTTTGTGTGCGTGCATGTATGTATTTACCTTTAAATATTTAGGGAGTACAAGTGCAGATGTCTCACATGCATCTATTGTGTCACGGTGAAGTCTTGGCTTTTAGTGTACCCATGACTCAAATAGACAAGATTGCACCCAACAGGTGATTTTTCAACTCTTACTCTCTCCCAATCTCCCACCTTTTGGAGTCTCCAATATCAATTATTCCACTCTGTATGTCCATGTGTACTCATTGTTTAGCTCCTGTTTATAAGTGAGAACATGCAGCATTTGACTTTCTGTTTCTGAGTTATTTCACTTAGGATAATAGCCTCCAGTTCCTTCCATGCTGCTGCAAAAGACATGATTTCATTTCTTAAAAATTATTTTATATTTTACCATCGTTTTCTTTGTGATGGTCAACTTCATTCTTTTTTATGCCTGGGCAGTATTCCATGGTGGGTGTGGGGGTGTGGGGTTGTGGGGGTGTGTTTGTGTCTGCATACATTTCCTTGATCCAATTCTCCATTGATGGACACTTAGGTCGATTCCATATTGTATTTCCATTCTTGCATTGTTATAAAGAAAAACCTGAGACTGGGTAATTTATAAGAAAAGAAATCTAATTGGCTCACAGTTCTGCAGGCTGTACAGGAAGCATAGTTCACGCATCTGCTTCTAGGGAGGCCTCAGGAAGCTTTTACTCATGGCAGAAGGTGAAGCAGGAGCAGGGACATCACTTGGCAAGAGCGGGAGCAGGAGCTAGTGCATGGGGAGGTGCCACACACTTTTAAATGACCAGATCTCATGAGAACTCACTCATTATTGCAAAGACAGTGGCAAGCCATCAGAAATCCACCCCCATGACCCAAACACCTCCTACCAGGCCCCACCTCTAGTACTGGGGATTACAATTCAACATGAGATTTGGGTGGGAACAAATATTCCAAATATATCACATATCTTTGCTATTGTGAATAGTGCTGTGATAAACATATAAGTGCAGGTATCTTTTTGATATTAATATAAAGATTTATTTCCCTTTGGGTAAATACCCAGTAGTGGGATTGCTGGATTGAATGGTAGTTCTATTTTTAATTCTTGGAGAAATCACCACACTATTTTCCATAAAGGTTCCACTAATTTACATTCCCACCAACAGTGTAAAAGTATTCCTTTTTTTCCACATTCTTGCCAACATCTGTTGTTTTTTTGACTTTTTAGTAACAGCTGTTGTGACTAGTATAAGATGGTATCTCATAGTGGTTTCAGTTTGCACTTTTCTGATGATTAGTGATGTTGAGCATTTTTTCATAAGATTTTTGGCTGCTTGTATGTCTTCTTTTGAAAAATGTCTGTTCATGTTGTTTGCCCACTTTTTTTTTTGAGACAGGGTCTCACTCTGTCACCCAGGCTGGAGTACAATGGCATGAACATGGCTCACTGTAGCCTCAACCTCTCTCACCTCAGCCTCCCAAGTAGCTGGGACCCCAGGTGCATGCTACCACACCTGGCTAATTTTTTACCATTTGTAGAGATGAGGTGTCACCATGTTGCTCAGGCTGTTTGCCCACGTTTCTTTTTTTTTTTTTTCGATTTATTTATTTTTGAGACAGAGTCTTGCTCTGTCGTCCAGGCTGTAGTACAGTGGCGCAATCTCGACTCACTGCAACCTCCACCCCTGGGTTCCAGCGATTCTCCTGCCTCAGCCTCCCGGGTAGCTGGGATTACAGGCACACACCACCACACACGGCTAATTTTTGTATTTTTAGTAGAGGCAGGGTTTCACCATGTTGGCCAGGCTGGTCTTGAACTCCTGACCTCAGGTGATCCACCAGCCTCAGCCTCCCAAAGTGCTAGGATTACAGGCGTGAGCCACTGTGCCCAATCTGCCCATGTTTCAGGGGGTTTTTTCTTGTTGAGCTGTTTGACTTCCTTGTAGATTCTGGATATTAACCCTTTGTCAGATGCACAGTTTGCAAATATTTTTTTCCCATTTTGTAGGTTGTCTGTTTACTCTGTGGATTGTTTCTTTTGCTGTGCAGAAGCTGTGAGTTTAATTAAGTCCCATTTGCCTATTTTTGTTTTTGTTGCATTTGCTTTTGAAAACTTGGTCATAAATTCTTTGCCTAGGCCCAATGTCCAGAAGAGTTTTTCCCAGGTTTTCTTCTAGGATTTTGATAGCTTCCGGTCTTATGTCTAGGACTTTAATCCATCTTGATTCAAATTTTTGTCTGTGATGAGATGTATAGGTCCAGTTTCATTCTTCTACATATGGCTATCCAAATTTCCCAGCACTATTTATTGAATAGAGTTTCCCTTCCCTATTGTCTATTTTTGTCATCTTTGTCAAAGATCAATTGGTTGTAGGCATGTGGCTTTATTTATGGGTTCTCTATTCTGTTCTATTGATCTATATGTCTATTTTTATAACAGTGTCATGCTGTTTTGGTTACTATAGCCTCATAGTATAATTTTTTTTTTTTTTTTTTTTGAGATGAAGTCTCGCTCTGTAGCCAGGCTGGAGTGCAGTTCCACAATCTCAGCTCACTGCAACCTCTGCCTCCTGGGTTCAAGCTATTCTCCTTCCTCAGCCTCCGGAGTAGCTGGGACTACAGACGTGTGCCACCACACCCAGCTAATTTTTGTATTTTTAGTAGAGACGGGGGTTTCACCATGTTGGCCAGGATTGCCTCAATCTCTTGACCTCAAGATCTGCCCGCCTTGGCCTCCCAAAGTGCTGGGATTATAGGCGTGAGCCACCGTGCCCGGCTGCCTTGTAGTATAATTTGTAGTCAGGTAATGTGAGGCCTCCAGCTTTGTTCTTTTTGCTTAGGATTGCTTTGGCTATCTGGGCTCCTTTTTAGTTCCATATGAATTTTGGAGTTTTTTCTCATTCTGTGAAAAATGATATTGGTAATTTGATAGGGATTACATTAAATCTGTAGATTGCTTTGGGCAATATGGTCATTTTAACAATATTGGTTCTTCCAATCCAAGAGCATGAGATGTCTTTCCACTTGTTGGGTGTCATCTACTATTTCTTTCATCAGTGTTTTACAGTTCTCTCTACAGAGCTCTACCATCATTGATATCTGTTTATCTTTTGTAGCAGTTGCTTGTTTCAATTTCTTGACATTGCTTTTGTAGGGAAATTTTTTCCTGAGTAGTATGTATGTTGTCGGCTGAGTAGGATACTTTGGCTTTTATTTTGGGTGCCTGAAATAGTGTAATCTTTGTACAACTTCTTCAGCAGTGCACAGGGCCACTGGTATATGTGATTTCCTCAGTGGCTTAGGGCACACTTATTAGTTGAGGTTGTGATAGTTTTGCTGGGGACTTGGACACCAACTGAACCAGTCTCCAGGCCCTGGGGTTGGCAGCAATGGGGTGAATGTGACTGTTTTTAGACTCTAGAGCAGCTTACACTGGCTCTGATGTTAGTTAGTCCTGGAGGGCTGAGTTTTGGGCCAACCTCCAGTTGGCTTGCTTAGAAGCTAGTAGTGGGAGTGGTGGGCTAGGTAGTGGGTGGGCTCTCAGGCAGCTGGTGTGGTGTGGGTGATGGCGGTACTGTTACCCACAAGGTCCCAACTGGTCTGTGTTGGTGTTCCTGGTAGCTCAATATGTTGAGCAGGCTAGTCTCCAGCTCTACAGCCCCCGATACCAGTGTGGTGGGTATTGCCCTAAGTGTGCTTGGGAGAGCATGGTCTCCTCTGCCCCTCCCCTGGCTTAGTGGTGGCTACAGCTGTGTCACCTCAAACTTGGCCTGAGAATGGGACACAACCCAGTGGGGAAACTCTGAAAATGGTGCTAGCTGTGGGCTTGTGATCAGAGAGGGCAAGGCCCTTCTCAGGTGAGCAGCATGAGCAAGAAGCTGTGGGGAGTGTGGTCTGCTTGAGTGTTAGTCTCACAGCAGCAGGGCAGTGGGTATTGTCCTAGGTGTATGTAGGAGAGCTTGGTTTCCTTGTCCTTCCTTGGCCAGGCAGCAACTGCAGCCATGTAAACTTGAATTTGGCCTGAGGGTGGGATGCAGCCCAGCATTAAACCCTCAAAATGGCACACTGGGCCTGTAACTAGAGAGGGCGGAGTATCTCCCAGGTAGGCAGCACAGGCAGGACACTGTAGGGAGTGCTGTCCACTAGCACCTCAGTTCCACAGCAGCCCATTGCAGGGTAGTAGGTGTTATCTTAGATGTACATAGGAGGGCTTGGATTCTCTGGCTTTCCTTGGCTGGGTGGTGGCTTGTATTAATCCATTTTGTGTTGCCATAAAGAAGTACCTGAGGGTGGGTAATGTATAAACAAAAGAGGTTTGGCCAGGCACGGTGGTTCACGCCTGTAATCCTGGCACTTTGGGAGGCTGAGGCGGGTGGATCTCTTGAGGCCAGGAGCTTGAGACCAGCCTGGCCAACATGGTGAAACCCTGTCTGTACTAAAAATACAAAAATTAGCCATGTGTGGTGGTGCGTGCCTGTAATCCCAGCTACTTGGGAGGCTAAGACATGAGAATTGCTTGAACCTGGGAGGCAGAGGTTGCACTGAGCTGAGATCACACCACTGCACTCCAGTTTGAGCAACAGAGGGAGACTCTGTTTCAAAAAAAGAGAAGAGAAGAGAAGAGAAGAGGAGAAGTGAAGTGGTTCATTTGGCCCATGGTTCTGCAGGCTATACATGAAGCATAGTGCCAGCATCTACATCTGATGAGAGCCTCAGGAAGCTTACAATCATGCGGAAGGTGAAGGGGAGCCAGTTGTCACATGGCGAGAGAGGGAGCAAGGGAAGGACGGGAAAGGTGCCAGGCTCTTTAAACAACCAGCTCTCGATTGAACTCACAGATCAAGAACTCACTCATCACTAAGGGGATGACACCAAGCCGTTTATGAGGGATCCACCCCCATGACTCAAAAACCTCCCACCAGGATCCACCTTCAACATTGGAAATCACATTTCAACATAATAGTTAGAGGGGACAAACATCCAAAGTGTATCATGGTGGCAGCTGAGTCAGCTCAAACTTGGCCTGAGGGCAGGGTGCAACCCAGCATTAAACTCAAAATGGCACCTTGAGCCTGGGACCAGAGAGGGTGGGGTCCCTCCCAGGCAAGCAGCTTGGGCAGGCAGCTGTGGGAAGTGTGGTCCGCTCATGTCTCAGTCTCAACAGCAGCCCATTGCAGGGTGGTAGGGACCCTCTCAGGGGTGTGTGTGAGTGCCTAGTCTCCTGTCTGTCTCCTTGATGCAGTGCAGTGGCAACAGCCATGTCTGTAGATCCCCAGTATGTAGGCTGTCAATATGGCGCCTGGCTAAGGCTGCTCTAGGCTTGGGTGCCTGTGAGATTCTGTGTGGGTTCCCATTCTGGAGCAACATCTCTGCGCAATCTTCAGGCAGCTCCGTATGTCAGACCCAAGGCGCTAGCTAATGAGTTGAGGGTTTCTCTTATAGCCAAGATTGTAAAAGCTGAGCCCTGGGGTTTCACTCTTAGTCTGTTTACCAACATATAGAAGATTCCTGGCTCACAGGCCGTCCCTGGCCAGGCAAGCTGCCTTGAACCCTTTCCTTACTTCTGGTGCTTCCCATCTCTTCTCTGGTGAATCCCAGCACTCTTTGCTGGATGGTCTGTTTGAAATCTATCTACTTACTATTCTGGTTCCTCTCTGAGGAGGAGGCACACACTACCTGCATCTAGGCAGCCATTTTGATCCCTCGTCTCTGGGCCTTTTAAAATAATACACATAGTTTATTAGGCTAGGAAAGGAGTATAGCATCATAAAGATAAAAATTCACAAAATTTTAATAGTAAGTCAAAAGATTACTATCTTAATATTCTCCAGTGCAATATAAAATGTGAGCATAATGATACTGTAAGCATTTTAGTAGGGAAAACATAAGCACAGAAGCTGTGGAGCAACCACCCCATAAAACTGAGCCCCCACAGAAAGGCATAGAAAGCTATACTGCAGCATGAGCAAAGAATGAAGCAGGTACACAGAGAAGGGGAGAGTCAAAAAAGATGAAATGGCTCCATGAGGAAAGGAGCTCCTGCTAGTTTTTGAGCTCCTGGTTCTAGTTCTGCATGAAGCCCATCTGTGCTTCCTAACTTTGAGATTTGTAAGATACCCACTACTCTAGTGGACAGATATGGTTTTGTCTATACTGCACCCCTTTTTTTTCTTTTTTTTGAGATGGAGTCCTGCTCTGTCACCCAGGCTGGAGTGCAGTGGCGCCATCTTGGCTCATTGCAACCTCTGCCTCCTGGGTTCAAGCAATTCTTCTGCCTCAGCCTCCTGAGTAGCTGGGATTACAGGTGCACGCCACCGTGACTAGCTAATTTTTGTATTTTTTTAGTAGAGATGGGGTTTCACCATGTTGGCCAGGCTGGTCTTGAACTCCTGACCTTGTGATCCACCCACCTTGGCCTCCCAAAGTGCTGGGATTACAGGTGTGAGCCACCATGCCCGGCCTCCTTTCTTTATTTGGGAGAACAACTCCTCCTCCACCCTTGATGAATTCTAATATGTAATGACATGCCTTGCTTTTTTGTCTACAGTGACAGATACAGGGGAGAGGCACATGACCCACGCCAGGGCAACCAGAGTCTTTGGGGATGTTTTTGAAATAGAAATGAGAGAACAAAGTTCTTTTCTCCAAAGAATGGGTCATCAAACTATGCCTTGGCCAAATTCAGCCCACTGCCTGTTTTGCTTTTGTTTTTTGAAATATTAAAGTAGGGAGTTCCCCCCATACCCACCACCTAGCTTCACCCAGTGATAGCATCTTATGTAACTGTATAGTAGTACATCATCAGCACCATGAAGTTGACACTGGCACAATACAATTAACTGGACCACAGGCCTTACGCAGATTTCACCAGTTTTTCACTCTGTGTCTTTGTATATAATTCTATGATATTTTATCATAGCTATAGGATTATGTAGCCCACATCACAATTAAGACAAAGAACTGTTCTGTCACTTCCTCTACCCTATTATACTCACACGCTCCCCCCCTCCTTCCCTAGTGTTTGATAACCACTGATCTGCTCTTCATCTCTATAATTTGGCCATTTCAAGAATGTTATATAAATGGGATCATAGAGCATGCAGCATTTTGAAATAGGCTTTTTTCTTTCTAAAAAAAAATTTTTTGTGCTGGGTGTGGTGGCTCACGCCTGTAATCCTAGCACTTTGGGAGGCTGAGGCGGGCAGATCACGCAGTCAAGAGATCAAGACCATCCTGGCTAACACAGTGAAACCCCGTCTCTACTAAAAATACAAAAAATTAGCCGGGCATGGTGGCAGGCGCCTGTAGTGCCAGCTACCCAGGAGGCTGAGACAGGAGATTGGTATGAACCCGGGAGGCGGAGCTTGCAGTGAACTGAGATCGCGACGATGCAATAGAGAAAGAAAAACTCGCTCTCGGCTTTCGGCTCGGAGGAGGCCAAGATGCAACTTTCTTCGGTCGTCCCGAATCCGGGTTCATCTGACACCAGCCGCCTCCACCATGCCGCCGAAGTTCGACCCCAGCGAGATCAAAGTCGTATACCTGAGGTGCACCGGAGGTGAAGTCGGTGCCACTTCTGCCCTGGCCGCCAAGATCGGCCCCCTGGGTCTGTCTCCAAAAAAGGTTGGTGATGACATTGCCAAGGCAAAGGGTGACTGGAAGGGCCTGAGGATTACAGTGAAACTGACCATTCAGAACAGACAGGCCCAGATTGAGGTGGTGCCTTCTGCCTCTGCCCTGATCATCAAAGCCCTCAAGGAACCACCAAGAGACAGAAAGAAACAGAAAAACATTAAACACCGTGGAAATATCACTTTTGATGAGATCGTCAACATTGCTCGACAGATGCGGCACCGATCCTTAGCCAGAGAACTCTCTGGAACCATTAAAGAGATCCTGGGGACTGCCCAGTCTGTGAGCTGTAATGTTGATGGCCGCCACCCTCATGACATCATAGATGACATCAACAGTGGTGCTGTGGAATGCCCAGCCAGTTAAGCACAAAGGAAAATAATTTCAATAAAGGATCATTTGACAACTGGAAAAAAAAAAATTGAGACAGGGTCTTGTTATGTTGCCCAGGCTGGTTTCAAACTCCTAGCCTCAGGTGATCTGATCCTCCCACCTTGGCCTCCCAAAGCACTGGGATTACAGGCATGAGCCACCACACCCAGCCAAAATTGGCTTTTTTCACTCAGCATAATGCCTTTGAGAGCCATTTAAGCTGTTGTATATAACAACAGTTCATTCCTTTTTCTTTCTGAGTAGTATTCCATTGTATGGATGTACCACAGTTTAACCATTCGCCTGTTGAAGGACATTTAGGTTGTTTCCAGTTTGAGGTTATTACAAATAAATATGTGTATGCAAGTTTTTGTGTGAATATAAGTTTTCATTTCTCTGGGATAAATGCTCAGGAATGTAACTGCTGGATCATTTGGTAAATATATGTAGAACTTTTTAAGAAATTGCCACACATAGTTCCACAGTGGCTGCATCATTTAACATTCCCACCAGCAATGTATGAACAACCCAGTTTCTTTGCATCCTTGCTAGCATTTAGTACTGCTGATGTTTTTATTTTAGTCATTCTACTAAGTGTGTAATAGCATGTCATTATGGTTTTAATTTGAATTTCCCAAATGGCCAGCAATTTTTTATTTTGAAACAGAGTCTTACTCTGTTGCCCAGGCTGGAGTGCAGTGGCATGATCACAGCTCACTGCAGCCTTGAGCTCCCAGGCTCAAGTGATCCTCCCACCTCAACCTCCCAAGTAACTGGCACTACAGACACATGCTACTATGTTCAGCTTTTTTTTTTTTTTTTTTTTTTTTTTAAGAGATGAGGTCTCTCTATGTTGCCCAGGCTGGTCTTGAACTCCTGGACTCAAGCAATCCTCTTGCCCCAGCCTCTCAAAATGCTGGGATTACAGACAGAGCCACTACGCTTGGCGCTGGCTAGCAATTTTGAATGTCCTTTCATGTGTTCAGTTACTATCTGTATGTCTTTAACTCACATTTGGGCCACTCTCACCATTGCTCCCAGGAAGCAGCTCTAGCTTGCCCGCCTCAAGGGCAAAAACTGGAGTAGCCTCTGCAACAGGAAAGCTCTTAACCTCCCTCTCTAAAGAAGGGAGTGATGGAGGGTTGGGGAGTGAGGGTTGGTGTGTGAGGGCTGGGCAAAAAATCCTGGATCCAAGAATTTAAGAGTTTGGCTCTTGCAGGAGGCTGGAAGAGAGGAGAATTAGCTTTTTATTCTTTAGAATCTCCTACAACTGTGGGACAATACATACTTAAATAGCTCTATCAATTGCCCTGGACATGATTTTTATTCATTTCTTGGGAAGAGCAGACCCAAGTCAGATGGTGGAGAGGGGACTTGGCAGAGTCATGCATCTGGGTCCTCATTGTAACATTGCTGTTATTTATCGATATTTGTTGAATAAATATACAAATTACTTCAGTGATGTGGGTTTATTATCACCTCTTACTACCTCTCTTGCTTCACTTGGAAAACAGAAATGGTAATTATACCATCGTTCTACCTCTCCTGGAGAATAATTACTGTAAAGATTTTTTTTAAGTGGAAAATGACAATTTTGAATGAGTGCAAAGATTGGTTACTATGGTAGATAGAATATGGCCTATGCCCCTATCCCCAGATTATGGAAAAAAGAGGGGAAATTGCAAATAGAATTAAGGTTGCTAATCAGCTCACCTTGAAATAGAGAGAGTACCCTGAATTATCCAGGTGAGCCCAATACAGTCATAGGGTCTTTATATGTGGGAGAAGGAGGCAGAAGAGTCAGTGTCGGAGGAATGTGATGTGAGAAAGACTCAACCAGCCATTTAAAGCCATCAGTCTGGCTTTAAAGATGGAAGTAGACCCCAAGCCAAGGAATACTGGTAGGCTCCAGAACCTGAAAAAGGCCAGAAAAGAGATTATCCTTTATAGCCTCCAGAAAGAACACAGCCCTACAAGCACTTTGATTTTGGCCAAGAGAGACTCATTTTGGACTCCTTCCAAAACTGTAAGAAAATAAATTTGGGTTGTTTCAAATCACTAAATTTGCAGTGATCTGGTACAGCAACAATGGGAAAACTAAAACAATTACTTTCAAATGTTTTAGAACAGGAATGGGCCTTTCTAGATCATTAACCATAATCAGATGTTTGTCATGAAGACTAAGGCCCCCATGGGTAAGGTCCTGGGTCCCAGTTAATTGAACATACCATAATATTGGCCAGGTGTGGTGGCTCACACCTGTAATCCCAGCACTTTGGGAGGCCAAGGCAGGCAGATCACTTGAGCTCAGGAGTTTGAGACCAGCCTGGCCAACATGGTGAAACCCTGTCTCTATTGAAAATACAAAAAATTAGCCAGACACAGTGTGCACACCTGTAATCCCACTTGGGAAGCTGGGGCAGGAGAATTGTTTGAACCTGGGAGGCAGAGGTTGCAGTGAACCAAGATTGCACCACTGCACTCCAGCCTGGATGATAGCGAGAGACTCTCTCAAAAAAAGAAAAAAAAAGAGAAAAGAAAATACCATAGTATTGATACGGACAGGAGGCAGGGAAATACTGAGTAGAAGAGAGCAGGGTCCCTGGCAAGGGTTCCACCCTCAAACCTGGACCTACAGCCCTAAATGAAACCATGCATTCCTGTTTTCCTGCCCAAATGTTGCCTTTTCCAAAACCACTGTGACCCACCACGCCCCCTACCCTGTTGCCATAAAAACTCTGAGCTCCACTGGCAGAGAAGCAGAGCAGCATAGAAGGAGAGAAGAGAAGAAGCATCTGAATGCCAAGAGAAGAAGCAGTTGAACACCAGAGACTATGGTCAGGGAGGAGTTTGGGCAGGGACGGTTGGAGAGGGGTTTGGCTGGAGACGGCCAAACTTCAGGGGAAGATTATCTTCCCTCTCCATCCCCTTTTCAGCTCCCATCCAACTGAGATCCACTTCCATCACTCAATAAAATCCTCCACATACACCATCTTTCAATCTGTTTGTGTGACCTGATACATCCTGGACACCAGACAAGAATTTGGGATGAACTTGGTACAGGAACCCAAAAAGGCTGTCACACTGACTCTTCACTGAGCTCTTTAACACTTAAGCTGTCCACAGACAGCAAAAGTTAAAAGAGCATTGTTTGTAAGACATGCCCTCTGGGGCTCCACCGGTCACAGGCAACCCCTAGACACTGCCACAGGCCAGTACAGGGTTTGTTCCTGCCGGTGACCCCAGCTCCTGCACCATCTCACCTGTGTGCTCCCATTTCTGCAAGGGGTTTGAGCAGCCAAGGAAACAAGCCACACCCCTGTCACAAGTCCTACGAAAGGGTGACAGGAACTCTCCCATCTCGGTATCAACCATCAAGCACATTCTATTGAAATACATCTTACATGTTTTTGTTATGGATAGCAGTGTTTCTGAAAGTGAGGACTGAGGGCGTATTAGTCCCCTAGGGCTGCCATAACAAACTAGCATAGTTTAAAATAACAGAAATTTGGCCAGGCATGGTGGCTCATGCCTGTAATCCCAACACTTTGGGAGGCTGAGGCAGGTGGATCACCTGAGATCAGGAGTACAAGACCGGCCTGGCCAGCATGGTGAAACCCCATCTCTACTAAAAATACAAAAATTAGCTGGGCATGGTGGCACACGCCTGTAATCCCAGCTACTCAGGAGGTTGAGGCAGGAGAATCGCTTGAACCCGGGAGGCGGAGGTTGCAGTGAGCTAAGATCGTGCCACTGCACTCTAGCCTGGGCAACAGAGTGAGACTCCATCTCAAAAATAAACAAAGTAAAATAATAAAATAACAGAAATTTATTCTCTCACTGTTCTAGAGGCTGGAAGTCTGAAATCAAGGTGTCAGGTGGGACAGGCTCCTTCTGAAGGTTCTAGAGAAGAGTCTCTCCTTGCCTCTGTTAGCACCTGGAGGTTGCTGGCAGTCTTTGGTGTTCCTTGGCTTGTGGCAGCATAACTCCAATCTATGAGTACATCTTCACATGGCCTTTTTATATGTGCCTTTGTCTTCAAATCTCTTTCTTTTTATATAAATACCAGTCATTTAATTTAGAGCTCACCCTAATCCAATATAACCTCATTTTAACTAGATTACATCTGCAAAGACCCTTTTTCCAAATAAGGCCTCATTCAGTGGTACCGGGGCTTAGGACTTCAGCATATCTTGCTAGGGGACATAATTCAAGGCCACAAAAGACGGCCACTTCCTCAAAACTCCCTGGTGTGCTTGTTAAAGATGCAGATTCTGGGGCCCACCCCAGACTACTTGATTGGGTTTCTAGGGTTCAGGTCTAAGAATGTGCTTATTGAATAAGCCCCTCTGGCTGGGTGCAGTGGCTCATGACTGTAATCCCAGCACTTTGGGAGGCTGAGACGGGCAGATCACCCGAGGTCAGGAGTTGGAGACCAGCCTGGACAACATAGTGAAACTCCATCTATACTAAAAATACAAGAATTAGCCAGGCGTGGTGGCACAAACCTGTAATCTCGGCTACTCAGGAGGCTGAGGCAGGAGAATCCCTTGAACCTGGGAGGTGGAGATTGCAATGAGTTGAGATCACGTCACTGCACTCCAGCCTGGGCGACAGAATGAGACGGTAAAAAAAAAAAAAAAAAAAAAAACCAAAGAAAAACAAAATAAACCACCCTCTCATGAATATCACTTATCCTAACATTTAAGAACCATTGATATTTTTAATGATTTTGTTTTTCATAATTTAAAAATAGGGGAAGACAGGCTGGTTACAGTGGCTCATGCCTGTAATCCCAGCACTTTGGGAGGCCGAGGTGGGTGGATCATGAGGTCAGGAGATCAAGACCACCCTGGCTAACACGGTGAAACCCTGTCTCTACTAAAAATACAAAAAATTAGCTGGGCATGGTGGCAGGTGCCTGTAATCCCAGCTACTCGGGAGGCTGAGGCAAGAGAATGGCATGAACCCGGGAGCTTGCAGTGAGCTGAGATCACGCCACTGCACTCCAGACTGGGCGACAGAGCAAGACTCCATCTCAAAAAAAAAAAAAAAAAAAGAAAAAATAGGGGAAGACAATTAAGTCAAAGTCACTTCCTGGCTTTCAAATATTTATTTTACATATTTATAGAGGTGAAGATGCAGGGAAGTTCTCCTCTTGCATATCACAGGTATCCACAAGTTCCACAATATACTAAAGGCTCCCAAGAAAAATATCAGGTGTTCAAATGCTTACATAAACACGAAACTGATGCTTTTTCCCTTTTAGCTTCCCAGAAATGACCTCCAAGTTGGAAAATGTCTTGGCATAAAAACAAAATACTGCTCTAAAGGAAGAAGAGAAGGTGGCCTTGGAGTCCCTGAAGCACAACGTGAAAGAAACAAGAGAAAGAAACCAGCTCTGATATGTTTTCTGACAGTGACCCAGGTGCCTCTGGAGGGGGTGGCTCAGGAAAGAGGGGAAAAGAGGAACAAAATAAATTATGGGGAATCTAAAAGGGGCAATTCAAATTTCTGGAAAAGTTCTTTCTAAGTGGCTTGTTAGCAATAAGGCAAGACACGTGGACATATGTGTCCTAAATCAGTAACCCCTACCCTTTGTTTTCTCTAGCCAAGGTTGATTTCAAGAATGTTAAAGCACATAGATTTTATATAGAAATATCAGGAAAGACCCCGTCTCAAAAAAAAAAAAAAATCAGGAAAGATGCCTGCCAAAATATGAATGTGGCTGTCTCTGGATGATGGGATTTCAGGTGTTTTTTGTCTTTTTAATTTTCTGTACTTGGGTTTATTTTATTTCAACAAGCAGGTATTATTTACAAAGTCAATAAGTAAATGGTTATTATTTAAAAATAGTTGTGCATATGAGTATGTTACATGTGAAAGTGAGATGGTAAAGAAAATAATGGGAAATGGGAAATGATCATGTTCATCTAATCCATGAAGAGTCCCCTGCCCTTTGTGCAGATCATTGTCTCCTGATTCAGGAACAAACAAAGGAAAAAGGCCAGGACCCGTCACCCTCTAACAAGTCTTAATCAGTCTCCCATCCCCTCCCTCCTCTCAAATCTGAGGATGAGGAGGAAGTAGGAGAAGGAAGAGGGGAGGGCAGGTCAATTAGAGGAGAAGAGGTGAGAAGGGACCTGAGGGTTCCGGGGCTGAGACCCTCCCCAGGCAGCTGAGGGATTGGCTGGAAGATGGATGGAGAGTGGATCACAGATGAGCTTGCTGAGATTTTCATGTACTCATCAGATTTACAAGTTAATTTACTTTGTGGACCAGGCAAAGGGTATTATATTAAGAAATAAATGATTTAACTATTGGTCCGTGTTTGGGACCACTCTCAGTTTTTACATAGAACACCATGCCTCATCAGATGTTTTTGCCTAACATGGCAGTAAAGGTAATTTTTCTCTAGGGAGTATCCCAGCTTTTAAATAATGTTTTCTAGAACATTTCTAGCTGACAGGGAGTTTATAGAGTTTAAAGTTTAAAATATAAGCTTACAGGGTTAAGCTTATGTTTTTACTTTCTGACAGGTAAAAAATAACTTTGTAATCTTCTCCACACAGCAATATATACCGGTAATCCACACTTCCAACCACAACATGATTTTTGCAGGGATAGGGTTAGGCTTGGGCTGACTAGAGATTTTCTTCAAAGAGCATCCTCATCATCAAGGCCCTTTGGAGTTTAGAATGTGTGTGGAAGGGAAGATGCCAACGCGAAGCGTGTGAGAACAACAAAAGGAGCAGACTTTCTTTTAGTTTTTTTTATTTTCGAGATGGAGTCTTCCTTAGTCACCCAGGCTGGCGTGTAGTGGAGTGATCTCGGCTCACTGCAACCTCCGCCTCACAGGTTCCAGCAATTCTCCTGCTTCCGCCTCCTGAGTAACTGGGATTACAGGCAAGTGCCACCACGCTTGGCTAATTTTTATATTATTAGTAGAGACGGGGTTTGACCATGTTGGCCAGGATGGTTTTGAACTCCTGACCTCAGGTGATCCACCCACCTCTGCCTCCCAAAGTGCTGGGATTACAGGCGTGAGCCACTGCGCCCATGTATTTTTTAATTTTTAAAATAGAGATGGGGTCTCACCATGTTGACCAGGCTGGTCTTGAACTCCTGGCCTCAAGTGATCCTCCCATCTTAGACTCCCAAAGTGCTGGGATTACAGGTGTGAGCCACCATGCCTGGCCAGAAGGAGCAGACTTTCTCCAGAGAATTTTTGGAAAGAAAAAAAGCTGGTTAAAAGTGGGGTTATCTGGGGCAGAGCATTTGGGAAGGTTATGGAAGCTGCAGGTCAACAGGGGCCATTGCAGAACAACACAAAAATTCAGGCGAGGTGAGGAGAAGGGAGAGCAGCTTTGGCAGCACAGGAGGCAGCAAATACAGAAAATTATAAAGATCAAAAACCTGAAATCCCACCATCCAAAGACAGCCACAAAGGTATTTTGGCAAACATCTTTCCTGATATTTCCATATTCAATCATGTGCTTTAACATTCTTTAAATCAATTTAAAAAAAACAAAAAAAACGAAACAGGGTCTGGCTCTGTTGCCCAGGCTGGCATGCAATGGTGCGATCATGGCTCACGTCAACTTCCGCCTCCTGGGCACAAGCAATCCTCCCACCTCAGCCTCCTGAGGAGCTGAGATTACAGGCACACGCTGCTATGCCCGGCTATTTTTTTTTTTTTTTTTTTTAGTAGAGATGGGGTTTTGCAAGAGCCTAAGTTGCCAAGGCTGGTCTCAAACTCCTGGGCTCAAGTGATCCACCTACCTTGGCCTCCCAAAGTGCTGGGATTACATGCATGTAATCCGTGCCCAGCCCACATCAATCTTGGCTAGAGAAAACAAAGGGGAAATATTACTTATTTAGGACATGGACATCCATGTGTGCTGCCTTATTGCTAACATGCTCGCAAACCGCTAGAAAGAACTTTTTCAGAAACTTGAATTGCCTCTGTCAGATTCTCCAGAATTTCTTTTCTTTCTTCCTCCGCCCCTTTCCTGGGCCACCTCCTCCATAGACACCTGTGTCACTGTCAGAAAACATATCAGAGCTTGTTTCTCTTGGAACCACATTGTGCTTTAGGGGTTCTGGGCTAATCTTATCTTTTTCCTTCAGAGCAGTGTTTTTCTTGGGTATCTCTTTGGAACCCATCAGGAAAGCTCATCTCTTGAGTATCCAGAAACCTAAGAGGGCAATAGCTGGCCAGAGTAGATCAGGGAAAGGCAAGGGAAAACTCTATGCTCACCACTTAGCTCACTCCTACAAAGTGTGTGCAGCCCATCATCCGGCCAAGTTACGACTTGCCTTTGAACAGTTAACTAAGCATGATACTGCCTCATTGAAGGGTGTGGAAAGGAAATCAACATTTGGTGACCTCCTGCTCTGTACTAGTTACTCTGTACTAGTTACTTTTTACATTATTTTATTCAATCTTAAAAAATGCAGAGGCCGGGCGCGGTGGCTCACGCTTGTAATCCCAGCACTTTGGGAGGCCGAGGCGGGCGGATCACGAGGTCGGGAGATCGAGACCACGGTGAAACCCCGTCTCTACTAAAAATACAAAAAAATTAGCCGGGCGTGGTGGCGGGCGCCTGTAGTCCCAGCTACTCGGGAGGCTGAGGCAGGAGAATGGCGTGAACCCGGGAGGCGGAGCTTGCAGTGAGCCGAGATTGCGCCACTGCACTCCAGCCTGGGCGACAGAGCGAGACTCCGTCTCAAAAACAAACAAACAAACAAACAAAAAATGCAGAGAGTCAGCATTGGTACTGTTGACATTTTGCAGATGAAGAAACTAAGGCACAGGGAGGCTAAATAACTTGTCAAAGGCACCAAATTAGTAAGTGGCAGAGCTGATCTTCAAATCCAGGTATGATTTATCCAGCTCAAAAAATCATCATCCTTCTCTCTGGGTAGAAACCCTGTGGTCAACTAGAGAGTCCAGATCTCTACCTTTGTTCTTGCTTTGGGTTGCTGCTGCTATCCAATACAGAAGGACTTTGGCCTTGAACTGTAAAAGTCATTCTTTAGGGTAGGCATTGCCATTTGCCTGATGTGTTAGTCCAGGTCCTCTGAGAAGCAGACACCAAGATGGAATTAAATGTGCAAAGATTTTATTAAGAAAAATTCTGCTGTGGGAGAACATGGGCAGGAGAAGGAGAAGGCTGAGAGCTGTCAGATGGCAATGCAAGTCTGATCTCAAAGAAGAAAAGGAGGGAAGGTTGGATGAGGCATCCTGGACCACTGAGCAGTGTAAGGAAGGTTTGGCAAAAACCTTCAGTCATAAGAGAAGTCACATCTCCAGGAATGAGCCTGCCTTATTATCCCCTCCCTGCTCAGTTATCAGCTGGGCGGCGCGATGGGCAGCAGGGTCTTAGTGCAAATGCTGGGATGGACAAAAAGTGAAAGACAACCCACAGAAAGTGAGAAAATATTTGCAAATCATATATCTGATAAAGGACTTGCCTCCAGGGTATATAAATAACACAATTCAATAATAAAAAGATAAATAACTCATTTAAAAGTAGGCGAAGGATCTGAATAGAAATTTCTCCCATAGAGATATAACAATGGCCAATAAGCATGAACAGATGCTCACCATCATTAGTTATTAGGAAAATGCAAACAAAACCACAATGGGATACACGTCACACCCACTAGGATGGCTATGATTAAAAAAAGAGGGACAATAACAAGTATTGATAAGAATGTGGAGAAATTGGAACCCTTATACATTCTGGTGAGAATGTTAAAAGGGTGGAGCTGCTTTGGGAAACAGTCTTGCAGCTCCTCAAAAAGTTAAACATTTATTTATTCTGTCTTTCTTGTATAAATTATACCTCAGAGCAATCAAGCTATTGATGAGTCGTTGTTTTCTTGATAGATTTCAGATAATAAATAAAGAAGGAATGATAGAAATTGAGTCATCGTTTTGCAACTGCTCTCACATACAGGTATGGACAATGATCACCAATGGGCTGCTAACATTACAGACAACCAGGCATTGTGAGCCCCCTAGTGGAAGTTCACCATGTATGACATATTCTTGGTAAATAATCAAACCTGAATCCAATACAGTAGCCACTAGCCACATGTGTCTATTTCCATTTCAGTTAACCTCTATGTGCTGTCCATCATGGTGGGCACTAGCTGCTTGTGGTCAACTTTAAATTAATTAAAACAAAATAAAAATAATTCAATCCCTCAGTTACACTAGCACAATAGCCACACGTGTAGATATAGAACATTTCCATCATCACAGAAAGTTCTATTGCACAGGGCTGAAAATCTAGCCATTTATAGGAAGTACAGGGGACTAAAGAACATAATTCACACAGTATAAGGATTCTATCAACAAATCTAGGATGTAGGAAACTTTATGGGACAAATGACCCAGTTCTTTCAATAAATAAATTACAAACGGGAAAAAGGAGAGAGGAAAGAACATTTCAATTGAAAGAGATTGAAGAAAAACATCATCAAATGCAAAGCGTGACCTAATTTGGATCTTAATTATAAAACTCTAAAAAGCATTAGGGAGGCAATTGGGGAAATTTGAACCTTGGATATTTTATATCCTAAGGAAACATTGTTATTTTTTAGTGATATTATGGTTATGTTTAATGAAAGAGTCCTTATGTTTTAGTGATACATTCTGAAAGGTTACAGGAGGAATGGTCTAGATTTTTCTTTAAAGTAATACAGCATGGAAAGACAGTTGACTAGGGTATAACATAAGATTTGCCATAATGTTGATAACTCTTAAAGTTTGAGAATCCATTAAATTGTTCCCTCTATCTTATGTATATGTTTGACATTTTCCATAAAAAACATTTTAAAAATTACTGGGTTTATTTTTATTTTTAATTTTTTTTCAGACAGGGTCTATTTTGCCCAGGCTGGCCTCAAACTCCTGGCCTCAAGCGATCTTCTCACCTCAGCCTCCCAAGTAGCTGGGACTACAGGTGTGCCACCATGTCCAGCTAAGTTTATTTTTTAGAATCATAAACTAGGCCTGATTCTTTTGCCGTTGTATCTTTTTTAGTCTCCACGTGAGAATCTTTGAAGAATAGAAGTAAATTGTAAGACAGACAGGCATGGAACAGGGAACAGGTTGGCGTGTTTGGGAGATGGCATGCACAGCGTCTGGCCAATCTTTAGGTGCTCATTAGTAAAATTTATGTGTCTTTCAAATAATTACTGCCTTGTTAATAGGAAGTTTTAATTCAACTGAATAAATTCAATTCAATAAATTTTCAGAACAATTTGATAAATGTCTCATGAAGCCAATGTATAACAAAGTATTTTATCATTTGAGCACTTTATCTGTGCATAACACTCCCCTGGAGTCTGTGGATGATCCAAAAGAAAAAATAGGGAAAACTCCTAAAAAAATTCTCCGGCCTTGTTAGAGAGGTAGGATTTATATGTATAGAATAGTTATAGGAAATGACTAGAGGATTTCCGAGGACGGTTTAAAAAAAAATAAAAAGGAGAGTTGAAAAGGGACTTACAAAAAAAGGTAGCCCAAGGTTTTGCTCTAATCTAATGTTGTTGATAAAGACAGTGTAAGATCTCAGAAAATGATAACCCAAAATGAAGACCTCAGAAGTAGCTCTCTCTGACCTTCTTCTGGCCTCCTGTCACTGGCCTCTCATTCTCCCCCAAGGCTAGCCATAGAAGAAACTCTTCCGCAAGGTGCATCTCGGAAACCAAAATCCATTTCCCCTAAAGCCAGCCATAAAACCTAAACATATTATTCGAACTCCACTCCTCCACCCACGCCACCTTTCTGTGTAAAAACTGGCCATAGAGAAGTGATTTGACCTAATTTGTCTGATTGTAGGTCATAAGATCTCCCCATTCCAGAGACGGTCCAGCCCCATATCCAAGAGGAAGGAAGGCTGCACAGAGGCCAAGAAGAACCTAAATAGAGGCCGGGTGTGGTGGCTCACGCCTGTAATCCCAACATTTTGGGAGGCCAAGGTGGATGGATCACCTGAGGTAGGGAGTTTGAGACCTGATGAAACCCATCTTTACTAAAAATACAAAAATTAGCTGGGTGTGGTGGTGTGCACCTATAATCCCAGCTCCTTGGGAAGCTCAGGCAGGAGACTCACTTGAACCCAGGAGGCAGAGGTTGCAGTGAGTGGCGATCACACCACTGCACTCCAGCGTGGGTGACAGAGTGAGACCTCGTCTCAAAAAATAATAATAAAGTAAACATAAATAAATAATAAATAAATAATAGACAGGCCTTGCTGGGTTTCCCCACTCAGTCTATTATAGCTCATAGCCTTTCTGTCCACATTTTGGTGAACCTAAGCATGAAAGTAGACAGTTTCATCTGTATCTTTGGGTCTTCATTCTGAAGGCTCCTGTGTCATGTGAAACTACGGTCAAATACATTCATATGCCTTTTCTCCTATTACTCTGCCTTTTGTCAGTTGATTTTTGCAAACCTTTAGGGGCCATGGGGAAGTTTTCCCTTGGCTCTTATAACAGCTAACACAGGGCTTAGTACACAGCCAGCCTTTGCATGAGGCACTCACACTTCACCTTATTTAGGCTCATATTCTTGGGCAGGAAAATCGAGATCATAGTGGCCTGTATATTTTTCTCCCATATTTTAACTGTAAGCACCAGGAATATCACTCCTCAAGCTTGCCTCACTCAACCTGAGCTGGTCTTTGCACACATACACGTGCCTGTGAGGAGGTGGTGGGGGAGTATGGGGAGACTGGGAAGATGTAATGGAAGCAAGACTCACCCAAAGGAAGCCCTTGGGCTAACTCACTATGGTGAGACTTGATGTGAACTTGTGAGCTGGGCCAAGGTACTTTTTTCTCTAGGGAAACTGATTTGCAAATACAGAAGGAATTGTCTGCCTGGAAGAGGAGAGAGAAGGGAGCAAAGGCATAAAGAGCAAGAAGCTGAATCACATTAATGGCTAAACGCCAGCAAAAAGCTCCTGTGACTCAACCCGACTCTCCATTCTGATTTTTCCAAGGCCTAGTTATTTAGATTTTTCAAGTCCTCTTTGCACATTTATTCTTTCATAGCTAGCGTGAATTTCGGAGTCTTAGGACTCAGGTATGCAAAGATGTTTTTCTAATTCAAACTGTAGCCTTTAGTTTTGACTCAGTCTCTTCTGGGTAAATACACATCAACTGTGAAATTCTCCCTTCCTTCTTCTCCTTCCTTTCTCCCTGGAGAGATATGAATTCCCAGGTGGAACACGATGGGAGTGTCCATGGACTGCTGGCATCAGGAGGAGCTCTGGTCTGAGCTTTGCTCACCCTCCCCAAGAGACCCACATGGTCCTAAGTGATCTTTCTACCACATGCCTGGCTGATGGCTCTGACCCCAACAGCTCTGAGGCTGGTCCCATACTCTGCCTCTTCCTCCTTCTGTGGCCTAAATAGTCACCTCCACTTTCTCTTGGAGGGTCAAGGGCTCTTGGTTTTGTTCCCCGGACCATGCTGGCATTCACTGGCTTTTGAGAGGATTTCCCATTTTATGGAAAATCTAGAATCTGCCTGGACCTGTCCCTCAGCCACCACAGTCTGTTCAGGAACTGTTGAAGGTGGCACTTAAAATATATACATTTTTAAAATTTTTAACTTTTATATTAGGTTCAGGGGTACGTGTACAGGTTTGTTACATAGCTAGAGTCACGTCATGGGGGTTTTTTGTACAGATCATTTCATCTCCCAGGTATCAAGCCTAGTACTCAAGTGTTACTTTCTTTTTTCTTTTTTTTGGATGGAGTCTTGCTCCATTGCCTGGAGTGCAGTAGCGTGATCTTGGCTCACTGCAACCTCCAACTCCTGGGTTCAAGCGATTCTCCTGCCTCAGCCTCCTGAGTAGATGGGATTACAGGCGTGTGCCACCACACCCGGCTAATTTTTGTATTTTTAGTAGAGACGGGGTTTCACCATGTTGGTCAGGCTGGTCTCAAACTCCCAACCTCGTGATCCACCCGCTTGGCCTACCATAGTGCTGGGATTACAGGCATGAGCCACCGCGCCCAGCTCAAGTGTTATTTTCTCGGCTCTTTTCCCTCTCCCATCCTCCACCCCCAAGTAGACCCCAGTGTCTGCTGTTCCCTTCCTTGTGTCCATGTGTTCTCATCATTTAACTCTAACTTATAAGTGAGAACATGCGGTTTTTGGTTTTCTGTTCCTGTGTTAGTTTGCTAAGATTAATAGCCTCCAGCTCCATCCATGTTCCTGCAAAAGACATTTTTTATGGCTGTGTAGTATTCCATGGTGTATATGGACCACATTTTCTTTTCCAATTGGATGCAGCACTTTTTTTTTGTTTGTTTGTTTTTTGAGGTGGAGTCTCGCTCTGTCGCCAAGGCTGGAGTGCAGTGGCACGATCTTGGCTCACTGCAAGCTCCGCCTCCCGGGTTCAAGCAATTCTCCCTGCCTCAGCCTCCCAAGTAGCTGGTATCACAGGCACCCACGACCACGCCTGGCTAATTTTTGTATTATTTAGTAGAGATGGGATTTTACCATGTTGGCCAGGCTGGTCTTGTACTCCTGACTTCAGGTGATCCACCCGCCTCAGCCTCCCAAAGTGCTGGGATCACAAGTGTGAGCCACCATACCCAGCAACGCAGCACTTTTCTGTGAAGCCTGTGCTCTCCCCAACTGCAACACTGGGGATTGGGCACAGCCCTTTCTGTCCAGGTCATCACTTCCATGAGTCTTTTCAAAAGATATGCTTTAGTGTTTCTTCATTTTCTAGTTCATTATTTTTTTCCCTTATGATTCCCATCCTTCCACTTTCTTTAGGTTTATTCTATTGTTCTGTTCCTATTAGCTAAATATTTGGATGCTCTTTTAGCCAAATATTTGACTTAGATTTATTGGTGGGTAGGTAATACAGATGGTGTAAATTTTGACTGAAACACTTGTGATAACAAACTTGTGGTTAGTATTCTCCAAGTATTCTTTCCCATTGATACTTTTCATTTGGTCTGAAGATGATTGGTAAGTTTTTCTACATCTCTGTCTCTTGGGCACCCCCCACACTTCATTCAACCCTTTTGAACATACCTAGAGTAATATTTCTGGGATTCTGGCTTCATATGATGTTTTCTAGTCCATCCTCTCGGCTTTCACAGGCCTCGTGTTTTTGTCTATCCTCCCCCTCAGGTGCCACCAAACACAGCCAGATAGGCTGTCATGGCAAACACCAGCTTTAGATAGGTTAAGTCTCTGGATTTTTACTTTCTTTTTTGTTTGTTTGTTTGTTTGTTTTGAGATGGAGTCTCGCTCTGTCGCCCAGGCTGGAGTGCAGTGGCGCAATCTCAGCTTACTGCAACCTCCACCTCCCAGGTTCAAGCAATCCTCCTGCCTCAGCCTCCCAAGTAGCTGGGACTACAGGCATGCGGCACCACACCCAGCTAATTTTTTGTATTTTTAGTAGAGACGGGGTTTCACCATGTTGGCCAGGATGGTCTTGATCTCTTGACCTCGTGATCTGCCCACCTCGGCCTCCCAAAGTGCTGGGATTACAAGCGTGAGCCACCAAGCCCGGTCTGGATTTTTACCTTCTTATTATCTATGGCAAGGATCTTCCCTTTTTCCCCCAAGAGTTCAGACAAGTATTTTCTAGAAAGTTTAAAAATACATTTTATCCAGAATTTTAGTTCCATACCAGAAGACTTTTTCTGGACATCTAGTCTTTCAAACAACCAAAAATGGAAGTCATCATTTTTATAATATAAACACTGTTTTTTTCTACACTTTTCAAGTGGAAGATTTATTTTGGTTTTAGGGGCTTTCTTATTTTTAATATCAGTATTTAAATTATAAATTTCCCTCTGACTACCACTTTACCCTATATTAATGATCAAGATAAAATTTTGTTTATTACTAGGTACAATGCAATATAATACTCTTTATTCTTGTTTCATTAATCTTTACAAAACCCAATGAGATGTATATGATTATTCTTCATTTTATCAGTGAGGAAATTGAAGTGAAGGAAAATTAAATAATTTCCCCTAGGATCCTGGAGATAGTAGCATGCAGGGAAGCTGGGATTCCAACCAGGGTCTGCCTGAGTTCAAAATGGGGTCTTGCAACTCATTCAATGGTTTTATGAGAAAAGAAAAACAGGATATTTGAGGTAAGAGTAAAAAGGAAAAACTGACATTAGATTTTAGGGTGTTCATGTCAAAGTTACCTCATGGTTGGAAGTAAGGGAGAGAAAAGGATGCAGGTTATTATGGGGATGATAGCTGTCCAACCCAAGCCCAGAGAATATGGGGCAGCCTGAGAATGTGTGGCAAAGCAGGAACAGGTGTGCACAGACACCTTCTGCGTTCATCCCGGGTAGACGCAGTGGCAGAAACTCACCTTTCCCTGCCTAGTTCAAATTGTTATTAACTGTGCTTTCTTGGCAATATCAATTTACCAAAAAAAAATTTTTTTTTAATCCAATGGCCATATGTGTAATGTATAGAACATCAGTAATGAACATATTTTTTTTAGCCCCAAATAAAATGGTCTTTGCTAATCCCAGACCTTGGCTCCAAGCCAGCTAGCTTCTTGCTTTTATTATTTGCAACAGAATCCAGAATTCAGAGTGAATAAAAGAGCCGAACAGGAATACAACTCCCGATAATATTGTCTCTGTGCCTTATGCACTTATCCTTTTTGTCTCTCCCCAGGGGAAAAGCAGTTATTCTTACTTATGCTAAATCCAGTTGTTCCCTACTGTGGTCATGTAAATCCTGGCACTGAGTATGCGGCAGAGTAAAGTCAAGGCAGTGGGAGGTGCTCACACAAGAGCAACAGGCGGCCCCAAAGCCCCAAACTGTTCCATCCATTTTCTCCTAAAAATAAAGGGTTCTATTCATAAAAAAACTTCATATATTCTTGTGATTTTTCTTACAAAAAAAAAAGCCATCATGATATGCAGGCAAAGAATAACAACTCCTGGTTCACAAACCACACCATCCTTTCATTTCCCAGAGTAAGCAAATAAACCAGGGAGAGGACATGTGGGAGAGTTGACTGTATTCAGCAGATAAAAAACATCTTCTGCAAAAAGGGATCGGACCTCCAATTAGACCCCTAAGTGGCTCCATTTAAGGGAAACGGCCTCCTTTCTGCACATCCATTTAACAAAATGAATTACCCAAAGGCTAAATGTGAGAGATTTTATAACTTTATTTTAATGGGATTTCTAAATATCATAGATTTCATTTCTTCTCAGCAAAGAAGAATTCGTTACTTAGGATTTCCGGAGACTTAAAGATTATTTAGACCTTATTCTTCTATTTTCTCTCTCCTATTTTCAGTCTTTAAAAACTATCTTTCCATTGTAAATCCAAATTATTGTATGCTTTAGAATGCTTCCTCTACTGGGGATAACCTGCCCTTAAGCTGTAGTAATCCCAGGCCCACCCTGGCCCACCTGCCCTTGGCATCCCCAATAGTTAAAGGATCAATATCTTGGGTTCACCTGTAACTCATATTTTGCATGTGTGCCTTGGCTCATCTGCTGGGAAGGTCTGTGCTGGGATTTATACTCAGGTGTGTTAATTATTGTATTAGTCCATTCTTATGCTGCTATGAAGAACTGCCCAAGATTGGGGAATTTATAAATGAAAAAAGATTCAATTGACTCACAACTCCTTATGGCTGGTGAGGCCTCAGGAAACTTATCATCATGGCGGAAGGGGAAGCAAACTCATCCTTCTTCGCATGGTGGCAAGAGAGAGAAGTGTGGAGAGAAGGGGAGAAAAGCCCCTTATAAAACCATCAGGTCTCTTGAAAACTCACTCACTATCATTAGAACAGCATGGGGAGCCACCCCAATAATCTAATTATCTCCTACCAGGTCCCGCCCCTAACATGTGAGGATTACAATTCAGATTACAATTCGAGATGAGATTTTGGGTGGGGACACAGCCAAACCTTATCAATTATCTATTGCAGCATAAACAATTACCCCAAAATTCAGCAGATTAAAACAATATACATTCATTTTCTTACAGTTTCTGTGGGTGAAGAATCTGGACATGGCTTGGCTGGGTCCTCTGGGGCTCTCACAAGGCTGCTATGAGCAGCAGGTGCTGCTATCATCCTCTGTTGAAGAATCCACTTCCAAGCCCACTCACATGAATGCTGGCAAGGCCAGTTCCTCCTTGGCTATTGAGCTGCAGGCTTCCTTTCCTCATTGGTGAGGATGCTCAATTCCTTGCCATGACAGTCTCTCCAGAGGGCAGTTTGCTTCAACAATGTGCTTCTCTAAAGTTATCAGGAAGAACAGAGAGAGAGAGTGAGTTAGGAGAAGGCAGTCTTCTGAAACCTAATCTCAGAAGTGCCATCTTATCACTTTTGCTGTATTCTACTCATTAGACACAAGTCATTAGGTGCAGCTCATATTTAAGGGAGGGAGTTACATGTGGGCGTGAATACTAGAAGGTGCAGATGCCTGCAGACCAACTTAGAAGTCTGCTTACCAAACTAGGAGATAAATTGCTGAGTGGTATGGGTAATACACATGTTCAACCTTGCTAGATAGCTCCAGATTACTATCTAGCAGAGTATGAGAGTTGCCATTATTATGAGTTCTCGCCAACACTTGCTATTGTCAGTCTTTTTAATTTTTGCCAAGCTGTAGGGTATAAAATGGTTAATGAGGTAGAGCATATTTTCAAATGTGTACCACATAGAATTGTTCTTCTGTGAAATGCTATTCATGTTGTTTTTCTATTTTTCTATTAATTTTTTTTATTGATTCAAAGGAGCTCATATAGTCTCAATTCTAACCCCAAGGCCATTATATATGTAGTGAGTATCTTCCTCTAGTTTTTAGCTTATGTTTTCACTCTCTTGGTATCTTGATGTCTTTGGAGAAGCCATAGTTTATTTTTTAAGACAGGGTCTCATTCTGTCACCCAGGCTGGAGTACAGTGGCATAATCACGGCTCACTGCAGCCTTGACCTCCTGGGCTCAAGTGATTCTCCTGCCTCAGCCTCCCAAGTAGCTATGACAACAGGTGTGTGCCACCATACCCAGCTAATTTTTGTAATTTTTTTAGAGAGGGGGTCTCACTGTGTTTCCCAGGCTGGTCTCAAACTCCTGGGCTCAAGTGATCCTCCTGCCTTGGCCTCCCAAAGTGCTAGGATTACAGGTGTGAGGCACAGTGCATGACCTTTTTATTTTAATGTAGTTGAATTTATGTTTCCAGTTTTGCATTAAGAAATCCTTCCTTCCCTCAAGGCTAAAAAGATAATATTCTACATTTTCTTCTAAAGTTAAAAAATTTTCCCTTTAAGTCCTCTATCTATCTAAAATTGACTTTTGTGTATAGTGTAAGGTTGGAGTCAGTGTAACTTTTCCCTTATATGGCTAATCAATTAATTTTTATTAAATAGTCCTCCCTCCTCCTAATGTGCAATGCCAGTTTTTTCATACGTGAGGTTTCTATTTATTCATCTATTCACAAGTCTTATTCTAGATTCTGTTTTGGTCCATGGATCTATCTCTGAACTTATATCACATTCTTAATTATGACGACTTTATAACAATTCTTAATACCTGGTAGTAGTGTAATTAGTGACACTTGTTCTTCTTCAGGATTATTTTGACTATTCTTGGCCCTTTGCTTTGCTATATAAAATAAATAAATTTTAGGGTCAGCTTGTCAAGTTCCATGAATAGAAAGTCATTAAATCTACAGCTTATTTTAGGGAAATACTATTTATATCTTCTTTATTGTCTTTTACTGAAGTTTTTATTTTTTTTCTACAAAAGCCTTCACATTTTTGTTAGATCTACTCCAAAGGTGTCTTATTTTTTTTATTGCTGTTGTAATTGGCATCTTTTAATTTTGTGTTCTAAATATTTGTTGCTGAAGTATACATGTGCAATTGTATTTTGTATATCGACCTTACTTATGGCAGACTTGCTAAGCTCCTATTAAGTCTAACGGCTTTTTGATGGAGTTTTTGAGTTTCCTAGCAAGATATTCACAAATAGGAACAGTTTGTTTCTTTCAGGTCCTCATAACTTTTATTCCTCTTTCCTGTTTTAAGAGCAAGCTAGATCATCTAGTACAATGTTACACAAGTGGTGAGAACAGTCATCCTTACCGTGTTCTTAGTTTTAAAGAAAATGCTTTTTAAGGTCTCACCATTGAGTGTCATATGTGCTGTTAGATTTTTGCAACTTCCCTTTATCATGTTAGTTTCCTTTTAGCCTTCATTTACTAAGAATTTTTAAAATCATAGATGACTAGATTTAATCAATTGCTGTTTTTTCTATCTATTGAGCTAATAATATTTTTCCATTAATCTGATAATGTGGTAAATTACTCTAATGTGAAATTAAGCTTTTATTGTAGGAATAAACTATCTTGGTCACAATAGATTAACTTCTTTATACATTGCTGATTTGATTTGCTAAATTTTTAAAAGGATTTTAAAATAAATTACACTGGCTTGAAAGTTTCTTTTCCAGGTCTTTATCTGGTTTTAGTATCAAAATTATACTAGCCTTATATAATGAGTTGGATGCTCATCTCTCTTTTTCTATTCTCTGCAAGACTTCACATATGATTGCACTGATCTCTTGAATGGTTGTTCTTGCCTTTTGAACTAACTAGGCCTAGTGTTTTCTCTGTTGGAAGAATTATAGCTAGTAATTAAATATATTTAGTGATAATAGCAGAGCTGTCTTTTTTTATACATTATTTTATTTCCTCCATAATTTTTTTTTTTTTCGAGATAGAGTCTTGCTCTGTCGCCTAGGCTGGAGTACAGTGGTGTGATATCAGCTCACTGCAACTTCCACCTCTCGGGTTTAAGCGATTCTCATGCCTCAGCCTCACAGTAGCTGAGATTACATGCATGTGCCACCATGCCCGGCTAATTTTTATATTTTTAGTAGAGACGGGGCTTTGCCATGTTGGCCAGGCTGGTCTCAAACTCCTGGCCTCAAGTGATCCGCCCTCCTGGGCTTCCCAAAGAGCTGGGATTTCAGGTGTGACCCACTACGCCCAGCCCCATGATGATTTAGAGGGACTATCTTCAAACCAGTACAAATAGTTCATAAATAACATCTGGCCGTTTTCTAACCAATTGAGTAATTTGTTGCACAATAAGCTACCCCACATCTTTCAGCAAGAAAAACTTTAAATTAGAATAGTAAAGATATTACACAATGAATTAGGACACAATTAAAATTTGCTTTAAATATGTCTTTGTGGGAGATGACACCACACTTCTACTCAATGAAGAGAAACATTTTTACAGTCCAGAGGCCTTTGATATTTTAAACATCTATTAAGCCATGAATTCATAGGGAATAGGTTCCAGCAGCTCAGGCTCCTTCCCATTGGTTCTCACAAAGTGTGTTTCTCTGGGTGGAGCAGGCTGGCACTTCAGCTGAACCCGGGTACCTTTCTCTTTGGCTTCCTTCTTTTTCTGATCATTTTCCTTCATGTGTTTCAGGAAACTATCAGGGCTCTTAGAATGTTTAACGTGCTCAATACGCACATTAATTTTCTTGGCAAGAATCTTGCCCTTAGCTTGTTTGTTTATAACAACGCCAACAGCACACTGGGGAACACTGTAGACTCTCCCAGTTTTGCCACCGTTAACATTTGTGGGGCATTCCTTTTGGAACAGTATCCGTTTTCTTGATGTCCACAATATCACCTTTCTTATAGATTCACATATATGTGGCCAAAGGAAAAACCCCATGTTTTCTAAAAGGCCTAGAGAACATATATCTGGTGCCTCCCCTCTTTTCCTCTGTGTTCATCATTTTGGCAAATTACTGGAAGATGGAGGTTCCAGCCGAAAGGCAATAGCAGAGCTTTCTATCTGGTGTGTTCTGAGTGGGCCTCAGAGATTTTAAACACTCAGCCCTGAAGAGGCCAAGGCAGATGGGTGAGAAGTGGACATGGCACCGCTGGAGGCCCTGGCCAAGTTGCATCTGGCCATAAGCATTCCGATCTCTCTTTTTTGTTGTTTTTGAGTATGGTCTCACTCTGTCACCCAGGCTGGAGTAAACAGTGGTGCGAACGTGGCTTACCGCAGCCTCAACCTTCCATGCTCAAGCGATCCTCCCACCTCGGCCTCCCAAAGTGCTGGGCTTACCGGCATGCATCACCATGCCCAGCCCTATTTCCATGTCTTTACCCTACTGTGCCATTGAGGTATTTTGCCATTGAGGCATTTTGCCATTGAGGTATTGAGGAGACAAAATAACCTCCAGTCAAGAATCACTACTCTAGGGCCTGAAATCCTGTCTTTAAACTTCTGCCTGATGCCCAGAGTCCTGGTATCTGCTGACAAAACCTCCTAATACCAAACACAAGGCAATTTCTCCAAATATAGCTTATTCCTGGCATTCCCATTGCCATGCCCCGCTGTCCTGGGCAGATGCTGCTGTAATTCTGGCAGCCTCTTTCTCATGCCAACAGCTTGGCTGGACTGTCGATTGCTCTTTAGGGAGATACCATTTTCTCTGACTTGAGCAAGTGACCCTTTATCCCCCATAAGAAGATTTCCTGTGGGGATGGGGTGGGGCTGGTTTCGGTCTTTGGATCTGTCCTGTTGAGATCCAGTTAGTTCTTCCAAGAGTGGCTGTGTCATGAGACATCACAGCGAGAATGTGTTTGTTTCCCTTGAGAAAGTAATCTTCCCAGTGGTTTTATGTGAGAGAGCCTGTCCTTTTCCTATGGAAGAGGACATGGAGTTTTCTGAAGGGGATAAATTGCCCCATTTGACTGTGTAACAAGTCAGTTGGGAATGAGCAGCAGAACCACAGAATTGCAGCCTTAATAGATGCCAGCAGTACAAAGGTGGTAAGCTTAATAAGAGCCTCAGAGAGAGGGGGAGAGAGTGACTGATAGACTGAAAGCTTAGAGCAGAGAACAGAAGGAGGGAAAAAACATTGTGTAATGCTTTTCATAGAGAAAATGTCTAAGAACCACAGGGTGGGGAGTGAGAGAAAAAGTATAGAACAAATTGTACCTTGCACTATCCTAAACCTGGCCTAGTAAATCACAGTGGGATGGGGGTGCCAAGAGGGCCCAGAGCCTGAGACAGATATGACATTGGGTAGAAATCCACTCACTCATGTAAGAAATGGTATCCGTGGCTTTAACATGTGAGAGGATTATTCCTCTCTCATGGGAAAACATGGCGGCTTTCTTTTGCTAGGTAGTCAAGGGCTTAGGTTTCTTCTCTCTTGTTCTGTGATGCGTTGGGTGCTGCCTTTATCTTCACGAACAAGATGACCCACTCCCACTCCTATATTCCTGCTAGCAGAAAAAGGGAAAGGAGATAATCATATCCCTTCATCTTAAAGGCATAACCCAGAAGTTATACACATTATTTTGACTAACATTCCATTGGCCAAAACCTAGTCATCTGGCTAATATGGTCACATCTAGCTGCAAAGGAAGCTGGAGATTCTGGGAGGCCATGTGCTCAGATAAAAGCAGGGGTTTTCTCTGAGAAATTTCTCTACCACCACTAACCTGAGTGCTTCTTGTCCTCAGTCTTCTTCCCTTTCCTCCAAATTCAATTTCCTAAAAGCCCAGAGAACACATCTGCCAGACCCATCCTCAGAAGACAGAAGATGAAAAAGAGGTGGCAAAGATGAGATCCTCTTTAACAACAAGGGGTTGCTAAATAGTTAGATTTTGTTACCACTAAAAGAAAGGGGACATTAAGTGTCATCAGGAAAGCCAAGTGATACTTGAGGTCCTCTCCTGGGGTCCCCACTTCTACCAGAAGAGTGACCAGCTAGTCATTGCGATGAAACTCTAGAGAAAATTCAGAGGCAGTGCTGTGGGCTCTTGGCCAGTGAGGGGCACAGGCTTGTTGAGCTGAGACCTGAAGTACATCCAGTGTTCTAAGGCAATCACCCTAGGAACACTCATCTTCCAAAAGGAGTGAAATTTTATTTATGGAAGCCAGCACTTCTCTGGGGCTGAAAGAGTTAGAGACCTAATGGGGAAATGTATTTGGCCACATTGGAAGAGATGCTTCATTATACCCAGAGACTCTCGATTCTGCAGGCTATGGTCTGTCAGCTGGAAGATCGCAGCAGTCTAGCCTTTAACCGGGGGTCTGTGTTTGCTAAACATCACAGGATTTTTTTTTTAAGAGATGGGGTTCTCGCTTGTTGCCCAGGCTGACCTTGAACTCCAGGGCTCAAGTGATCCTCCCGCCTCAACCTTGAGAGTAGCTAGGACTACAGGCACATGCCACTACTCCTGGCTAATCACAAGATTTTAAAAGCAGTAAAGACAGAAATGGAGTTAGGAAGGAACTATTTATATAAAAAATATTTAAACACAGTGTATGTAATTTTGTAAGATTATATATCTTATTTTACATGTAAATAAACTTTTTATTTTAGTTTTACATTTATAGAAAAATTGAAAAGATAGTGTACATAGTTCCAATATGTATCTTCTATTTTTAAACGAAGGCGTTTCAATTCTGAACATTTGAATAGGAAATTAGGAACAAAAACCAATCAGTAATAGAAAATTTTAATAGGTACCATTTTCTGTTCCACTTCCTGATCATGAGATTTTTAGAAAATCACTTAATGTCTTTGAATCTCAGTTTTCTCACTTATAAAACAGAGATAAAACTAGTGTTTCACAGAGTTGCTATGGTGACAATGTAATAAAGAACATGTGAAATGTCTGCATATGGACACAATGTAAATTCTGAAACACTGATCAAATCTTAGCTCTAGTAATTATTCTGCAGTACCCTCTAGTATTTTAACTGATTGGGCACAGTATGTGAGTTGACAAGCAGGGTTTAATGTGCTTAATTAGCTTGTTGTAGGGTGGGCTGCCATCTTACTAATGAGGGGTTGCTAAACTGATGTTGGGGAAAAATAAACTAGAAACTATTAAACAATTAAATTTCCACTTGTAAAACAAGTGGAGTAATTTCACCATGAAAATAAATATAAAATTTTAGATGATTTAATAGCTTTCCCCAAGGAAAACATATTTTATATGATTCAGAAAGGATATAAAGAAGAAATCATTCTTGGCTGGGGATAGTGGCTCCTGCCTGTAATCCCAGCCCTTTGGAAGGCTGAGACTGGCAGATTTCCTGAGCCCAGGAGTTTGAGGCAAGCCTGGGCAAAATGGCAAGACCCCATCTCTACCAAAAATAGAAAAACTAGCTGGGCATGGTGGTGCATGCATGTAGTCCCAACCACTCAGGAGGCTTATGCAGGAGGATCATTTGAACCTGGAAGGTGGAGGTTGCAGTGAGCTGAGCTCACACCACTGCACTATGGCCTGAGTGACAAAGCAAGACTCTGTCTGAAAAAAAAGAAAAAAAAATAGAAAAGAAAAAGAAAAAAGGAAAAAGAAAAGTAAAGAAGTAGTTCTCAATAGTGTCTTGGATTGACTATGCCTACTTCCTAGGATAAGGGGCAGTAAAATTGGACAAGATTTGTATCTGGAAATGAGGTATAGAATTTTATGAGACAGAAGAAATGAGAATTTCCTTAATTTGCTGAGGCATCTGGAGGTGTTTGTCACAGATTTTTAGTAATGATTGTATCTGGTTAAGGAGATACAGGAGTAATTTTTATTTTCTACTTTTCAATGTGTCCAAATGTTCTACAATGCACATGCATTTTTCTTTTCTGTTTTTTTTTAGGTTTAGTCTTGCTCTGTCACCCAGGCTGGAGTTCAATGGCACAATCTTGGCTCACTGCAACCTCCACCTCCCAGGTTCAAGCAATTCTCCGCCTCAGCCTCCTGACTAGCTGAGACTACAGGCACCTGCCACGACACCAGGCTAATTTTTTGTATTTTTAGTAGAGACGGGGTTTCACCATGTTGGCCAGGTTGGTCTCGAACTCCTGACCTCAGGTGATCCACCCGCCACGGCCTCGCAAAGTGCTGGGATTACAGGCATGAGCCACTGCGCCCAGAGCATTTTTCTGTTGTAATAATATTTATACTATTCAGCCTTTAAAAAAAAAATCTTTATTTTTGACAACATGGATGATCCTGGAGGACATTATGTTAAGTGAAATAAGCCAGGCACAGAAAGGCAAGTACTGCATAATCTCACTCATAAGTGGACTCTTAAAAAGTCAAAGTCATAGAAGCAGAGAGTAGTTGGTGGTTACCAGAGGCTGGGAAGGAGTGGGAATCTGGAGAGATGTTGGTCAAAGGATACAAAATATCGGTTAGATAGGAGGAATAAGTTCAAGAGATCTATTGTGCAACATGGCGACCATAGTTAATAACAATGTACTGTTTTTTGTTTTGTTTTGTTTGTTTGTTTGTTTTGAGACAGTTACTCTGTCAGCCAGGCTGGAGTGCACTGGCACAATCTCGGCTCACTGCAACCTCCACCTCCCGAGTTCAAGCAATTCTGCCTCAGTCTCCCCAGTAGCTGGGATTACAGGCGTGTGCCATCACGCCTGGCTAATTTTTGTATTTTTAGTAGACACAGGGTTTCACCATGTTGGCCAGGCTGGTCTCGAACTCCTGACCTCAGGTAATCCGCCCATCTCTGCCTCCCAAAGTACTGGGATTACAGGCGTGAACCATCGCTCCCGGCCAATGTATTATATTCTTAAACATTGCTAAGAGAGTAGGTTTTGAGTGTTCTTACCATGAAAAAATATGTGAAGTAATACATATGTTAATTTGCTTGATTTAGCCATTCCACAATGTATACATATTTCAAAATAACAGGTTGCACACAATAAATATATAGTTTTTATCAATTTAAATTTTTAAGAATTTAAAAGTTTCCCTTTTTACACCATATACAAAAATCAAGTCAAGATGGATTAAACCGGCCATGTGCGGTGGCTCATGCCTGTAATCCCAACACTTTGGGAAGCTGAGGTGGGTGGATCACTTGAGGCCAGGAGTTCGAGACCAGCCTGGCCAACATGGCGAAACCCTGTCTTTACTAAAAATGCCAAAAATTAGCTGGGCATGGTGGTGCAAACCTATAATCCCAGCTACTTGGGAGGCTGAGGCACAAGAATAGCTTGAACCCAGGAAGTGGAGGTTGCAGTGAGCCACTGCACTCCAGCCTGGGTGACAGAGCAAGACTCTGTCTCAAAAGAAAACAAAACAAACAAACAAAACACACACACACACACACACACACACACACACGGATTAAAGACTTAAATGTAAAACCCAAAACTATAAAAACCTTGGAAGACAACCTAGACAATACCATTCTGGACGCAGGAACTGGCAAAGATTTCATGATGAAGATGCCAAAAGCAATTGCAACAAAAGCAAAAATTGACAAATGGGGTCTAATTAAACTTAAGAGCCTCTGCACAGCAAAGAGTAAATGAAGTAAACAGACAACCTACAGAATGGAAGAACATTTTTACAATCTGTGAATCTGACGATGGTCTAATATCCAGCATCTATAAGGAACTTAGACAAATTTACAAGAAAAAAACAACCCCATTAAAAAGTGGGCAAAAGACATGAACAGATACTTCTCAAAAGAAGACATACATGTGGCCAACAAGCATATTAAAAAAAGATCAACATCACTGATTATTAGAGAAATGCAGATCAAAACCACAATGAAATACCATCTCATACCAGTCAGAAAGGTTGTTATTAAAAAACCAAAAAAATAACAGATGCTGACGAGGTTGCAGAGAAAAGGAACACTTATACACTGTTGGTGTTAGTTCAGCCATTGTGGAAAGCAATGTGGCAATTCCTAAAGAGCTAAAAACAGAACAGCCATCCAATCCAACAATCCCATTACTGGGTATATTCCCAGAGGAATATAAATTATTCTACCATAAAGACACATGCACGCGAATACTCATTGCAGCACTGTTCACGATAGCAAAGACATGGAATTAAAAAAAAGACATGGAATCAACCTAAATGCTCATCAGTGACAGATTGGATAAAGAAAACGTGGTACATATACACCATGGAATACTATGTAGTCATAAAAAGAGAACGAGATGTCTTTTGTGGGAACATGGATGGAGCCGGAAGCATTATTCTTAGCAAATTAATGCAGGAACAGAAAACCAAATACCACATGTTCTCACTTATAAGTGGGAGCTAAATGATGAGAACTCATGCACACGAAGAGGGGAATAGCAGACACTGGGGCCTACTTGAGGATGGAGAGTGGGAGGAAGGAGAGGAGTAGAAAACATAACTGTTGGGTATTAGGCCTAGCACCTGGGTGATGAAATAATCTGTACAACCAACCCTCGTGACATGAGCTTACCTATATAACAAAGCTACTAATGTACCCCAAATCTAAAATGAAAGTTAAAAAAAAGAATTTAAGTTATTTAAATGCCAAGTGTCAATATTCCAAATATTTAAAAAAAACTGAGCAGTATTTATTTTAATCTGGCCAAAAAAAAAAAAGTCATGTCTCCCAAAACATTCCACCAATTACTAAGCATGTTCATTATACTTCAGATAAGCCACCCATGAAAGTGAAATGATTCCTATAATGAATGGATGAAAGAATATTTCTGCTTTGTTCACTTTTGGAATCTTTGATATATATCAATTTCAGCTATAAAATCTTAGAATTTCTCTTTTATACAATTACTAACGTTAAAAGAAAAGCTGCCTGTAGTCACCTGGAAATTAGGACTAAAAATAAAGAGCAAAAATTGTTTTCTTTCAAAAACAAGTTTCAAATGAACTGACTTGAATAAACACATATTAAAAATAGATATTCGATTCGACCCTGCCCCTTTATTTTGGAAGTCATTTCGTTTATACAGTTGGGAAGCTCAAAGATGAAACACCGATATACTCAGCCTAACGTGATAGAGCTGTGGCCTGTGCTCCTCAGGTGTGGTCCACTGACCAGCGTCTCAGCATGCCCTGGGAGCTGGTTAAACGGTGCAGAATCTCAGGCCCCACTCCAGAGAGGCGGGGGCTGAATCTGCATTTTTGACCAGATCCACTGGTGATTTGTATGCACATCAAAATTTGAGAACCCCTGTTTAGTGAATATTTGGCTAATTTTGAACCACCCTACATGATAGTATTGGCTAGGAAAGCCAGCTGTTCTGGAGGCACTGCTGAAATGAGGAGGTGGTTCATTGATGAGCACCTTCAAGAAGCTCAGCTTCCGGTCACTGACTCATCTAGAATCCTGCCCAAACTGGTCAGGAGTAAATACTAAAAGTGAGGTAATGGCTGGCTATGGTGGCTCATGCCTGTAATCCTAGCACATTTGGCGGCTGAGGCAGGTGCATCACTTGAGCCCAGGAGTTCAGAACAGCCTGGGCAGAACAGCCTGGGCAACATGGCAAAACCCTGTCTCTACCAAAAATACAAAAAAAAAAAAAATTAGCTCAGCATGGTGGCAAGGGCCTGTAGTCCCAGCTACTTGGGAGGCTGAGGTGAGAGCATCACCTGAGCTTGGGAAGTTGAGGCTGCAGTAAGCTGAGATTATGCCACTGCACTCCAGCCTGGGATACGAGAGGGAGACCCTGTCTCAAAAAAAAAGAAAAAAGAAAAAAGAAAAAAAAGTAATTATTCAAAGAAATTATCAGGGCTGTATGCAAAAAAAAAAGTGTATTGAAGGAACTTCTAATGTTTTTATCATAGAATAATTGAAAACAACTTAATATTAAATAATAAGAGATTAAAGAAATTGTGCATCCAATAGCTGCAAAATATCTATTAAAAACTGTGTCATAAGGCCGGCATGGTGGCTCACTCCTGTAATTCCAGCACTTTGGGAGGCCGAGGCAGGCAGATCACTTGAGGTCAGGAGTTCAAGACCAGCCTGGCCAACATGGTGAAACACCATCTCTACTGAAAATATGAAAATTAGCCAGCCATGATGGCGGGTGCCTGTAATCCCAGCTCCTCAGGAGACGGAGGCACAGGAGAATTGGGTTTGAGCCCAGGAGGTGGAAGTTGCAGTGAGCCAAGATAGCACCACTGCACTCCAGCCTGGGCAACAGAGTGAGACTCTGTCTCTAAATAAATAAATTAAAAAACTGTGTCATAGAAAAAAGTATTGGCATGGGATAATGTCCACATTGTGTTCCTAAGTGAACAAAGCTGGCCATAAGACATGCAGGATTCCATTTTCATTTTAGAAATACGTATTTATACACAAGAAAAAAACCCCTGCAAGGACACACGCCAACGTATTAACAGCAGTTACAGATTTGGAGTGCTTTTGTCCGAGGTGTTTGAAGCAGAGCGACTCCATCTTGAATAGGGGCTGAGTAAAGTGAGGCTGAGACCTACTGGGCTGCATTCCTAGGAGTTTAAGGCATTCTTAGTCACAGGATGAGATAGGAGGTCACCACAAGATTCACGTCACAAAGACCCTGCTGATAAACAGGTTGTGGCAAAGAAGCTAGCCAAAACCCACCGAAACCAAGAGAGTGATGAAAGTGACCTCTGGTCATCCTCACTGCTCATTATATGCTAATTATGATGCATTAGCATGCTAAGAGACACTCCCACCAGCCCCGTGACAGTTTACAAATGCCATGGCAATGTCAGGAAGTTACCCTATATGGTCTAAAAGGGGGAGGAACCCTCATAGCAGAGAATTGCCCATCCCTTTCCTGGAAAACTCATGAATAATCCACCCCTTGTTTAGCATATAATCAAGAAGTAACTATTAATGTAAGTATGCTCAGCTGAGCAGCCCACGCCACTGCTCTGCCTATGGAGTAGCCATTCTTTTCTTTCATTGTTTGTTTCTTTTTCTTTTTTTTCTTTTTTGGGATTGGGGTCTCGCTATGTTGCCCAGGCTGGTTTTGAACTCCTGGGCTCAAGCCACCTTCCTGCCTCGGCCTTCCAACAGGTGTGGGCCACTGCACCCAGTCCTTTTGTTTCTTTACTTTCTTAATAAACTTGCTTTCCCTCTACTCTATGGACTCACCCTAAATTCTTTCTTGCACGAGGTCCGACAACCCTCTCTTGAGGTCTGGATTGGGACCCCTTTCCGGTAACACTTCTGTTTTGATTGTGCGTTTCACATTTTCTGCATTAAGCTTGTATTTCTTTTGTATAAAGTCAGTCACAAAAAAGTGATCAAGACACAGCCCTGTATTTCTAGCCACATAGTTTTTTTCCAATTAGTAACTCATTTCTACTGACTGATGACAGCCAATATTCAACAATGACACTAACTTCCTTGTCAATGCTGACTGCATGTTACCATTGCCAGGGGACCTTCAACCCACCAACCAAACACCACTAAAACAATGGAAGCTTCTCCCCTGCTGGCCGGCAAAAAAACCCTGAGCACTGGGACATTTAAAAACCTTCCCAGTGTTGAGAACCGCTGTTCAGTAATGTTTGGAAGGATATTCATATTCATTCATTTTTGAAAATCATTCCTGCTGGGCGCGGTGGCTCAAGCCTGTAATCCTAGCACTTTGGGAGGCCAAGGCAGACAGATCACCTGAGGTCGGGAGTTCCAGACCAGCCTGACCAACGTGGAGAAACCCCGTCTCTACTAAAAATACAAAATCAGCTGGGCATGGTGGCCCATGCCTGTAATCCCAGCTACTCGTGAGGCTGAGGCAGGAGAATCGCTTGAACCCAGGAGGCGGAGGTTGCAGTGAGCTGAGACCGCGCCATTGCACTCCAGCCTGGGCAACAAGAGTGAAACTCCGTCTCAAAAAAAAAAAAAAGAAAAAGAAAATCATTTCTACAATGTGTGTTTTAATTACTAAAGGAAAAAAATGTTTCTCATGATATTCCTGACACCAAATGCATGGGTTTTTTTTCCCCTCATAATAACAAATTTTCCAACTCTCTGATACCAATTTTGTATCTTATCATTTAATTCAATTCTGACACTACCCAGAGTTCACACAGACCCCACAGGTTAAGTACCCAGTCCCACAAAGCTGCCCACTTACAACTTCAGATGCCTATTGCAGGTCATGGGTCCCTGGGTGACTCACGCTTCTGTCTGACTTGGCTACAAACCAGACTTCCATGTCCTACTTAGGTTCCATCTTTTGCTCCAGCCCCTCACAGCGACAAGAGCGAAATCAGCTGGTGACCATTGAGCAAGCCCTGGAGACAAAAACTCCTTCTCTGAGGAACTTAGAAGGCAACAAAGACAGCTGGTGACCATCAAATAGGCAAAACTCCTTATCCAGGGGAATTTAGAAGTAATTAAACTTCCCTAGTATCTAAAGTCAGCTTCTGGTTCCAGGCCTTTTTTCAACTTAAAATATATAAGTAACTAGAATTCCTATACATCTCCAGAATGCCATGCGGAAACTCAGTGTGCAACCCTTGCTGACATTAAGGCACCAAAATGTCTACAAATGTAATCATTTGTCATGACCTACAAGGCTAATATGGCCCAAATTACCCTTCAGCTCCTGCCTTAAGGTCCATAAATACCCCTAAGAAAAAAAAAACAGTGTGGGGTGCGTTCAGTCCTCTTGCTGAGATGCCCCACGGCACTCTTCTGCAGTGTTCTTTCTTTCTTCTTTTTTTTTTTTTTGAGACGGAGTTTCACTCTTGTTGCCCAGGCTGGAGTGTAATGGCAGAATCTCAGCTCATCGCAACCTCCGCCTCCCGGGTTCAAGTGATTCTCCTACCTCAGCCTCCCGAGTGGCCGGGATTACAGGCATGCACCATCACGCCCGGCTAATTCTTTTGTATTTTTTGTAGAGACGGTGTTTCTCCATGTTGGTCGGGCTGGTCTCAAACTCCCGACCTCAGGTGATCTGCCCTCCTTGGCCTCCCAAAGTGCTGGGATTACAGGCATGAGCCACCGTGCCCGGTCTTCTTTCTTTTTTCAAACCTATACTGTTGTCAGTAAAGCTACCAAACCAGGAGTCAACCACTTTCCGATGCCGGGGCTCTGACACCTCGCCGGCACACAGAACTTAGGGAAACACTTTACTATTGCCAGATTATTATAAAGGATATAGTGAAGAAAACAAATGAACAGTCAGATGAAGAGGTACCTAGAGGGCGGTCGGGAAGTATCCTAAACATAGGAGCTTTTGTCCCTATACAGTCTGGGGTGCACCACCCTCCTGTCACATGGATATATTCAACCCGGAAGCTCTCCAAACCCCATCATCTAGAGTGGTTATGGAGGCTCCGCTACGTAGGCATGATTGATTAAATCATTGGCCATTTGTGACTGAACTCAATGGCCACCCTCTCTCTTCCCTCCCCAGAGGTCTGGGAGTGGGACTGAAAGTTCCAACCCTCTAATCACATGGTGGGTTCCTCTGGCAACCAGCCCCAGCCTCTAAAGTGGACTCAGGTGTGGTGGACTCAGGTGTGATGGACTCAGGTGTGGTGGACTCAGGTGTGGTTGAAATGCTTATTATGAAGAACAAAAGACCCTCCTCTCACCCCATCACTTGGAAAATTCCAAGGGTTTTAGAAGCTCTGTGCCAGGAATTGGAGATAGAACAAATACATATTTCTCATTATATCACAGTTACAAAACTCTATGATTATGTATTTTTGGTAGTCTATAAAAGTACAGTTTTTAAAGTCCTCTCATCATCATTTATTCAACAAATATTTATTGAGAATCTAGATTATTCCCTTTGAGTCTCACAGTAACCCGTAGGTCTGTAGGAGTGGTATTAAGTTCATTATACAGAAGAGACATCCTAAATTCCACAAAATGAGGCAGAAAATTAGGCAGCATCTACTGAGAAAATTCTGAAGGCCACCATCTAATCATCCTTCAGAAGTCGGGCTGTCAAGGGTTCAGAGCTTCCAAATCTGGCACAGAAAGACACAGCCTTGATGTGCCATTTCTCAGCTGATTCTGAATTTTAGCAATAGTGCCCTACAAGAAGAGACGGCTGGAGCCAGTTGTAATTTACCTGCTGTCAAATGATTCTGTCCTTCATAAAATGCTAATTATTTGGAAGACTGTTTCTCTCTGAATACTGTAGATATAGATTTTCAGGGTACCTTTCCTATATAATTGTCATTATTTTTTAAATGTTGACATACCTAGCACACTTTTGGAAATAGGCATTTTTAAAAGATTTTATTTTTTTTAGAGCAGTTTTATGTTTACAGCAAAATCGAGTAGAAGGTACAGAGATTTCCCATATCCCCACCCCTGCCCTGCATATGCACTGCCTCCCCCGTTATCAACATTCCCCAGAGGGTACATTTGTTACCTTATCATCCAAAGTCCACAATTTACCTTAGTCCCAAGCGCTGGGATTATATGTGTTCACTCTTTATGGTGTACATTCTGTGTGTTTGGACAAATGTATAACTACATAGAACTCATTATGCTATAATACAGAGTATTTTCACTGCCTTAAAAATCCTCCGTGCTCCACCTATTCATCTCCCTCCTCCCCAACCCCTGGCAAACCGCTGATCTTTTTAGAGTCCCCATCGTTTGGCCTGGGCATGTTTTTAAAGTAATGAAGCATTTCACCATCGAGTGTCCAAAAAACAAAGAAAAAAAAAAGGAAAGAGAAGGCTGCTTATGCTAGATATCGAATTATGGTTGTATGATTGGCATGAATAATTTTTAATTGAAAATAATCACAATGTTTGTCTAAATCCTAGCGCTCAAAGAAACAACCAGATCTGGTTTTGAAACCAAGACCGCCCTGTTGGTGATGAGGAAGTCAACTGCGCAGCCTCAGTCGCCCGTGGAGGCCCCGGGCTGGCGGCCGTGACGTTGCTGCCACCTCGTGCATATTATAGGTAGTGCAGCCAGCGAGGAGGCCTCAGCCACGCCGTGGTAGCAAGCGCTAGACAGCCCACTTTGATGGTCTTCAGCTTAGCTCACTTATTACCTAGGAAGACCAGGGGCCCGTGTAGTTTATTATGGGTTTGTGGTGTTTATTAACCCACAGAAATATTGTTTTTGATAGACAACCTAAGATTAAGGCCAATAAAAGACTCTGAGAATGTGGACTCGATAATTTTGTTGGCTTGAGGATAAAGAAAAAAAGTCAGTAAATGGTACCTGGATCCTCCAATAATTACTCCATCTTATAAATGACTGTTTTCTCTTATTCCAGCCCACAGTCTGTCATTCTAGAAAGTATGATATATTAATTTTTAGCTAAGCAATATCCACAGGGAGTAATCTGAGTTGGCACTGTACAGGTGTTTTTCTAATGAAAAGGTTACTGTTGGAATTATTTATAAGCAACATCAGAACACTGAATATTAACAAAGTGAATTTCACCTGGTTATTAAGTAGCAGGAGATACATATGCACCAAATCATCCTGCTTTGACCTTGAATGGTTGTATGTTTATCCAAGAAAGAAGCTCCCCCACCTTCAATGTGCTATTAACCTTCCTTTTTGTCCTTTTTCATTTCTTCCCTTTTAAATTTTATTATAATGAAATAGTTAAGTCCTACACAAAGGTGTAAACCTATGATACTGATCCTACTTGACTCTGCCACTCAGCTTGGGAAACGCATTATTATCCAAACAGGTGAAGACTTTGTGCCTCCTCAGCTATATTCCCTTCATTCTCTTTACAGTTTCCACTTCTCGAAATTTGGTGTTCATCATTCCCGTTTGTTTCGTTATGCTTTTGCCAATACATATGTATTCCTAAATGGTACAACGTATGGGTTTCACGTTTCTGAAACGCTGTTGAGATGGTATCCTTGTTTTCTGTAACTCGGATTTTTTTCATTCAGTGTTAGGATTGTGAGACCCATCCATCATATTAATTTCCCAGAATTGTCATAGCAAACAACCACAAACTGGGTGACTTACTAAAATGAAAATTTATTATCTCAGAGTTCTGGAGGCCAGAACTCTGAAATCAAGGGGTGGGCTGGGCTGGGCTCTCTCTGGGGCTCTAAGGAAGAATGTGTTCCTTCCTTCTTCCAGCTTCGGGTGGCCCGAGGCATTCCTTGACTTGTGAATCTCTGTTTCTGTCTTCACATGGCCTCCTGCTCTCTGTTGTGTCTTCCTGTCTTAGAAGGACACTTGTCATTGGATTTAGGGCCCACCTGATCCAGAATGATCTCACCTTGAGGTCCTTAATTACACCTGCCAAGCCCCCAGGCAATACATGGTGGAGGTAGGTGTCCAACCCATGCATTTTTACCAACTCCTCCAACCATTGGATGACATCGCCTCTAAGCTCAGATAGCTGCAACTTCTGCTTACACAAATAATGGGCATTTAATGTGGCACTGGATCCAATACTCAGTTTATATAGGTGAGCACTAACTAGTGTTGGAGGGTTACAGGGCAAGGAATTGGACATCAGTTGGGAAGGCAGGCAATCTGGGTCCTAGAGTTAATTCTCTCTTGATCCCTAAGCTCCAAGAAATAGGATACTGCTTCATCCCTGCTCCTCTTCCAAGCCACTTTAGCCAATTTAACAGGAAAGGAGGTCAGTGAAAAGAACTAACTGGGTTTGGACTGGGAATGCACCATAAAAATTTTTAAATATATGCATTTCTTTGGATTACTAAAGTAAAAATATTACAGAAAATTTGGGTAATGGAAGAAAAAATCATCCCCACTCACTCCTCTAATCCCTCTACTTCTCTTCTGTACACACTTACAGTTGTAATCATTTGATTCTAGCATTATAACTGTAGAGACAGAAGTGGCTCCCTCTTGGATGCTAACCTGTCAGGTTGACTTCTGATTACCTCCAGTCCCGTGAATGCCTCCTGCTTCCTACTTTATTTGCTGTCCTTAGAGTAAGAACATGTCAACTTTGATGTTGTCACACAAATTATAGGATATGACGCACAGCCTTCTTGCCTGTTCTAGAGAGTTGCCTTTCATTGTCTTGCTGGAGCACGTATACTTTTTCCCCATGGTACATCAGCCCTAGGTCTGGGGAGTAACAGTGCAGAGATCTGCCTGTCTTGCTGCTGCCCAAGACCACGCTTCTGTCTGTAAGTTCCCCAATAAAATACCCTTTACCGACGCACTGGATTTGTCGGCCACCTTCTTTGGTTTCTTGGCTCTTCCGCATTTGAGAGCAGCTTTGCATATATGGCCATTTCACAGAACAATAGCCTACAATATATTACCATTTTTCTTCTTGCTACATGGCTTTCATAATTGATTTTCTAACATAAGACAAGTACTGATATACAACATGGTGACTGAGACAGCCAAGGAGTGTGCACTGGGGTGGAGCCTCTGGAATTTCGCTCCGTTTGCAGGCAGGGAGGAGCCTGGCCTCTCTAGTTCCAGGGTGGAACCTGGAATTCAATCTGTGATTCTGGAAAACCAGCTAGCAGGACTCTTACTCTGCTGAGAGTCCGTTTCCCTTTTTTTTTTTTCTTTTTGCCTAATAAATTCCATTTTTCTCATCCTCCAAATTGTCTGTGAACCTAATCTCTCATGGCCATGTGACAGGAACTAGGCTTTCAGCTGAACTAAGGAGAAAGTCCTATAACTCTAGTTAACGATACGGTATTGTGTACTTAAAACTTGCTAAGAGAGTAGATCTTAAGTGTTCTCACTAAACATACACACAAATGGTAGGCTTTGTAGGTGATGAATGTGTTAACTAACTTGACTGTGGTAATCATTTCACAATGTATAGTATATTGGTCATCACACTGTACTCCTTAAATATATATAATTTTGGCCAGGCATGGTGGCACACATCTGTAACCCCAGCACTTTGGGAGGCTGAGGCAGGAGGATTGTTTGCACTCAGGAGGTCAAGGCTGTAGTGAGCTGTGGTTGTGCCACTTCACTCCACCCTGGGCAACAGATCAAGACCCCATTTCAAAAAAAAGAAAGAAAGAAAGAAAAAAAGAAAGAAAGAAAGAGAGAAAGAGAGAAAGAGAAAAAGAATATATATATAGTTTTATATGTCAATTATGCCTCGATAAAGCTGGAAAATTAAAATGACAGGTATTCTAATCTTCACTTTACAGCTACAGAAACTAAAGCTCAGGAGACTGACTTGCTGAAGGTCCCACAATTAGTAAGTGATAAAGCTGGGGACCATGAAGCCATTGTAATTCAGAATATATAAAATGTTCCAACTGCTGCAAGATTTTATTTCAGTATGTGAATTTCTTTTCCTTTCTTTCTTTGGAGACGGGATCTTGCTCTGTTACCTAGGCTGGAGTGCAGTAGCATGATCATGGCTCGCTGCAACTTCAACCAGCTCGGCTCAACAATCCTCCCACCTCAACCTCCCAAGTGGCTGGAACCACAGGTATGTGCCACTGCACCCTGCTAATTTTTTAATTTTTATAGAAATGGGATCTCACTGTGTTACTGAGGCTGGTCTTGGTCTCAAACGATCCCATCTTGGTTTCCTGAAATGCTGGGATTATAGGTATGAGCCACTGTACCTGACCGATAATGTGGATATTCTGAGTAGGCATTTGCATATCAATATCTGGTTACCTGTTGCTGCATAGCAAATCACTCTAAACTTTGTTCCTTAACACAATGACTGCATTTATTTTGCTCATTAGTTTGTAATTTGGGCAGGGCTTGAGAAGGACAGTTTGTCTTTGCTTCTCTTGGCATCAGCAGGGGTGACTTGAGGCTGATGGCTGGAATCATATGAAATCTCACTTACCCACAGGTTAGCCAGTTGGTGCTTGGAGCTCAGCAGGGCCTATGGCCACAGCACCTCCACATGACCTTTCCATGGGGCTCCTTGGCTTTTTCACACAGTACTGGCTGGGTTCCGAAGGTAAACATCCCCAGAGAGAAGAGAAGAAGGCAAAAGCTGTGTCCCCTTTGGTGACCTCCTCGGAGAAATCTTACAGATTCACTTCTGCCATATTTTATGGGTTAAAAGTTAGTTGCTGAGGCTGGAGTGCAAGTGGCAGATCATAGCTCGGTGCAGTCTTGCATTCCTGGGCTCAAGTGATCCTCCCACCTAAGCCTCCTGAGTAGCTGGGATTACAGGTGTGTGCCACCATGCCTGGTTAATTTTTGTTTTATTAGCAGAGATGGGGTCTTGCTATGTTGGCCAAGCTGGTCTTGAACTCCTGGCTTCAACCTTGCCTCCCAAAGTGCTGGGATTACAGACATGAGCCACTGCACCAGTCTTGTCTTCGATTTTTTACAAGTGAGTCACTAAGCCTGGCCCATGTTTAAGGAGGGGAGAATAAGGTTCCATCTTTTGATGGGAAACAGTGTCAAAGAATTTGAGGACCTATTTTAAAACCACCAATATTAAGGTATCCTTAGCTCCATTTTATGACATGTCTCAGTCTAGCCTTAATGTGATAAGATTCATATAAATAGATATGAGAATATAGAAAACATTTATTTGGACTAGACTTCAGACTAATTTCTACCATAACATTCACCAAACTGAGGGAATGCTTATGTACAGTTCTGACCCTGAGGCTGACAACCAGATATTCTTCCAGTTAAAACAGAAAAACTCATACTATTCCACTCAGCCTAGAAATTTCCTAGTTATGTACCAGTAGATATTCAACCAACCAGATTGCCAACTGTATTTGAAAGTCAGTCAGAAAACTCCTCCTTCCAAAATTCTCACCCTAATAGAACACTCGCCAGCCAAATCCTGCATGAGCCTTCTTCCTTTCACTCTTATAAACCTCACTCGCCTATCACGCCCCTTGAGTGGCTACCAGAAGGAAAGTGATGGTAGCTAACTCACTCTAGTCAGATCTGAAAAAACAGGTTTCAGATAATTCTATAGCCATTGTCTTTTTGACAAAACAAAAATGTGTTCTTATGGATTGGTGATACAAACGAGCACTGCCCTGTGGGCTACCTCTGACAGGAACAAAGGTCGGCAGACATGTGCTCCTGTACTGCTCCCGTATCCAGCATCCTCACCCACCCAGTTTGGCCTGTCCTCAGAATGGCTGGCCTTACGGGTTGTGCCTCTGTAGTGAGTGAGGGGAACCCTTTTCAGTTTGTGCTCCCCACTCCTCTATTCTAGCTCCCTGAAGCCTAGCATCCTATGAAGATATATTCTCTTGGTTCCAAGACAGTTCTTCATGCAGCCGATAATCATGGAAGAAAGTCCACATTCCTTTAAGAAGAGATGTGGACCCAGGGGAATAAATGGTAAGGAGTTGTTTGAAATGCTTGTTCCCAGGTGCCGTAAAGAAATAGTACTTGAACATAAATTTAATTTATTTAGTAAGGCCATTTTTACTTCCTGCAGAAAGGGTACACTCGCCAGAAGTTTTGCCCTTGGTGAGAAACATATCCAGCCTATACTGGCTTATCCTCATCCCAAAACACTAAAGCAACTAAGAGGGTTCCTTGGCATAACAGGCTTCTGCCGAATATGGATTCCCAGGTACGGCGAAATAGCCAGGTCATTATATACACTAATTAAGAAAACTCAGAAAGCCAATACACATTTAGTAAGATGGACACCTGAAGCAGAAGCGGCTTTCCAGGCCCTAAAGAAGGCCCTAACCAAGCCCCAGTGTTAAGCTTGCCAAGAGGGCAAGACTTTTCCTTATATGTAACAGAAAAAAACAGGAATAGCTCTAGGAGTCCTTACACAGGTCCGAGGGACCAGCTTGCAACCCATGGCATACTTGAGTAAGGAAACTGATGTAGTGACAACGGGTTGGCCTCATTTTTTACTGGTAGTGGCAGCAGTAGCAGTCTTAGCATCTGAAGCAGTTAAAATGATACAGGGAAGAGATCTTACTGTGTGGAGACTTGTGGCTGTCAGACAACCATTTGCTTAAATATCAGGTTCTATTACTTGAGGGACCAGTGCTGCGACTGCACACTTGTGCAACTCTTAATCCAGCCACATTTCTTCCAGACAATGAAGAAAAAAATAGAACATAACTGTCAACAAGTAATTGCTCCAACCTTCGCCACTCGAGGGGACCTTCTAGAGATTCCCTTGACTGATCCTGACCTCAACTTGTATACTGATGGAAGTTCCTTTGTAGAAAAAGGACTTCAAAAAGCGGGGTATACAGTGGTCAGTGATAATGGAATACTTGAAAGTAATCCCCTCACTCCAGGAACTAGCGCTCAACTGGCAGAACTAATAACCCTCACTCTGGCACTAGAATTAGGAGAAGGAAAAAGGGTAAAAAGGAAAAAGAGTAAATATATATACAGACTCTAAGTATGCTTACCTAGTCCTCCACGCCCACGCAGCAATATGGAGAGAAAGGGAATTCCTAACTTCCGAGGGAACACCTATCAAACATCAGGAAGCCATTAGGAGATTATTATTGGCTGTACAGAAACCTAAAGAGGTGGCAGTCTTACACTGTCGGGGTCATTGGAAGGGAACCGCCAAGTGGATATTGAGGCCAAAAGAGCCGCAAGGTGGGACTCTCCATTAGAAATGCTTGTTGAAGGACCCCTAGTATGGGGTAATCCCCTCTGTACTCAGCAGGAGAAATAGAATGGGGAAACTCACGAGGACATAGTTTCCTCCCCTCAGGATGGCTAGCCACCGAAGAAGCGAAAATACTTTTGCCTTCAGCTAACCAATGGAAATTACTTAAAACCCTTCACCAAATCTTTCACTTAGGCATTGATAGCACCCATCATATGGCCAAATCATTATTTATGGGACCAGGCCTTTTCAAAACTATCAAGCAGATAGTCAGGGCCTGTGAAGTGTGCCAAAGAAATAATCCTCTGCACTGCAGGCCATACATTTCAATCCCTGTATCTTTAACCTCCTTGTTAAGTTTGTCTCTTCCAGAATCAAAACTGTAAAACTACAAATCGTTCTTCAATTGGAGCCCCAGATGCAGTCCATGACTAATATCTACCACAGACCCCTGGACCGGCCTGCTAGCCCATGCTCTGATGTTAATGACATCGAAGACACCCCTCCCGAGGAAATCTCAACTGCACGACCCCTACTACGTCCCAATTCAGCAGGAAGCAGTTAGAGCGGTCTTCGGCCAACCTCCCCAACAGCACTTGGGTTTTCCTGTTGAGAGGGAGTACTAAGAGACAGGACTAGCTGGATTTCCTAGGCCGACTAAGAATCCCTAAGCCTAGCTGGGAAGGTGACTGCATCCACCTTTAAGCACAGGGCTTGCAACTTAGCTCACACCCGACCAGTCAGGTAGTAAAGAGAGCTCACTAAAATGCTAATTAGGCTAAAACAGGAGGTAAAGAAATAGCCGATCATCTATCACCTGACAGCACAGGGGGAGGGACAATGATTGGGACATAAACTCAGGCATTCGAGCCAGCAACGGCAACCCCCTTTGGGTCTCCTCCCATTTTATGGAAGCTCTGTTTTCACTCTATTAAATCTTGCAACTGAAAAAAAAAAAAAAAGATGGGCTAGAGCCAGGAACCAAGTTCTTTGAATGCTGTGAGGAGAAACATTCCACCCAGACTGAGGTGTGGTGGGAGTAGGGGCAAAGGAGGTGAAGCAGGAGCTGAAAAGCTCTAAAATCTGAGTTTTAGAGGAGATGCTGAATTTAGCAAGGTGGAGAAAGTTGGGGAGGATATTTGAGTATGTTTTACCAGATCCTCATGACCATATTGTAGCTATTACAGGGCAGAAATTTGTCTTAAACCTAGCAGAGAACCACTACTTAGAATAATTTGCTATTCCCATAGAGTATATTAATAGTATACTAGAATACTATAGTATCCTGTACAATAGTGCTTTATGTACATATGTACTTTATGGACTAATAACCATTATTAACTTCACATAATCTTTTCCTTCTTTTGTCCCCTCTGCTTTCCTCTTCTATTTCACCCTTCTTTTCTGAAAGGGAACATAATTTCTGTACTAAAGAGGGAACTAATTTATTCCAAAGACATCATCTGGGACAAGATCTATATGCTTTCCTTAAGTGGATATTAGATGATATAATGCAATTAATTTATTCCTAGGAGATATCATGTCTGCAACTTACCTTAAAAACTGTGTGAGAGGGAAGAGATGGAAAGAAAAAAATCAAATGTAGCAAATGCAAAATGTAAATAATTGTTAAATCTGTTAGACAGTATGTGTCTTTATTATACCATTTTTCAATTGTTCTACAGTTTCAAATTTAAAAAAAGAAAGTTGGGGAAATATGAATAGATTGCTCACTTGGGACAAAAGACTGAACTGGTCAGTAGTAGATGTAAAAAATGCCTTTGCCTTTACATGATGATTTTTGCTTCATGTATCTATTTTTTGCATGAATTTGTTTTGTCCGTATTTCCATCTCAAAGTGTCAAGCTGCCAGAATACAATCTTATATGCAGAATTTTTCTCTTGTCCAATAACCCAAACCTCGATGCTTAACATTTTTAAGTGGAGATCACAAGTACTTAATATACTCTTACCATACTTACCTTACAAGGAGGGTCAAACTCTTGCCTTTAATTGCAAGGTATTTAAAGCAGGTATGATTTAGGCAGCTATGATAATTAGGCAAACATTAAATTTAAGTGGATAAAAAGCACAGTCTGTAACTTAGCAAAAAGTTGTAAGGGCATCTTGAGTAAAGCTGTTCTTTGACCAGCTTTTCCCAAAGCAGAGCAAAGTAGTGATTCTGTAGCTGTCCCATTAAAGACAAAAACAAAAACTCCTTCATCAAGTAAGTTAGGAAAATATCATAACTATAAATACTGTATATTATATTCCCTATCTTGGAAAAATCACATTACATACTAGCAATTAAAAGTGTTACAAAGTTCTGGCTTCCAGTACTGGAGGCATTAGCTTCTGTTGGTACAAACTTCCTACAGATAACCACTAAAAATTCTGGGCAAAACATTTTTTAAAAAACTACCTGAAGAGGCTGGGCTTGGGGGCTCACGCCTGTAATTCCAGCATTTTGGGAGGTCAAGGCAGGTGGATCAGTTCAGCTCAGGAGTTTGAGACCAGCCTGGCCAACATTGTGAAACCCATCTCTACTAAAATACAAAGATTAGCCTGGCATGGTGGCATGCGCCTGTAATCCCAGTTACCTGGGAGGCTGAGGTGGGAGAATGGCTTGAACCCAGGAGGCAGAGGTTGCAGTGAGCTGAGATTGTGCCACTGCACTCTAGCCTGGGTGACAGAGTGAGACTCTGTCTGTCTCAAAATAAATAAATAAATAAAATCATTTTATACAATTTAACACCCATTCATGATTAAAATTTTAAAACTCAGCAAATTAAAAGTCCCCAACCTGATGGTCATAATGACATATTTAGTGATAAAATATTGAATGTTTTCCTTCTATGATAGTAAACAAACCAAGAATGGCCAGCCACACTAATTTACTGATGTTGCAATATTTTGAAATGTGTCAAAAATTTAAGATGATTAGTAAAGAAAAGAAACTAAAAAAAAATTTTAAGAGGAAATATTTGAATAAAGAGATGGATAGATAACTAGAAATGTGAATAAGCAAAAATAACAAATTATTAAGTATAGACTACAGGTAGTAGTTATGTAGTGCAACTGTAAATTAAATTAAATGAACTTATATATGTAAAATTGTATAGTAATCTGCTTGAGCCATAGAGTTATATGTGTTAAAAGTACTTGCCAATTAAGATAAATCTGAAATGAAATACAATTCTTCTGAAATTAATATGTTAGTGACAAAATATGATGTAACATAAAAATTCAATGCATACACAATATAGCTCTATTGGATAATAGGACATATAGTATTATGGTGTTATTACAGCAACATGGCATAAAATACCATGGAAACAAAAAGTAGGTGAAAAAGAGCTAAATGAGTGACCATATTAAGAGTGGATGAGTTTTGGCACCACTTGAATGCTAATTAACCTTCTTTCTTATTTGGAAAAAACCCAGTTCACCCATTATAAATGATGTACCATTATAATTTATGTACTATAAACACAGAGTTCTGTAATAACTGGCAGTTTTAATAGACTCTTCTTTCATGATTTTCCAACTGAAACCGCATCTGTGTGGGCTGCCTACATCTCTGGCACCTTTCTACACTACAGAGTGTGGCTCCAATTCGGATCTTGTATGGAAGGGAACACCATGATGATATTCAAACAGTCTTCTGATACTTGTAGCAATGTAAAAGGCATGGTACCAATATACATTTTATAGAAAAATCGGACAGCATTTTCTATTGTAAACTAAAAATAAAGTCTTAACCCCACCTCCCACCCCCCACTGACTACACTCCCTCTTGGCCAAAACGACCCCAGAAAAGTCTTAAAAACTGAATTCCCAGCTACTACCAGAAGGGAGGTCAGACACCCTTCATGATAACCCCTCCCTTTTGGAGTTTAGGTATAACTGACCACCATTAATGTTAAAATAGAGATCATACAACTAACAAAATAGACTCTTTATGCCAATAAAATACCAAATTATATACAGGACTTAAGGCCATGTCAGATAAGGGTTAAGTCACACACCCTTACAGTTCACCCCAATTCAGTGTATTGGTTAATGGAGCTCCTTATCTTAAAATATTCCTTTCTATGGACTCCCAAATTTTTTAAAATTTTTTAATTTTTATTTTTTTTTGAGACAGGGTCTTGCTCTGTCACTTAGGCTGGAGTGCAGTGACATGATCATGGCTCACTGCAGCCTTGACTTCCTGGGCTTAAGTGATCCTCCCACCCCAGCCTCCTGAGTAGCTGGAACTACAGGCACACGCCACCACACCTAGATAACTTCTTAATTTTGTTTTTTTTAGAGATGGGGTCTCACTTTGTTGCCCAGGCACGTCTTAAACTCCTGGGCTTAAGTGATCTTCACACCTCGGCCTCCCAAAGTGCTAGGATTACAGGCATGGGACATTGCACCCGGCCAACTCCAAATTTTTAGACAGAGCTCTATTCCTTTAACCAATTGCATATTAGTCTCTGAATCCACCTATAAACCAAGCTTCTGTTTCAAGTTATCCCACCTTTTTGGGGCAAACCACTGCTTACCTTCCATGCATTGATTTATGCCTTTCCCTATAACTCCTGCTTCCCTAAAATATCTAAAACCAAACTGTAATTCCGACTGCTGGGGCACACTTTCTCAGGACCTCTTGAGACTGTGTTCCCCAGGTCATTGACACTTGTATTGGCTCAGAATAAACCTCTTTAAAATATTTTACAGGCTACTCTCTGCCTAGGGGGTAGCACTGCTCTACAGGAGCAGTCATGGTGCTGTAACACTGCCTCTTCAGTAAAGCTGTTTTCTTCCACCTCTGGCTTGCTCTTAAATTCTTTCCTGGGCAAAGCCAAAAACCTACATGGGCTAAGCTCCACGCTGGGGCTCCCCTGACTTGCATCAGTTTCTCTAATCTCTTACTGCTCAGGAGTCAGGTGGCCAGGGTTCACAAAATTTGTGACTTCCCCAGTTGCTCCTATAGATAACATCACTATTGTAGAACCTAAGATTGGTCAGGTAGTGAAGAGCTGACCCCACCTGGACTTGTGACTCATGACTTAATTGGTCCTGTGGCCCCCTCCAGAGGGTGACTCAGTGCATGAGGATTGTTTTCTACACACCTATGATTGCATCCCCAACCAATCAGCAGCATCCATTCCCTTGCCCCCTGCCCACCAAACTATCATTGAAAAACCCTAACCTCTGAGCCTTCAGGAAGACTGATTTGAGTGATAACTCCAGTCCTTCTGCTTGGCTGCTTTGCATTAATTAAACTCTTTACTGCGAAAAATTTTATATATATAAAATCTTAAATATTATATAATATAATAGTAAATATTATAAAATATGTATTATATATTACAGAGTCTGGCTTTTCAGTTAACATAATCAAGAAACAGAAAAAAGACTATCTCTGCTGAAAAACAAACAAACAAACCAAAAACCACAGCAAAGAAACTTTCACAACAATGCCTACCCCTGCTACCCCAGACAAATTGATAACACACAAAGAGCTTCCAAAATAACTTTTATTACTATATAAAAAGAAGTCAAGAAAAAATAGATACATATTTTTCCTACAAAATTATAAAATATTCAGGATAGTTAATATTTTTTCCATAAATGCGCTAAGATAAAAAGATAGAAATCTTTTCCACTTAAGGTTTTCAAGTACCTCGTAGGAATTAAAGAATAATAATGTTCTTTCTTCTACATTTTCCTAAAGACATAGCAGTTACAGTTTTCTGCTGGAGTTATCTAAAAAAGGACATACCAGGATAAATTTTCTATCATATCGAAATAAAATTAGCATAAAGCTTTACTTCTGTCTTTGTGCTTTTAAATTGGCAACTGTGGTCAATCAGTGCTGCACTAGAATTTCCAACTCAGCGGGGAAAGAATCTAATTAAAAATGACATACACTCTATATTTTGTCCTTTAGAAAACAGAAACTGCTTGTCTGTATCCCTTAAAAAGTGCAATTGCCTTCTTTGTCATTTCTTTGTAAAGTCTGAGATGTTTCTAAACAGCACAGTTTACGTGAAACCACACAAGTAAAGGAAAGAAAGTGCTTTAGAGGGCAGGTTCCATTTGACACAAGCAGCACAGGAAGCCGTACAGTTTTGATGACATTAATTCAAAAAGTATATTCATTTGAGTTTCTCAATAAACGCTTTGAGAGAAAAGGCTTTAATGTTGATTCAGATGAGTGTTAAAATAAAGATTTCTTTTCTGAAATTAGATTATGGGGTAAACCAAGCCAGATTATTTCTGGAGATGACAGAAGCCATAATTATTTTGGGAAATTTCAATCACTGTTTTGGAATTGATACCTAAGGCTTTCTTCTTCCCTATTATTTGTGGGCTTTTTAATGAGATATTTTTCTGGGGAGATGCTTAGGTAGGAAATATCAGCTTTTGAAAGATAAAGGTACAATTATCATTAGAATCAAAAGCCCATTAAATAAGAGTCTCAAACAAAGGTTTTCTAGATATATTTTATATGCATTGCTTTCATAAAGATAGAAAAGAAATTCCTATAATATCTGTAAGATTATCCTCACATTAGCCCGCATGAAAGATAAAATAAAGGGCTGAGATGAGGGGTGCCTAAATACTTTGCAACAGAGCTATTCTAGTGCCAAAGCCATAATTAACTTTTCACTGATAACCTGTTTCTTAGCCTATATAAAAAGGAATGGCCGCCTCAATTCTGGCAGCTTAGTCACTATCTAATCCTTTCCTCCAAAAACCCTGGAATTTTGTGTACCTCTATGTAATAGAACATCCAACTTATCAAATGATGTGTGACTATGCAACTACTCCTTCTATGGCACCAAGACTGTACCATGCTTTACCCATACTGAATTTAATTGTCCTAACACTTTGTGCCAGGCAGAGGGCTGGGTACTGGGGATCCTTCTGGCTCTATTACCAATTTTGGAAATAGAATTTAGTAGAGAAGAAGAGAACAGTGTTGCAGCAAGGGGGTCTTGAATGGTTTTTCATGACGTTTAAGGGATATGATGGAGTGTGGCTTGTATTCAGTCTTCGGAAGTAAGTACCAGTTACCTAAAAAGAAATCCACTGAGCACCAAAATGTTTAGTGTATTTGGTGTAGAGTTTCTACCCACATTAAAATGCTTCAGTTTAAAATTGAAGGGAAGACAAAAAAATCAACCAAAAAATGAAAAGTATCATTTCAGCATAAGCACTACTCTAGGTTTTAATTTGTCAGCCCAGAGCCCAGACAGAGATGATACTCCAAGCAAGAAAAGTCACCTCCAAGTCTCAATTCACTACTGAGAACCCAAAGCTCAAAATGTCCCCTAAAATTCCATAAAAATTAGGGAAGACCCTAGCTATTGCCCCAGGGAAGGGCAGACCATGAGATAGGTCCCTTTTAGCTCCAAACTGAAAGTTGTTCAGCAGCTAAAATCCTGAAGAAAAAAATATTGCAATTAATTAGCTTGAAAGCTACAGATGTGCTTGTCCAAATCTTTGTGTTACCAAGACACAATTTTAAGATCAAACAAGTATCAAGGTAGGCCATGGCTTGTTGGCAGTGGTAGGGGCCCTATGGCCTATTTCCAGGTATGGGTGGCCCCTTTTCCTTGGTTATCTGGGGAATCTGCCTCAGCAGACAGCAAAAGGTAAAAAGCATCCCTTTAATAACTCCACCCCACTCCGGCAATTGAGGTTTATTCAGGGGTGGGTCAAAGTAGTACAAGACAAAAATAGCACAGTGAAATGGTTAGAATCCAGACTGAGGTGCCAGACTGCCTGCATCTGAGTCTCAGTCCCACCATGTATGAGCCGTGTGACCTTGGGGTGAGTTACGAGCCTCCCCAGGCTTCAAATCTCTCACCTGTAAAATGGGAACAGTAACAATATCTACTTCATCCCGTCTGTCTGGGGACTGAATGAGCTAATATTTGTAAAGTGCTTAGAGGAGTGTTTGGAGCATAGTAAGTGCCATGTGAGTACTTTCAAAAATAAAAACAAGAACTTGGGGAAAAGTGCTCTTTGAGGTTTGTAGGGCAGTGTATGCTACTTAAGTGTTGAAGCATATTTTCATTCTAAGAGGTTTAGCATCTGGATCATAAAGTACATCAACCCTAGGGAAGTCTTGCGGCTAACTTCAGTTTTGGAAATTCTTCCAAGTCTAACCAGAGAAGATCTCTTCAACCACCTGCTCTAATCTATCAATACCCTAACATAAACCCTAGTCTCCAGGGACAATTTGAGCCCAAACCAGCTGGGGAGGGAGCAGAAGGCAGGCATGGGGAGAAAGGAACCAGGTGCTTTCCTAAATTTCTTTAATATACTCTCATCATGGTATCTGTGTAGCATCATGATCTAAACCCTGTCCCAGATATTCATTATCAGATTTTAAACTTTTAGGACTGCTTCCCTCTAGTTGTGAAATCATTGTCTCCCAGAATTAACAGGAAATGACTGCATGACAACAGGCCAGGGATGCTGCCAGTTTATCCAATTAACCACTAGTAGACACATATTCACATATTGAGCATCTATTCTGCACAAGGCACCGTGCTAATGGTGTGGTCCTCAACAACATAAAGGTAACATAACCATAATTTATATCTGCTATTATTTATATTAATCACATCCTTTCCAATTCAGCTCAGTTCATAGGCCTCAATCAATACAAATTATTTCAAGAAACCATCCTTTGTGATTAAAGTAAATATTGATACTACATAGCCCAATTATCATATGGCTAATAGGAGAAGCTAAACTGTAGAGCTAGTTTTGAAACGTGAAGTTATATGGCTCTATCTCTACAACATTTTACATGGTAGATCTCTGCCCAGCCTCATCCAGAGCTAAGTTTCTTTTCCTTGCTGCTACTTCATTGTTTAACTCTGAATCTGATTTGTCCATGTTGTCGCCAGAGTAGGCTGGCATGGAACCTTTTGCTCCCTGTTCAGTGCCTCCATTTGGATGAAGAATGGTAGAATCTGGCTCCTTAGGACGTTTCCATTGCGGTCTGGTGACTATCCAAAAAATGAGGGCCCCGAACACCAGCATCAGAAGGCCAAGCGTATTTACGAAAACCCCTTCTGGTGGGAATGTACTGTATGCAGGATCTCTCCTATGAAATAAGAGATGTATCCAATTACAAACAGGATGATACAGCAACATGCAAAACAGTCTTGAATTTATCTGCTCAAAATGCACACAAGTACAGTTTCAATGTAAACTCTCAAAGCTTGCTATTAAGGAGAAATATAAATTATGCTACAATTCACTCAGGAATATATAATGAAATTGATTTAAAAATAATAAATATGAAAATAATATAGCATCTGTAACACTTGTTTTGAGGCAGCTAGGGTCTGGAGGCAGGCAACCTCAGGTCAGTTCACACGGACTTCCTAGAACTAAACCAAAAGGAAAACCCCAACTTTCCACATCTAAGTAGCAAAAGGACCGGAGGCTACTCCCTTTGCAAACCCCGCTTTTCTGCATGGCAGATGGAAAATTGAAAGTATCTCTGATTGGTTGCTTTCTACAACCAATCAAACTGACTGCGGGCCGCTACTTCATTTAAATGCAGTGAACACCAAGTGGCCAATGGGAAGCCTCCAGGGGCTATTTGGATCCAAGAAGATTCTGTATCGGGGCCGTTGAGTGGCTGCTCAGGCCACTCCCGCCCTGTGGAGTGTACTTTCATTTTCAGTAACTCTCTGCTTTTGTCGCTTCATTCCTTACTTGCTTTGTTTGTGTGTTTTGTCCACTTCTTTGTTCAAAACGCCAAGAACCTGGACACCCTCCACCAGTAACAGTATCACTTAGAAATTTTAAAAAGGATGAAACAAAAATGTATGTACACTATAATTACAATTGATATAAAAACATGCATATCAACAAGATTGAAAGGGAATGTCTAACTTCAATAGTTGTTTCGTAAGAGTAATACAATTTGTCAGACTTTTTGGTCCTTCTAAACTTTTAGTAATATCATATTACCTATATAACAAATTCTTTAAAATATTTTTAAATTTTAATATCTAAAAAATTTTGTTATATTTATATTACATTTTCCCAATGAACAAGTATTTAACATTTTGTGGCTTAAGTATTACAATTAAGAAGACTATGCAACTTACAGGGAAAAAATCAGTTTCTCTGTCACTCCCATAAGTGCTGTTGCAATCACTGTTCCAAAGATGACAAGTCCAGAATAAACATGTATGGGCATGAGAAATGCTCGGAGAGAAAGCGGAGCCCATGGAAGCAGAAAGACTAAAAAACCTGAAAGAAGCTAAATACCAAAAAGTGCAAAGGTTATCATTTAATTTTAAGTTTTAAACTAATTTTAAATTATTTAAAAAGCAGTATGTGTAATATGAGAAAACCTTTCATATAGAACCAAAGGGTAGAAAATGAAGTTTCCTCACTCCAGTTCCACTACCCAATGTAACCCCTTTTATCACCTTCTCATGGATCCTTCCAGAAAATTTATTATCCCTATACATATTGTTCTGCATCTTGCTTTTTTCCCTTCACAGAATGTCTTGGAAATCTTTTTCATACCTATACATTTATCTAATTTATTCCTTTTAATGGTTAATATCCTAAGGCTATAACAATTTATTTATACAGTTCTCTATGGATGTTTCTTTTTGGTTTTTGCTATGCTTAATCCGACTATAGTGAACATTCTGGTACTTACTTGTTTGTTTTTACCAATCTCCTAAGGTTGCTAAGTAGGAAGGGAAGGAAAATATTTTTTAAATCACTAAAACCAAGTACATTAGGACACAGAATTTAGTCAGTTCGACCTAAAAAGCTATGTGGAAAGAAGGTGATTTTTGTTTTATGAGAAAGGATGAATTCTGCAGAAAAGTTTTCTTCACTTCCTTGATGATTAAATCGCTAGTGGGATACATCTTTGCAGAGAAGACAGCAAGGTTCCTATATAAACTGAAGTCTGTTACGCTTTCACGGTTTTGTCACCCCACACCTTTGCCCATCAAGTATCCTCTCTTCAACAAGATAAAGATGACTTTGTGGTTACTGAATTACTGAGTGTAAAGGAACATTTTTTTTCAGATGCCTATTTAGGATCTACCATCCTAGCAAAACAATTATGAAAAGAGAGGAGAGTGGGGAGAAAGCACTAACATCACTGTTCAGCTTTCTTGATTGAGATCCAAGGGCCAATGGGCAGACAGAAGAAGGGAGGCAGGGGGAGGGGTCCAACGCCCTAATTCACACTGAGAATCAGCTCCTGTGTAATACCAAATAGTAATAAATGGAAACTAATATCAAAACAATTTGTATGATTTGTCACTTTAACAGACTGCAGAGGAAAAATCATATAATCATCAAAACAGATGGTGAAAAACATTGGTAGGATTCAACAGTCATGTATAAGATGTTTTAACAAATAGGAATAGAAGATAATTATTTTAATCTGATTATATTAGGACAGAACATGCTGCAGGAACAGGCTCCATTTTCAAGAGCTTAACATATAAAAGTATATTTCTTGCCCACACACAGTCTGCTTATGGTCTATAGGCATTTCAGAGTAGCTCTCTTCCAAGACATGACTCGGATCTAGAAGGGATTTGTCTTATATCCCTTATCACCTATTCCTATTGAGCATTTTTCTGAAAGTCTCAGCTACTGAGTTAGGCAAGAAAAAGAAATGATGATAGAAAAAGAAACAAAACTTGTTAATCACATAAGATTATAAAACACAATCCAAAATAATCTTGAGATTAATTACTAACATAAGTTTATCAAGTTTGCTAGGTATAAATTTATACTTGAGATCAGTTGCACTTTTTGTAAAGAGGCAACAAGTGAATTAATTTTTAATGATACCATTTTTAATAGCAAGGAGCTAGCAGTAAGTTGGAGACAACAACTCTACAAAGAAAATACAAAGCTTTGCAGTATTTTGGAGAAGGCTAAAAAAACAGGCTCATGATAATGAGTTGGAAGACTTGTATTATACAGATGTCAGTTCTCAAATTTATCTATAGATTAAATAAAATCCTAATAGATTTTTGGTGGAATTTGATGCATTGATTCTAAAATTTACATAGATCAAAGGGCCAAGAATAGCCAAGATTAACTTTTGTTTTCTGAAGTATATCCTAATACAATAAATTCTGTAATTTACATTAAAAAAGTAATAACAAATGCATTTGATAGGTTGGTTTGCATATTTTATTATTTAGTTAATACCCAAAATGCCTGAATATATTAGAAATGGTTCAGAGGGTTCCCTCTTGGTGGTTCAGAATATTCCTGAATCTTCTTCAGTGAACTTCAGTGATTCTATTAGTATCAAAGGGCAAGCTTCCTGATGTCCATGTTGTGCTTTCTATATGAAAATGGGGGCCAAGTGTGGTGCCTCATGCCTGTAATCCCAGCACTTTGGGAGGCCAAGGTGGGAAGATCACTTGAGTCCAGGAGTTCAATACTAGCCCGGGCAACATGGTGAAACCCCATCTCTACAAAAAATTAGCTGGGCGTGGTGGTGCACGCCTGTGGTCCCAGCTACTCTGGAGGCTGAGGCAGGAGGATTGCTTGAGTCCTGGAGATGGAGGTTGCAGTGAGCTGAGATTGTGCCATTGCACTCCAGCCTGGGTAACAGAGTGAGACCCTGTCTAAGAAAGAAAAAAGAAAAGAAAGGAAAAGAAAATGGGGCTCAGGGATTTAGCACAAATATATCTCCATAAATCATCTTATCTTTTCTGTGGCTTACCCATAGAAACATATATTTCTCATTCCTGCTCTCCTATTTTCATTCCTAAGATTCTTTCTGTTTTCTCTCATTTCCTCCATAACTTGTCATGTGTGTCTCTTACAATCCTGTAGGGCTCAACAGTCTAAGCAGGTAGGAGGTCAGAAATTTGCTTACAGGATCCCTGAGCAACTTAACTACCCTAAATCTGACTTTCACCATTAAACATTTTTTGCAACAAAAGAAAATTACATTTAAAAGGAAAAGAAAAACATTACAGAATGCTTAACTTTGATTAAAAGTGTTCTGAATGCTGCAGTGATACATATTTATAATTTATAATAACATAATTTATAAATAATCATTATTTCCTTTTAACTATCTTAATCTTATGACCTTACAAGTGAAGGTGATAATTTATAACCTAGTGGACCGAAAATTATAAGACCTTTTGTCTCTCTAAGTCAGTAGTGGAAGTGCTGTTCACAGAAGGCATGTATTTAAAGGGATGCCTGCTGTAATCCCAGCACTTTGGGAGGCCGAGGCAGGAGGATCACTTGAGATCAGGATTTTAAGACCAGCCTGGCCAACATGTTGAAACCCCGTCTCTACTAAAAATACAAAAACTAGCCGGGCATGGTGGCACATGCCTGTAGTCCCAGCTACTGTGGAGGCTGAAGCAAGAGAATTGCTTGAACCTGGACGGCGGAGGTTGCAGTGAGCTGACATTGTGCACTTCAGCCTGGGTGACAGAGCAAAGCTCTGTCTCAACAACAAAAACAACAATAACAAAAAAATAAAAAATAAAAAGATGCCTGGGCCACATTCTGACCTGCTAAATCCAATTTCTGGATTAGGGCCCAGGAATCTGCATTTTAAACACACTCCAGGCAATTCTTACACATGTTGAAGTTTGAAAATGACTGCTGTTGATTCACTCAAATTATTCTAGAGATATGGATAAACAGTCTGGAAAACCTCAAAAGAGAAGGTAGTGGAATCTTCCCTTATACATAGTCTACAAACACACTAAATGCCAACTATATGCAAACAAAGTGCCCCAGTGTTTAGGAATCACACCTACAGGAAGCTGTTCTTCACCACAGTGGAAGTTCTTAAGAGCTAAGGAAAAATAAACTTTCATTAAAAGTTATTACTTAGAGATGAAAGTGAAAATACAGTATGACCCAATTATGTTTAAAAATTAAATATCTATATCTACATTTGCATAGGCATAATAAAAGCCTAAAGGGAATAAGCCAAAAGGTAATGATATCTCTAGATTATGGCAGTATCAGTGGGGTTTTTCATTTTTTGTTTTTTTATTTAATTTGTAGCAGCAGCAGAGGTTCTACTCCTTGTGGAACAGGGATACCCCACAGGCAGTGTGCCCAGAATAGCCAGGGTTTTTTCTTTATCTCTTTCTACATCTTATAAACTTTAACATTAATGTGTATTATTTTATAATTACAAATAGACAATAGAAGTTTACTTTTAAAGTTTCCATGTTGGCTGGGCACAGTGGCTCATGTCTGCCATTCCAGCACTTTGGGAGGCCGAGGTGGGTGGATCACTTGAGGCCAGGAGTTTGAGACCAGCCTGGACATCATGGTGAAGCACCGTCCCTACTAAAAATACAAAAATTAGCCAGGTGTGGTGGCATGGGCCTGTAACCCTAGCTACTTGGGAGGCTGAAGCATGAAAGTCGCTTGAACCCAGGAGGCAGAGGTTGCAATGAGCCAAGATTGCACCACAGTACTCCAGCCTGGGCGACAGGGTGAGACGCTGTCTCAGTAAATAAATTAGAATAGAATAGAATAGAATAGAATAGAATAGAATAGAATAGAATAGAATAGAATAGAATAGAATAGAATAGAATAGAATAGAAGAATAGAATAGAATAAAATAAAGTTTCCATCTTAAATGTCTGGGCATTTCTCAGTTAATTATTACTATTCTTAAAGATATAAATGTATACTACTATGGCAGTTTCTCACTTTATGAAACAGATGAGTTTTATTTGTTTTTATTTTTACAGAGATAGGGCCTTGCTATGCTGCCCAGGTTGGTCTTCAACTCCTGGCCTCAATTGATCTTCTCACCTTGGCCTCCCAAATTTTGGGGATTACAGGTGTGAGCCACCATGCCATGTCTGGCCTGAGGTTGGTTTTTTTCTTTTCTTTTGTTTTCTTTTTTTTTTTTAGTGCATGTAAGCTTTTAGACATAACAAAAGCTCTTATTGCAAAAGACATTAATGAGACCAAAAAATACCTACCTGGCTAGCTTTTGTAGTAGGTATGGTTGCCTTTTTTTTTTTTTTTTTTTTTTTTAGGGTAGAGGTAGATTTAATGATCTTTCAAGTAAACTATAGATTATTATATGGAAGCTCCTCCCAGATCTCCTTCATCTTTGTGCTATTTTATAAACTCATTCAGTCCTTCATTCCACATACGTTTTGCCCCTCTTATGACCCAGATGTTCTGAGTGTTGGGAATGCTACACAAGACAGGCAAGGTCCCGATGTTAAAGAACTCACCTTTATTTTCATTAATATTACTGTTAATGTCCAACTTTTTGACCATTCATAGGCTTTTCTCTTAGATTGATTATTCTGAAATATTAGCACTAATCTGAATCACCTTATGTGCTTGTTAAAGCACAGATTGTTGGGCCCCAGCCCCAGAGTCTTTGGTTCAGTGGATCTAGGGTGGAAGCTGAGAATCTGTCTTTCTAATTTCCCTAGTGATGCTAATGCTGCTGTTCTAGGGAACAAACGCTGTCTTAGGTCATTGCCAAATTGCATTCCTCCAATGTAATGACACTTTTCTTCCAGGGGTTAAAAAAAATTAAAAATAAATAAATACATAAATAAATAAATAAATCTAACTAGCACCAATTACAATATGCCCATTGTTTTTTTTTTATAAAGGACATAACAGACACTCAAACTGGTCATTAAGTCTCCTGCCAATATTCTACATCTCCTTGCTACACTGTCTTTTCATCACATCCACCTGGCAATACTCCAACCCTGGCTCAGCCATCTTCATGACTACCCCTGGTCTGCTAGGTAATACTGGAGTAAACCACAACCACAGAGACTAGCATCACTCCAAGTTCATGATTATGAGCAGTTCAACAACCCTGCTCAGCAAACCTCTATTGTCTTATTTATCAATGAGCTCTCCGCTCTCCCCCATCCTGAAATGTCTGACTCTCTGATGTGCCTCCTTACACTTGGGGGATGATCTTACTATCACCTCATGGGAAAAACAGAGGCAATTTCAGAGAAGAGCCTCAATTTCCTGCCACCAAACAAAACAAAGCAAGAAATCACCCCAAGCCAACAATTCTTTTCTTCAATTACATTGGAGATTATGTCCTCCAATTTTCCACCTGTGCTCTGTGACCTGCTTCCCAAGGACCTAGCTATAGGTCACTGTGTCTCTCCAGTGTTCACAGTGTCTCTTTACTGGTGCCATCCTGTTAGGCTTTCCATAAGCCCAAACTTCTCACAATAAAAAGCAGAAGTAGAAAAAAAAAAAAAAAAAAAGAGCACCCAAATGCCTCCCTGGACTCCCATCCCTGTCCAGTTGCCACCCTCTCTGTCTCCTCCCCTCTCACCCAGACCTCTTGACTGAGTTTCCTCACCTTCTGCTCCCTCTTCAATCCATCGCAATCTGGCTCCTAGGAAGGAAGCCAGGAAATTGCTTTCTGGGGTCATAGTGACTTCCAGGTTACTAAGCCTAATGATCAGTTTTCAGACTTTATTTTGCTTATCTCCTCAGTAGCATCTAACACTCGTCCAGCCCTCTCCTCCCCTCCAATGTTTCCCTTCTCATCTACCCACTTATTCAAACTTGTGGCCACGCACCTGCTCAATAAAGCCTGTGAGGGACTCTCTCTCATTCTTTATATCATCTACTTTCCAAATCACATTAATTCTACCTCCTAAGTATCTTTAGAATCTATCCACTTTGCTTCACTGCTACTGCTACTCCTCTAGGCCACCATCGTTTCTCATCTTAACTCCATAAACACCTGCAAGCTAGTCTCCCTATAATTATGCCTGTCCAGCCTCCAATTCATCTTCCGTGCCCTGCTCTGGACAGCCTGGTCTCCTCCCTACTCCTCAAATACCACAAACTCTTCCCCACATGCCATTCCATCCACCTAGAAGACTCTCTGCCCTTTCAACACCAGGCTTGTGGCTTCAGGTCTTGGTGTGAGGTGACTTCCTTTATCCCCTATATGAGAGCTCTCACATACTATATGAGAGGTCTCCCAGAACACTTCCTATCTACCAAATACTCAATTGCCTATCTTCCCTGCAAGCTTTACAAGGGCAGAGAGCATGTCTCTTTGAGCCCACATTTGTCTTGTGGAACAGGTATCACCCACAGCCTAGCCTAGCAAGGTATCTGGCATATAACAGGTATTCAGTTCACTGCTGAATATATGAATAGATTTGGGAATAAAATTGCAATGACATAAAATGCATGTTCTTAACCATGAAGGTACCTATGATCAATAGTAGAAGTGGAAAATGCCATCTGCAGGTTATAAAGGGGCATACCACAAGATTTACACTTATAATAACAACAGCTAATTTGTGTCATGCCAGTGTGCTAAGCCCTGGGCTGAACCTTTAGATGCATTATTTGGCTTTGATTCTTATGATTTTGTGAAGGATTATAATCCTTGATTTATAGCTGAGCAAAAGAAATTCAGAGAAGTAACTTGGTCCACGGTCACCAACTATCAAATGGATGAACCTAATCCAAACTGAGGTCTCCCTAATTGCAAATCCTGTTTTCTTAAACCCTACCTGTCCTCTGGATCTGAGCAAGAAAGAAGCCAGGTGCCAAAATTCCTCCCACTAAGCAAAGCCATGAAGTTGTGAAATAATATTTCTGAGAAGCTCAGTTAGCACAAAGACAACAATGCGAGATACGAATCTGGATATTTCAGAAAGCAAAAGAGAATTTTGAGACAAGTATGTTTTTAACTCACCCAAGTTTAAAAATAGAATATATTTATATAATTGACTATATTAAGATATTAAAGAAGAAAAGGTAGGGTGTTTACAGTTAATAATAATTTATTGTATATTTCAAAATACCTAGAAGAGAAGAATTGGAATGCTCCCAACACAAAGTAAAGATAAATGAAATAATAGGTATCCCAATTACCCTGATTTGTTCATTACCCATTGTATACTTGTATCAAAATATCACATGTACCACAAAAATATGTTATGACTATTATACATCAATTTAAAAATAAATAAACATTGGCCGGACGCGATGGTTCACACCTGTAATCCCAGCACTTTGGGAGACTGAGGCGGGTGGATCACTTGAGGTCAGGAGTTCGAGACCAGCCTGACCAACATGGTGAAACTCCATCTATACTAAAAAAAAAAAAAAAATTAGCCACATGTTGTGGCACGCGCCTATAATCCCAGCTACTCGAGAGGCTGAGGCAGGAGAATTGCTCGAGCCTGGGAGGCAGGTGTTGCAGTGAGCCAAGGTGGCAGCACTGCACTCCAGCCTGGGCGACAGAGCAAGACTCCATCTCAAAAAAAAAAAAAAAAAAAAGCTATATTCATCTCAGCAGAGATAGCAAAAGCATTCAATAAAATTCCACATCCATTTATGATTTAAGAAGAAAAATAAAACCTTTGCACAAACAGGGATAGGAGGAAATGTGACTCATCTGTACTCAATGGTAAAATATTAGAAGCATTCTTTTTATTTATTAATTCTTTTTTAGCCTTTGGCAGGCATTCTCTTTAAAATAAAAAATAGTCAGAGATTCTTTTTTTTTTTTTTTTTTTTTGAGACAAGGTCTTGCTGTGTCACCCTGTCACCCAGGCTGGAGTTCAGTGGTGGGATCTCAGCTCACTGCAGCCTTGACCTCCCAGGTTTAAGCAATCCTCCTCTCTCAGCCTTCTGAGTAGCTGGGACCACAGGTGTGCACCACCAGAGCTGGCTTATTTTTATATCTTTTGTACAGACGGGGTTTTGCCATGTTTCTCAGGCTGGTCCAGAACTCCTGAGCTCAAGCAATCCTCCCACCTAGGCCTCCCAAAGTGCTGGAATTATGGGAATGAGCCACTGCGTCCGGCCCCAAAAGTCAAAGATTTTTCTCTCTACCTGTCTACTTCTTATGTCTTCTGTACACTTCTACACACTTGAATTCTGTACTGCGCTAGCTAGGATACAGAGGATAAGATACTCTATAGGACACAATTGGCTTTGCACATAAATAGTAGGAGCAGAGATGATTCAATCAATGGTGACGGGAAGATAGTTCACCCATCTGGAAAAAAATGAAGTTGAATCACATCACCTCACAATTAAAATTAATTCCAGATGAAGTAAGTACTGAAATATCAAAGACAAAACTATTTTTCATATTGTTGGGGTTTTTTTTGGTTTATTTTTTCTGTGTACTAGAGTAGAAAAGTAAAAGACAAAATTTTAATGCTCTTAGTAGAAAGCATTAGATGATATTTTGACCTCAGGGTAGAGAAGAATTTCATAAACAAGTCACCAAAAGAAAACAAAACGAAGAATGATAGCCTCAGAGGAAAAGATGATTAATTTGGTTGCATTAAAATTGACAATTTCTGTTTATCAAAAGATATTAACAAAAGAAAAAATGTGAGCTTCAAACTAGGAGAAGATATAGCAATATACATATAAATGAAAAAGAATTCGATACAGAATTCCTATAAATCTTTAAGAAAAAGAGAAACATTTTTTAAATAGACAAAAGACACAAACAGGTGTGTCTTAGGAGATAAAACACAAGTGAAATGAACATTAAAACTACAAAAATACATCATTAAGTACCAACTAGTTTAGCAAGGATTTAAAGTTTAAAGAGGATGCAAGCTGGTAAGGATATGGGAACTCATAAACTTCTGGCAGGAATATAATCTGGGTCAATCACTTGGGAAAACAATTTAGCATTATCTTTTTAGGTTGAGCTTGTAATTTCACTACTATGTATATGCCCAGAGAAACCTTTAGATATGAGGACCAGGAGATGTATATATGAATATTCAATGCAGCATAGTTTCTAACTGAAAATAGCAAGAGAACAGGTAAGTAAATTTGTGGCATATTTATACAGTGGAATACAAAAGTAAAAGTGAATGAACTATAGCCAGAGGAATCAATACAGTTTAATCAGTAGAATTTTTAAAAAGTTGCAATAGAATATATATGAGACCATTTATTTAAAAAAGTTTCATTTAAAAAGCAAAATTAAACAATATATTATTTAATTAATCAATATTTAACTAAACATCTTGTTTAATTAATAAATATTATTTAATTAAACATCTTGTTTAATCAATATATTGGTTCACGGTATGTGATAAAAGTATTTTAAAAAGCAGAGAATGAGAATAAACACCGGGAGAATGGTAACCTCTAGGGGTTGGGGTAGGTAAGAACTTTATCTGGTTGAGGAGAAGAGATGAGGAGGAAGGAGAAGGAGAAGTCAGAGAGTTTCCAAGCCAGCGAGGTGGACTGGATGTCCACTGCTGGCAGGGAGACGAAGGGAGCCGGGTACAAGGAAGAGAGGACTCCAAGGCTCAGGGCAGCCCCAGCTGATGGCCAGCAAGGGAACAGGGACCTCAGTCCTGCACATACAAGGACCCAGACTCTGCCATCAAGCTGAATTTGCTTTAAGCTGATTCTACCCCAGTCTCCCAATCAGAGCCCTGGAAGGCTGACACCTTGATACTGGCCTTGTTAGACCCAGAGCAGAGAAACCAGCCAAGCCAATCTGGACTTCTGAGGTACAGATACTGTGAGGTAATAAATTTATGTTGTTTCAGGCCATTAAGTCTGTGGTAATTTGTTACCACAATAGAAAATGAATTATTTATGGATTTTTTTTACCTTTATTAATTTACTTTTCCTGGTGTATTTTGCTGTTCCCTTATAGTTACCTAAGTAAATAGCTTATGTATTTTAAGTTTTCTTTCCAAAAAATATAATAAAAGCATTTAAGCCTATTCCTCTGGGAACCATTTTAATTAAACCCCAAATATTTTTATTTATTTATTTTTTTGAGATCAGGGTCTGGCTCTGTTGCCCAGGCTGGAGTGCAATGGTATAATCTCAGCTTACTGTAACCTCTGCCACCTGGTCTCTAGGGATCTGCACACCTCATCGTCCCAAGTAGCCAGGACAACAGGCGTGCACCACCCTGCCCAGCTAATTTTTGTGTTTTTGTTTTAGAGATGGGGTTCCTCCATGTTGCCCAAGCTGATCTCAAACTCCTGGGCTTAAGCGATCCACTGGTCTCAGCTTTTCAAAGTGCTGGGATCACAGGAGTGCAGTGCACTATGCCCAGCCAAGACCTACAGATTTTTAAATAGGTATTCTCTTTATTGCTAATTGTTAGATCAATCTCTCTCTCTCTCTCTCTCTCTCTCTGTCTTTCTTTCTTTTATTTGTAGAGACAGTCTCCCTATGTTGCCCAGTCTGGTCTTGAACTTTGGAGCTCAAATAATCCTCCCACCTCGGCCTTCGAAAATGCTGGAATTATAGGCATGAGCCAGTGTGCCCAGCCTGATATTTCTTACTTTTACATATTAAGATATAGAGCAGAGTATTAGAGATTAGAGAATCCAGATTGAAAGTCATATCTAGTATAGGAAATCTTTATTTCTTATTATTTTATTCTGTGAATTCTGCAATTCTGGTGCCCTCTTAGGGGAAAATAGTTATAATAGAAACAAATGTAAAGAATGTTTAGAAAACATTTACAGTTGCTGGGCACGGTGGCTCACACCTGTAATCCTAGCACTTTGGGAGGCCGAGGCAGGCGGATCACCTGAGGTCAGGAGTTCAAGACTAGCCTGGCCAACATGGTGAAACCCCGTCTCTACTAAAATACAAAAATTAGCCAGGCATGATGGTGGGTGCCTGTAATCCCAGCTACTTGGGAGGCTGAAACAGGAGAATCGCTTGAACCCTGGAGATAGTAGTTGCAGTGAGCCAAGATCGCGGCACTGCACTCCAGCCTGGGTGGCTAAGCAAGACTCTGTCTCAAAAAAAGAAAACATTTACAGTCTCTGAATTGTTTTTATAACTTGCTTGTAAATACATTGAAATACTGACCTGTAACAAATAGCATATGACAGCTATCAGTCCAACCCAGCTGTGCAGACTGTACATATTGGCCATATTGTTAACATTGTGGTTCTCAAACACGGCCACCACAGAGATAATTGCAAGAATGGCAGCAACTGCATTTAACCCTGCATGGATGGATTTCATCAGGAGCTTGCTGCATTTCCAGGTCCATGGCAGTCTGTAGACGATGATGGCTAGGGAGAGACGAAAGGACACAGAATGTGTTTCGTTTTGTTTTTTAATCAACACAAAATGAACAGTTTGACACACCGGACACTCCCGTTTTGAAACCTTTTTCTCTTGGCTTTTGCTTCTCCCCTCTTCCCCATGTTACCCCTGCCTCTCAGTGGCTCCCTCTAGGGGACGGTGGAGGGGTTCCTTTGCTGGCATTTTCTTCACCCCCAACTTGTGAATGAACCTTGGTGCCTCTCAGGCTCGGTCCTAGGGCTTTTTCTCCCTCTGCACTCCCTCTGTGGGTGATCTCATTCACTCTTTCACTGAAAAGCTGTCTCCATGGCAGGGACTCCAAAAAATTTATATCTCCAGCCCAGAACTGTCTTCTAAGCTCCAGACCTGCATAATCCAATGTCTTCTCGGTATTTCCATACGGTGTTTGCTTCCCAGACATCTCAAACTTACCACATCCAAAACCAAATTCCTAATCTTAACAATCTGATTTATGCCTGTTGTCTCCTTTCTTCTTAAAAATGTCTCAGTTTGGCCGGGCCCAGTGGCTCATGCCTGTAATCCCAGCACTTTGAGAGGCTGAGGCAGGGGTATCACTTGAGGTCAGGAGTTCAAGACCAGCCTGGCCAACATGATGAAACCCCGTCTCTACTAAAAATACAAAAATTAGCCAGGCATGGGGTGGCATGCACCTGTAATCCCAGCTATTCTGGAGGCTGAGGCATGAGAATCGCTTGAACCTGGGAGGCAGAGGTTGCAGCGAGCTGAGATCATGCCACTGCACTCCAGCCTGGGTGACAGAGCAAGACTCCGTCTCGAAAAAAAAAAGTTTTTTTACAAAGGGTTTTCTTAAGTGTCCTGGTTTAAGCAATAAATTATATGGCCACCTTAACCAACATGAAGTTAATTTTTGTTCTGAAGATAAAATCCTGCCCCTATCCATCCCTCCAGTCTGTGTCAGGGAAAATTTAGATATCTGGAAATGTGTGGCAGACTGAAAAAGTTTATAGAATACTTCCTCAGACAATGGATTCCACTATATCAGCAGAGTATCACGTATATTTCTTTTCTTTCTCTGTCGCCCAGGCTGGAATGTAGTGGTGCGATCACAGGTCACTGCAGCCTTGACCTCCTGGGCCCAGGTGATCCTCCCACCTCAGTCTCCTAAGTAGCTGGGACTGCAGGCACGCACCACCACACCCAGCTATTTTTTCTATTTTTAGCAGAGATGGGATTCCATCATGTCGCCCACGCTGGTCTTGAACTCCTGGGCTCAAGTGAACCACCCGCCTCAGCATCTCAAAGTGCTGGGATTACAGGCATGAGCTACAGTGCCTGGCCTCATGTACATTTCTTAATTCCAGAAAATAAAAAGGAGCCTCATTTCACCAAAGGCTTTTATAATTTTAATATATAAAACTTTGGGCCGGGCACAGTGGCTCACGCCTGTAATTTCAGCACTTTGGGAGGCCGAGGCAGGTGGATCACCTGAGGTCAGGAGTCCGAGACCAGCCTGGCCAACATAGCGAAACCTGGTCTCTACTAAAAATACAGAAATTAGCCAGGCGTGGTGGTGGGCACCTGTAATCCCAGCTACTTGGGAGGCTGAGGCAGGAGAATCGCTTGAACTCAGGAGGCGGAGGTTGCAGCAAGCCAAGACCACGCCATTGCACTCCAGCCTGGGCAACAGAACGAGACTGTGTCTCAAAAAACAAACAAACACCAAAGAACTTCATAGGATTATAAAAATATAAGGGATTATCTATTCCTTTTTCAGGCAGAAACACATCTAAACCTACAAAGACAGATATGAACTCAGCCTCTTTAAAGCTTTCAGCACAGGATGTCATTTTTCCTATTCTTTGGTTCCATTCTAACACTTAACAGTCCTCACCATTAGGACAATATTTCTTTTACTTAATCCCAACCCTGAAGGATTGCTACTTACTAAATTTAGTGTGTACATGGGTATCCTATAAACATTGATTGGTTATACTTCCTTGAGAACGTGCAGACTCTTTGGATAATCATTTCTATATTCAAGGAATCTTCTCAAATGATTTAATGCCATACCTTAAAAAGTACACTTTTAAAGCAAACTCAAGGTCCCCTCTCACCCCTACTTCATCTTCTCTGAGGGAATTAATGTGTCTTGCTGTTTCTCCACTGTATCCCCAGAGGCTAAGGCAGCCCTGGACTCAAAGCATGTAGCTCCTCCATAAGTATTTTTTAAATCTCTATTTTTCTTTTTGAGATGGAGTTTCACTCTTGGTTGCCCAGGATGGACTGCAATGTTGTGATCTCGGCTCACTGCAACCTCCACTTCCCGGGTTCAAGAGATTCTCCTGCCTCAGCCTCCTGAGTAGCTGGAATTACACGCCCAGCTAATTTTTGTATTTTTAGCAGAGACAGAGTTTTGCCATGTTGACCAGGCTGATCTTGAACTCCTGACCTCAGGTGATCCGCCCACCTTGGCCTCCCAAAGTGCTGGGATTACAGGTGTAAGCCACTGTGCCTGGCCTAAAATTTTAACTTGACATATAATAATTGTACATATTTATGCGGTACATAGTAATGTTTCAAAACATACAATGTATAGTGATCAGATCAAGGTAATTAGCATATTTATCACCTCAAACTCATTTCTTTTTGTTGAAAACATTCAATATCCTCTCTTCTAGCTACTTGAAAGCATACAGCACATTATTGTTAACGCTAGTCGTCCTACAGTGCTATATAGAACACTAGAACTTATTTTTTAAACTATTTTGAGATTATTGTAGATTCACAAGCAGTTGTAAGAAACAGTACAGAGAAATCTCATATACTCGTCACCCGGTTTTCTCTAACATCTTACATAACTATGGTACCATGGCACAACCAGGAAATTGACATTGATATAATCCTCTGACCTTATTCAGGTTTTTTTTTAATTTGCTTATTTTTTATTTTTTTCTCTCCCTCCTCCTCCATCCCTTATTCAGATTTCACTAGGTTACTTGTGTGTATGTGTGACCCATAAGTATTGTTTAAATAAACAAACACAAAGCACTTTCTACAGACTGATCAAATCTAGAAACTAAATTGACGTCAACTCAAACGCTGTGGTTTCCCCTCCTCATGCTTTTTCTCCTCTAAGCACACGCTACATAATTCTCTAGTTTCCTGGGAAAGCAAATGCCTCTTTACCCAATGACCTAGTGACCTTTTAGCTACAAAGTGGAGCCTTCTGCAATCTGTGTGTGATCAGGCAATAGTAAAATAAAAATGTGCGATATATGAAGACCTAATAACACATCTCCCCCTTGCCTGGGTTGGGCTCATTTATTACACACACACACACACACACACACACACACACACACACACAGTTGAGTCCTTGCTAGGTAGTAGGTACCATCTAAGTGCTTCACAGTTTCATTATAATTCTCACCTCAACTCTGTGAAGATAGAATTATTATTACTATTGTACAGAGGAAGCTGAGGCAGAGAGGTTAAGTAGTTTGTCCCTCCTCAATTCATGGTTTAAAATTAATATTGTTTTTTTTTGTTATCATCATCACCATCATATTATACAAACACCACCCCGGGTAAGGAGTTTTAGATGAGTGAACTTGAAAATCTACATACAGGAAAAAAAAAAACCTCAAGATTTCAACACTTGAAAAGCAAATTATGAACAATGAACCATAGCAGAATTTTCTCCCCAATCTGGATCATATTATATCAAAAATTCCCAAAATAAAAACTAATCTCTGATATTAAAAGTCAAGAGTAGGCTGGGCGAGGTGGCTCACACTTGTAATCCCAGCACTTTGGGAGGCTGAGGCAGGCAGATCATTCGAGGTCAGGAGTTCAAGACCAGCCTGGCCAACATGATGAAACTCTGTCTCTGCTAAAAATTCAGGCTGGGTGCAGTGGCTCATGCCTGTAATCCTAGGACTTTGGGAGGCCAAGGTGGGTAGGTCACTTGAAGTCAGGAGTTTGAGACCAGCCTGGCTAACATGGTGAAACCCCGTCTCCACTAAAAACACAAAAATCAGCTGGGCATGGTGGTGCATGTCTGTAATCCCAGATACTTGGGAGGCTGAGGCAGGAGGATCGCTTGAACCCGGGAGGCGGAGGTTGCAGTGAGCAGAGATCATGCCACTGCACTCCAGCCTGGGCGACAGAACCAGACTCGTCTCAAAAAAAAGCCCAAAAAATTAGCTGGGCGTGGTAGCATGTGCCTGTAATTCTAGCTACTTGGGAGACTGAGGCAGGAGAATCGCTTGAACCCGGGAGGCAGAGGTTGAAGTGAGCTGAGATCGCACCATTGCACTCCACCCTGCCGAGACTCTGTCTCAAAAAAAAAAAAAGAGTAACTTTCATGATATCATGACACAAAGGAGTTACGAAGGTTGCTGGGGGGTTCTGATGTGCATTGAATATTGTTTCTTGGTCTGGGTACCCAGATGTGTTCATGTGATAAAAACACATCCCTTCTGATTTAGGTACTTTTGTGCGTGTATGTTGTTCTTCAGTAAAAAGTTTACTTTTAAAAAATGTCGGGGCCAGGCACAGTGGCTCACACTTGTAATCCCAGCACTTTGGGAGTTCAAAGTGGGTAGACTGCTTGAGCCCAGGAGTTCAAGACCAGCTTGGGCAACATGGTGAAACCTCATCTCTACAAAAAAATACAAAAATAAACCAGACCTGGTAGTGTGCACCTATAGTCCCAGCTACTCAGCAGGCTGAGGCAGGAGGATTGCTTGAGCCCAGGAGGTGGAGGTTGTAGTGAGCTGAGATTGAGCCACTGCACTCCAGCCTGGGCAAAGAGCAAGACTGTCTCAAAAATAAATAAATAAATAAAGCAAAAAATTCAAAGACAACTGTGTTCCCAGTGAAGACTTCTTACTCTTTCTAATGCTATGAAGCATCAGAGAAATGTGTCAAATTTGCTGTAAAACTGAACTTCATCCCCTTTGAGTGTCAAAACTTGATTTTTAAAAACCTTTTACATTTATACAAATTGGCTGCACACTAGCTTTCCCTGTCCAGCAGTAGAATGAATAGAATACATTTAATCTTTTATTGATCATTTGGGGTCATCAATCAAACACCAATTATTATCCTGTTACTGTAAGGGGAAGCCCTTAGGGGTTTCTGAAGCAGGAGAGGTGCTCACCTCTGATCCAAATGAACCTATACAATTATGGTTTGAGAGTCCCTGGGTCTCTCTCAGAGTTTTTCTATCTCGTTTTGTTTCTGGCTTGAGTTAGGGCACCTACTTCCAACCTCTCTCCTCCATCACTTTGTCTCATCCTTGATTCCCACCAGCTTTAAGTTTTAGCTGATAAAATGTCTCATTTTTATTTATTCATTTATTTATTTTGAGACAGGGTCTCACTCTGTCACCCAGGCTGGAGTGTAGTGGCGCAATCTTGGCTCACTGCAACTTCTGCCTCCCAGGCTCAAGCCATCCTCCCACCTCAGCCTCCAGAGTAACTGGGACTACAGGTGTGTGCCACTACACCCAGCTAACAGCTTATAAAATTTTATGTTGCTGAAAATCTTAACATCTGTTAAATCTGGGTCGTGGGTACTTAGGGATCTATTATGTTTTTTCTTATGGTTGAAAGAGCTCATTCCAGTTTTAAAGTTAAAACAATATTTTCATAAGCCTGCAAACCCACTAGCCAATTAGTCTTACCTACTCAATAGGTGGCTTGCAGAGATTTGAGGGGCTCTCACACAAGTGAGGCACGTGACCTCTAGCACATGGAGTTTTCACAGCATCTATCCTGGCTACATAGAGGCTCTGCTGCAAAGCTCAGTATGCTTCAAAATGCTCTCTGGATAAATGAAGGATAAATGCAAAATGTTGCATTTGCATAAGCTGTTTACATGGTTTTTAAAATTTATAAGTAACTGAAATATGGTGGACTTTGGGAGAAAAGGGCAATCTTAACAAATCAAGCCATATTTCCTAAACAAGAATCTATTCTCAACAGTTACAAAAACTGCCTGGAGAGTGGAATTTAAATATTTCTTGCTTCTTTGGCTTGGTACTTACCTAGACACCATTCCTGAGGTTCAATGAGAAGGAAGAAAAAGGTCCCCTAAGCCCACGAGAAGGGGAAATGGTATAAAACAGCTACTTGTGACTGAAACAAGGGTTTGCTGTTAGAGGCTCTAGTTGGCATTCCATTTCTCCCAGAAAATGAGGGGAAATACAAACATACATATGAGAAATACATTTTAAATCCTTTAAAAGAAAAGATATTGATGGTGGAACATGCTAGCATGATAAACTTAAAAAGAAAGAAAGGGAGGGAGGAAGACATGAATACCTGTGTATAATCATCTTAAGACAATGGAGAGAAAAATACAGTAACTTGAATTTGGGTTTAATTATTAGAAAAGGTTGGCTGGGTGCAGTGGCTCATGCCTGTAATCCCAGAACTTTGGGAGGCCAAGACAGGCAGATCTCTTAAGGTCAGGATTTCAAGACCAGCCTGGCCGATGTGGTGAAACCCCATCTCTATCAAAAAATACAAAAATTAGCCAGGCATGGTGGCGCACATCTGTAGTCCCAGCTAATCGGGAAGCTGAGGCAGGAGGAGAATTGCTTGAACCTGGGAGATGGAGGTTGCAGTGAGCCACTGCACTCCAGCCTGGGCAACAGAGCTGGAGTTTCTGTCTCAAAAAAAAAAAAAAAAAAAAAGAAAAGAAAGAAAGAAAAGAAAGGAAAATGTCTCAGCTCCTTGTTGCATAACCAAAACTTGGGAATATGTGAAAATGTATACTCTCTAAAATGTAATCTCTGGTTTGACACCAACTTTCCATCCATATACCATTACAAAACTATTTATATACACAAGTTTGTCTTAGAACAGGCAATGCAAATTTAGAATCTGTCAAAGTGTGTGTGGTAGGGGAAGAGTGCTTAGAGGGAGAGAAATGTCCCCAAACATGGAAAACATTTTGACTCTAGTTCTTCTGTGATTAAATCTTGTGATTCATGAGGGTGGGAACATGTCTATCCTGTTCACTGTCACATCACAGTATTTAGCATAGAGCTTGGCATATAGCAGGAATTCAGTAAGTATGTTTTTGTTTTTGTTTTCTGAGACAGAGTCTCTCTCTTTGTTACCCAGGCTGGAGTGCAGTGGTGGGATCTCGGCTCACTGCAACCTCCGATTCCCGGGTTCAAGCAATTCTCATGCCTCATCCTCCAGAATAGCTGGGATTACAGACGAGCACTACCATGCCTGGCTAATTTTTGTATTTTTAGTAGAGATAGAGTATCACCATGTTGGCCAGGCTCATCTCAAACTCCTGATCTCAAGTGATCTGCCCACCTTGGCCTCCCAAAGTGCTGGGATTACAGGCGTGAGCCACCATGCCCGGCCCAAATAATTCTAAATAAAGCACAGGAATAATTGCTAATAAAGCACAGTAGTTCATTCAGTATTCCCAGCAAATGAGCAAATCCTCTTTTACTTTTTTTAAAATTTATTTTTTTAATTGACAGTTGACAATTAAAAATTGCACATATTTGTGCTATACATGTTTCCATATACAACATGTTTCCATATATATATATATATATATATACACACACACATACACATCATGAAATGGTTAAATCAAGCTAATTAACATATCCATCACCTCACATACTTATTTTTTAGTCTTTTTTTTTTTTTTGAGACAGAGTCTTACTATGTCGCCCAAGCTGGAGTGCAGTGGCATGATCTTGGCTCACTGCAACCTCTGCTTCCTGGGCTCAAGATATTCTCCTGCCTCAGCCTCCCAAATAGCTGGGATTACAGGTGCACACCACCATGCCTGGCTAATTTTTGTATTTTTTTGTAGAGACAGGGTTTTGCTGTGATGTTCAGGCTGGTCTCCAACTCCTGGGCTCAAGTGATTCTCCTGCTTCAGCCTCCCAAAGTGCTAGAATTACAGGCATAAGCCACCATGCCAGGTCCATAAAATGCACAAATCAAAAAACTCAAGAAAAATTGTACTGCTGATCCAAGTATTAGCTAACAGAAGACCAAATGGCCCTTTCAAATAAGTAAAAAGCATTCTGCACTTGGACCCACTTAACAACTTGAAGTGAATTCAAAAATAAAATAAGAGTAAGTTATTGAGTTTGAAGTACACTGGAATTTTAAAACACTTATGAATTCTACTTAAACATGGTGTGCCCATTACACTTCCCTTCCCTCTTTGAATAAAGTATTATTTCGCTCTCCTTGGCAGAATGCTCAGAACAGGATTATCAGTCTCCACAACTCATTTCCCTCTGCACGCAAGAGCTTACCACATTCTATCCAAAGGACCTTAAGTTTAAATGAAAAAGCAGAGAATCTTCTTTAAATAAACTTCTTGAAAAGATTCCTGCAGTGGCTGTCAAAGAGAATCAGAGCTTTGAAACATGTCTGGTGCATTCAAACTGTCTCACAGCATGAATGTCATGAAACTGAAAATCTCTGGAAAGTCAAAATGAAGGAAGTGATTCAGATGATTTGGAAGATATTTTTAGCCCTAGACACATCTCTGAGTGATTAAAATCCTCACAAAGGCAGCTACTTGGTACCAAATACATGTAGAAAAAGAAAAAAAATTCAATTAATTGACAACACACGTAAAAATATTCAGAAATTGTGTGTTTTCAGAAAGATCAGCTATATTTTCTTGTGCCTCATATTAATATTATGACAGATTAGAAAGAGTACTGGCTCTGATACTACCTGGTTATCTGACCCTAGCCAGACATTTGGTCTCTGAAATGAAGGGTAGAACTTAAGGTCCCAGCCAGCTCTAAATATTTAAGGATCAATATAACCTACATTTCTAAACAAAACGACGAAAAACCCCATCATAATTTGAGCTGGGACGGTGCGGTGGTTCACAACTGTAATCCCAGCACTTTGAGAGGGGTGGAAGAGTCACTTGGGCCCGGGAGGTTGAGGCTGCAGTGAGTCATGATTTCGCCACTACACTCCAGCCTGGCTGACAGAGCAAGACCCTGTATCAAAACAAACAAGCAAAAAGAAAGAAACCATAACTCGTGTCCAACCAAATCACATGGGAACAGCTTGCAGACTGAGCTGTATCTTACTTGTTTTACACAGTGTCTGGCACACAGTAAGTACTTAATAAAGATGTTAATTAAATGGATAGGATAATATGAAGAAATTGAATGAACAACAACAACAAAAACTTAGAAAAGTACAGCCCAAGTCTGTATAGTCATTTCAAAGCTTGTTTTGACCTTTTAAGGAAGTTTCTATACAAAGAAAAAAGTTATAACAAAGATTTCTAGTCTTTCTTTTGTTCTTTTTTTTTTTTTTTTTTTTTTGAGACAGGGTCTTGCTCTGTTCCCCAGGCTGGAGTGCAGTGGCATGGTCACGGCTCACTGCAGCCTCGACCTCCCAGGCTCAAGTGATCTTCCAGCCTCAGCCCCCCGAGTAGCTGGGACTTACCAACACACACCAGCACGCCTGGCTAATTTTTGTATTTTTTTTTGCAGAGATGGGGTTTCACCGTGTTGCCCAGGCTTGTCTCCCTACTTGGCTTCCCAAAGTCCTGGGATTACAGGCATGAGCCACCGTGCCTGGCCCTCTATGTTTCTTAAAAAGGAAGAATGTTCTACCTTTTAAGGGAAAAATTTAAAACCTTGCAAAGTCAAGTGAGAAAACCCTAGCAGGAGTCACCTGTAAACTGGAAGCTATGGACTGGAATTTGGTCCAAAGATGTTGTTTTGTTTGATCAGCCCAATGTTTTAGAGGTTTTGTTTTTGTGGCTGGTTTACTTTTCGTTTGAACCAATTTTTTAAAAATCTGGATTCTCTCGGGGGAATGAGAAGCCCTGGCAACCTTGGACTGGCATCCTCCCGTAGCCACAATCCACTGGGGCTAAGTGGAAGCTTCCTGTTTTGCCAGGAGTGAGCACTCTCTAGTTCCCTACAGTTCCCACCTCTCACACAAGTGTACACCTATACTCTGCTGCATGAGGATTTGACATTTAATTAACTGTCCTAGTAAACAGATGAAGTGGTTTGTCACCAGTTATTAGGCAACGCTGGTTATAATAAAAACTGACCCAATTGGTAAACTGTGTCTGGACTGAGAGAAACAATGAGAAATCTGTAAATACCTGATGATGATGCCAATACTTTGGGCTTCCCAGAGTGCAGTGATAACTGTTATAGCCTATATTAATCCCCTAGAGCTACCATAACAAGTTACCAGAAATCTAGTAACTTAAAACAATATATTTATTCTCTCTCAGTTCTGGAGGCCAGAAATGAAAAATCAAGGTGTTATAATAGCAGGATGGGCCTGAGGGAGAAGCTATGCCATACCCTCTTCGGCCTCTACGGGCGCCGACAATTCTCCATTTTCCTTAGCTTATGGCCACATCACTCCAATCTCTGCCTGTCTTCACAGAGCCTTCCTCTCTGTGTGTCTTTGTCTCAAATCTCTTTCTCCTTTCTCTTATAAGGACACCAATCATAGGATTTAGAGCCCACTCTAAATCCAGGGTGATCTCATCTTGAGATTCATAGTTAACATTTGCAAAGATCCTATTTCCAAGTAAGGTCACATTCACGGATACCTGGGATTAGGATTTAGACATATCTTTTTGGGGGGCACTATTCAACCCACTACCTATTCCTTGCAGGGATCATAGAACTAGGCATACAGAGTACTACAAAAGACAATGGTTCCTATGGGGCATGGGGACTTTAAGCTCTGATCTCACCAGTGCAGAGCTCATCTCCTGGTGCCCCAGCTGTTGCCTGAGGAAAGGATAGCTTACTGAGGGCTATGTTGACTGCTGCTGCAAGGATGCCCACTACCACTGCCCAGCCACTGTCCTGCCAGCAAGCTCTGGCTTCTGTCTTACATCCTTCTGAGTAGACTGGTGTCCAGTATGGTCTTAATCGTCTCTCATGTCTTTTTTTTTTTTTTTTTTTTTTTGAGACAGAGTTTCGCTCTTGTTGCCCAGGCTGGAGTGCAATGGCATGATCTCAGCTCACCGCAACCTCCATCTCCTGGGTTCAAGGGATACTCCTGCCTCATCCTCCTGGGTAGCTGGGATTACAGGTATGCGCCACTCTGCCCGGCTAATTTTGTATTTTTAGTAGAGATGGGGTTTCTCCATGTTGGTCAGGCTGGTCTCAAACTCCCGACCAAGGGTGATCCACCTACCTTGGCCTCCCAAAGTGCTGGGATTACAGGCATGAGCCACCACCCCTGGCAGTAGTCTCTCGTGTCTGAATGTTTAGTTGAATCCAGAAAGACACCCTGGTGGGTGCTGTATACTAAATCTACTTCACCTATTTACTTTGTACACCAATCCTTGTTGGTGTGACCCTCTGGTTTAAAGAATTGGCCAAACTTCCATCAATTTAGTCAATATTCGTTGAATGTTTATTATGTGTTAGGTAATGCTATGGATACAGCATTGAAGAAAACAGACAAAATCCCTTCCTTCTGGGAGCTTACATTCTAGTAGGAGAAGACAGACAATAAATTAATAGTCAGTGATCAGAATTTAGATAATACTGCATTTTGAATTCAGAGTCTATAAGATTTTCTAGTGAAATGGCTGAGAAGTATGGAAGAGAAGAATCACAGATGACTGCATAATTTCGTCCTGAACGGCTGCAAGGATAAAGTTGCCATTTACTGAGATGGTGGAACCTATGGGAGGAGTTGGTTTTGCAGGCATGAGGAAGATCAAGAGCTGAGATTTGGACATGCCTATTTGATATTCAAGTAGAGAGTCTGAGTAGGCAAATAGATATTTGGGTTTGGAGTTCAGGGAAGAGTCTGGGCTGAATATACAAATTTGAGAGGGTTCAGTGTATAGATAGTACTTAAAGCCAAGGAGAGACTGGATAAGATTGACCACCAAAGAAGTGAGTGTAGAAAAAAAGAGGTGGTCGTGGTCAGAAGACTGAGGCTTGAGCACTCTAACCTGAAGTCATCAGGAAGATGAGGAAGAACCAGCAAAGGAGACTGAGGATGGAGCAGCCAGGAAAGAGAGAAGAGCCACGAGAATCAGGTGTCCTGGAAGCCGCCCAATTTACCAGGTGAAGAAAGAGAAGCCAAGTAAAGAAAGTGTCCTGGCCAGACTTGCTGGCTCACACTTGTAATCCCAGCACTTTGGGAGGCTGAGGCGGGCGGGTCATCTGAGGTCGGGAGCTCAAGACCAGCCTGACCAACGTGGAGAAGCCCCGTCTCTACTAAAAATACAAAATTAGCTAGTCATCGTGGTGCATACCTGTAATCCCAGCTACTCTGAAGGCTGAGGCAGGAGAATCGCTTGAACCCAGGAGGCAGAGGTTGCGGTGAGCTCAAATCACACCATTGCACTCCAGCCTGGGCAACAAGAGCAAAACTCTATCTCAAAAGAAAAAAAAAAAAAAGAAAAAAAATAAAAAAAAATAAAGTGTCCCAAGGAGGAGTGAGGGGTCAATTATGTCAAATGCTGCCTTCCACTCAAACACTATGGAGGACTGAGAATTGACCAATGGAATTAGCAACATGAGAAAGAACAGGAAGAAAGGAACTAGAAACTGCAGGTATGGACGAAAATTTCAAAAAGTTCATAGTAAGGCAAGCAGAGAATTGAGGCAGTAGCTGAGGGACATACAGGGTCAAGAGTGATTTTGTTTTGTTTTGCTTTGTTTTGTTTTCGAAGATGATAGAAATTATAACATGTTGGAAATAAGCCAGTTGGGGGAGAAACTTAATGATGCAGAAAAAGGAGGGAGAACTGGGATGAAGGGAAGAGGAGGTACAGATTATACTTAAGCAGCAACATTCTCATCAGCTAGAGGCCTCAGAATAAAGATAGATTTCCAGTGCAATATGATGTCCATTCTTCCTGGAGGTTGACTAAGCCAGTGCTTTTAAACTGGCTGAACAGGAGAATCACTAGGGAAAAGCGAGGGTGTGTTTACTTTAGACACTATTATTATCGTCACAAATAAGTGGCTGTAAATTGCATTTTGTTACTAACAATTCAGTGATGGTACAGAAATAATCACTCATTCATTCAACAACCACTTACTCATCTACCATGTGCCAGTTCTCAGTGTTATTCTAGGTACTGGGGATATAGCACTGAGCACCACAGTCATATCTAAAACATTTTTATTGGTTGCATTATTTAAAAATCTATGTGTATTTAGGCTGGGCATGGTGGCTCAAGCCTGTAATCCTAGCACTTTGGGAGGCCGAGGTGGGCAGATCACGAGGTCAGGAGTTCGAGACCATCCTGGCCAACATAGTGAAACCCTGTCTCTACTAAAAATACAAAAAAAAAAAATTAACAGGGCGTGGTGGCAGGCGCCTGTATCACGAGGTCAGGAGTTCAAGACCATCCTGGCCAACATAGTGAAACCCTGTCTCTACTAAAAATACAAAAAAAAAAAATTAGCAGAGCGTGGTGGCGGGTGCCTGTAGTCCCAGCTACTCGGGAGGCTGAGGCAGGAGAATGGCGTGAACCCAGGAGACAGAGCTTGCAGTGAGCCGAGATGGTGCCACTGCACTCCAGCCTGGGGGACAGAGCCAGACTCTGTCTCAAAAAAAAAAAAACAACTATGTGTATTTATTTACAAAAAAAATATGTTGGGGATTTTTTTTGTGGTTTTGGTCACAAAATTTCTTTAAATCATCTCTTTGTGCTTTGTAAAAACCCTTGTATCGCTAAGATTGATAGGTTTTATTATCAATGGTGTCCCTGAAGCTTCTTTTAGAGTAGGTATTTGGGGCACTTTCTCCATTATCTTATTTGCTGGATTTTACCCCAAGAGCCTTTTCAAGTCTATTTAATTAATCTTGGAATTTGGTCACTTTTAGATAAATTAATAGGATATCCCAACTGCTTTTTAAGAACTGCTCTTAATTTCTGTTAGTCTTTTAAATGTTACTTAAGGTAGTTATATTCTCTCACAAAATCAACCTGAGATCATTAAACTATTTAATTTCTCTCCCTTCAGTTTATACAATAAAAGGAGTTCTACACAGGAAAGGAAGGAGTATAGAATTGCCAAGACTTCTTTTCGCTAAATTTAGACACCTGAATTTTCTACCTTTCACTAAAGAACACATTCCACCTTGCTGAACCTTTTAAAAGGTCAACAGCCACTTTGACAGCGTTTATTTGTTTCAGTCTTTTCTGTGGCCTTCTTTTCAAGGTTCGTTTCTCTGATTTCCTAGTAGTATACTTATTTCATGGGAAACATTTCTTTCAGAGAAGTACAAAGCCTCTTCTAAACTCTTCCTCATTCATGTCAGAGTCTGTTAGCTAGATTTCCCACTAGTTTAAATTTTATTTTAGTTTTAGATTTCCCATGATCTGTTATACTTTAATTTAGAATATATACATTTTCCAAAATATACTTGGAGTATGGGAGGTGGGGAGAGAGAGGGGGAAAGAAAGGAAGAGGGAGAGGGAGAGAGGGACATAGAGGAGAAAATGGGACAAGGAGAGAGAGGGTGAGCGAGAAAGGGAAAGGAGAATAAAGAAGGAGAGGGAGATTTGTTTTGTAACTTCTATGTTAGCTTTGCTTCTTTGGAGTTTACTTTTTTTTTTTTTTTTTTTTTGAGACAGAGTCTCACTCTGTTGCCCAGGCTAGAGTGCAGTGACACAATCTTGGCTCACTGCAACCTCCGGCTCCCAGGTTCAAGCAATTCTCCTGTCTCAGACTCCTGAGTAGCTGGGATTACAGGTGCCTGAGCCACCGTGCCCGGCCAGAGCTTACTTCTTCTTTTTTTTTTTTTTGAGACAGAGACGGAGTTTCGCTCTGTTGCCCAGGCTGGAGTGCAGTGGTGAGATCTCGGCTCACTGCAAGCTCTGCTTCCCGAGTTCAAGCGATTCTCCTGCCTCAGCCTCTCGAGTAGCTGGACCATGCCGGCCCAGAGCTTGCTTCTTAAAGGTGTTTCAAAGGACTCATACTTGTTCTTAGTTTCAAATATTGTTTACTATTTGTATATTGCATTTCTAAAGCATTTTATACTTACAGTAATAACTGTACTTTACCCTTCCTTTCCTCATCTGCAAATATTTGTGTATTACAGAAGAGAAGAACTCCATTACATCGTGTTCTTTGTTAGAGATCTGAAATCTCATAGCCTAAAATATTCCTCCTTGCAGCAATCACACACAGTAAAAAAGTCTGTTATAACATGGTGAGTCTGTAACGTGTGGGTCCCTCGCAGCCTATAAACTTTATTTATTACTCCCCCTCCTTCCACTGGAGCCTTCCTAATACTTAGGGTGAGGAATGTGGGTGGGTGGGCCAAGATATGTAAGAACTATGCATGTGCCTACACGTATGAAAACATTTATGCTCATGTCAATTACATGCATTATATGATTAAAGTGATTTGCACATCCAGGATCCAAACAGGAAACAGGATGAGTAATGACGGGACAAACTCTGGACCATTGATACAAATACAGTAATTGAACCTAAAGAAAAAAGATCGGCTGGGTACGGTGGCTCACGTCTGTAATCTCAGCAGTTTGGGGGGCCAAGGCAGGCGGATCACTTGAGGTCAGGAGCTCAAGACCACCCTGGCCAACATGGTGAAACCCCGTCTCTACTAAAAATACCAAAATTAGCTGGGCATGGTGGTAGGCACCTGTAATCCCAGCCACAGGGGAGGCTGGGACAGGAGAATTGCTTGAACCTGGGAGGCAGAGGTTGCAGTGAGCCAAGATTGCGCCATTGCACTCCAGCCTGGGCGACAGAGCAAGACTCTGTCTTGAAAGAAAGAATAAAAGAAGCAAAATTCATAAGAGCAACAGATGAAAATTGCCAAAATTTACACATTTCTGTCCAAGAGTTAAGTATGAACAGATTAAGAGAAGTACAAAGTTTAGAGAAATTAAAAAACCTTTTAGGAAAACTGTATATTGGACTCTAACACGAATGAAGAGTTTCAAAACATATTTTAGATGAAGGTTTTCGCTGTCTAAAAAGATTTGGCAGAAAATAAGCATATTGCCATAAAAGCAGAGAATCCAACTTTGACAATAAGGTCACTGAGAAGACTTAAAACAACTTTCATAGGTAAGTTACATAACTCTTCTCTGCCTCAGTTTACTCTTACATACATGTGAGATAATGCACTTAGTGGACACACAGCATGCAATCACTGTTAGCCATTCTGACGTCTTCTCCTCTGTGGCAAGTCAGGCAACGAGTAATAACACTTGTGTTTCCCTTACCATCAATTATAAGAAGATATTCCAAAACCTCCAGAAAGTTTTTTGGTATTAGAAGCTGCTCTGAAGAGTTGGGTAGAAGAGGAGACTGGTTCTACTCTTTGAGCAAACAAGGTGTAGACAGCTCTGGACCAAACTTAAGGGCTCCACCATGAAGGAAAGTGTGCTTCTGACAGTTATTTTGGAACTTGAATATGTTTTTCTCTTATAAGCGTAGTGGCAAAATAACTGAGAGTTACGCAACGAAATGCCTTAGGTGCCCAGTGGTGCTCACACCCTGGTGCCGATCTCACACCAGAGAAGCCTTTGAATGCTGAGGGTTAGTAACACCTTCCACTACATTCCAGAGTGGGAGAATGCTGGCCACACTTGCGAAAGCTGCAGTACAAGTTTAAAACAACCAACAAAAACAAAAGCCAAAATCACTTTTCTTCAGGAATGAGGTCAGCACTCTTTTGCACACTCGTTTGTGGGGAGTTAAATATTTGGTGAAGAAAAGGCAGCCTGCCCGGAGGCAAAGCTGGAGATTTCGGCCAGTGGCCATATCTTTCCAAACCCTTGCTACTCCTCTCCATTATTTTCTGCGACATAACCCCACTCCACCCCTTGCTGCCTTTCTCTAACTACTTTCTCAAGGCCGTGCCTTTGGGGAAGTGGTTACAAATAAATGGTGTTTGCGCCCAAAGCTAGAGGTTCCTCCAGCTACACGGCAAACTGAAGGAAGCTGTCAGGAAATTGTGAGAGGCACTACACAATGACAACAAACACTGCCAGCGACTGCTGAGCCCCATCCCCGCGCCAGCCTCAGCCCAGAGAATGCAGGCCCAGGGCTGGCTTGCCGCGGGCCAAACACGGACGCAGCTCGCGCCGGGGGCATTCCGAGCAGAGGCATCCCTCGGTGCCAGACAGCCGCGGGCCTTCTCCCGGCATCTCCCACCCGGAGCGCTGGGCCAGTGCCCAATAGGAAGCCCCGCGGGGGAACTTTCGCCACTCTGCTGCCACATAAAAAAGTCGGGCTCAAGACCGTCCAATGACTGGGCAGGGCGGCGAAACACACTTTGAAGTCCTGGTGGCTTCCCGGACTCGACTGAGTTTAACACTCTAGGAGGAGAGGAACCCAGGGCGGATGCTTCACTCGCCCCTTGGCCAGCCCCTTCACCCAGGGCCGAGGCTGTTACAAATACGGTCAAATTCTCGCTCAGGCAATCTTTCCCCCGCTGCCTTCCCCTCCTCATCTGCAGCCTGGAAGCAAGTTCAGCAAAAGGCTGAGGCGAAAGTGTTTCCGCGCGCCCGATTGCGCAGGCTCGGTCCACAGGGGCGACTTTCCGGGTCGCGTGGGCGGCAGCGGCCCGACTGCGCGGCGCTCCGGCATCGCGCCCGGGCTCAAGTTTCTGGGTCTTGGAGGCCCCTCCAATGCGTCCTAGCCACTCGCCGCAAAGAGTCAACCAAGTGGGGCCGGCCCCGCTCCGCCGCCCCCAGCAGCGCGTCTCCACCGCGCACCCCCGGCCCCGCGCTCGCTGCGATCCGCCCGAACCGCAGCTCTGTCCTGCCCCCGAGCCAGCCAGCCTCCCTCCCGCCCCGCCGACTTGGCTTCCCGCGCGCTCCTCATCGCACTCCTCCGGGCCCCGCGATCCTCCAGCACTTCCTCAGCTGGAAGGGGCTTCACGGAGGACCCTCTGCCCCCGCCGCTCTCCCCGCTTTCCTCCCCGCACCCCCCAGGAGGTGCCAGTACCGATGCCCTGGATGAAGACGAAGCCGGTGACCATGAGCACCGGGTGCCAGTTAAACTCGAGTGCGCTCCCGTCCCAGCCAAGCCCCTCTCGGTAGTGGAGGACCCAGACGAGGGCGAAGATCACCGACAGGAAGCCGACGAGCAGTGCCGACCCCAGCAGCGCCAGGAAGCGCCAGTAGCCCTCCATGGCCGTCAGCGCCTCATACTCTGCACCGCGGGGGCCACAAGAACTTGGAGAGGCGGCGGCAGCCCTCTGGGTAGTGGCCGGGCGGCGGGACCGGGGCGTCGACTTTTTGGGGCTGTCTCCGCCTGCAGGGAGGGAATTTCTGGGCTGCTGGCCCGGAATGTGGGGCCCCTTGGGGGTGGGAAGCTGGCCCCAATTCAGAAACGGGCCCCACCCCCGGGATCACGCGGCCGCCGAGGGCGCTCACTGCCTGGTGGCCCCACCCTCGCCCTTGCCCAGCATCCAAGCTCGCAGAGGGCTTCAGTAACAGAATTAGTTGCTCAAAGAGAGAATTCCGAGGGTTTTGTACCCACCGCTTGCTTTTAACCCTTCCCGTATCTCGTCCTTATTTGTGGGGAGGCTGAGTAGGGCAGTGGTGCGCCGTCTTGGTTAAGAGAAGAGAGGGATCCGTTGGGTAAGGTTATGTGTGTGCTTTTAACTACTAATGAAGCCTCCTTAGCCACAGTGCTAGAGAACTGGTTGTCTGTGACATCAAAGGGTGTTAAGGAGGCACCTGTAAGGTGGTGTAAACTAAAAATAAAATCCTAAGCCCCTCACTGACTGAATGGACCCCCTTGGCAAAGCAGACCCCAGAAAAACCTTAAATCTGAGTTTCTAGCCACAGCCGGAAGGGAAGTCTACCCCCTCCCTTTTGGAATTTAGACTCAACAGCTGACTAGCATTAATGTTTAAAATAGAAATCGTAAGGCGGACAGAACAGACTCTTTGTAGCAATAGGACATCAAATTATAAAAAGGACCTAAGTCACACACTCCTACACTTAAGGAATAAACTATGGTCTAACTGCCACAAAGGTTTTCTTTTTCTCTAGAGGCTAAACAAGCACTGGCTTGAGATAAGCAATATTAAAACAATTACAACTTAATCAGCTCACAGATGCTGACCAGCTGAACCCCTGTTGCACCAGCCAGAACTACAGCTTTCACTGGACAAGAGACTGATTTCAGGAACTTTTTCCTGATAAGAAGACCACCAACCATGGACTGCTTCTGGCCAGTGTACAGGGATTGTGCACTAGTACGCATTCACGTCCTGAAAAGACCTTTTGAAGTATAGGTTTGAAGTAATCCATTTAAATGTATTTGAAGTAATACAATTAAATGTTAAGTCTCCACCCCAAAGAGAACATGTTACATGCATGTTTGTTCAATATGCATGTGTAAGGACCACCTCCATTAATATTCATAGTTCCTCCTGTAACCTGTTAGGTATGTATGTTTGGCCAAACTGTTCAGCATAAAGCTCCTACCCCAACTCCTCTGCCTTCCAAGTGCCTGTCTCTGGTCTTAGGCCAGAGGCTGTGTTTATCAGCCTATGGAATGGCCACTTTGCAGGCTATAACCTTTTATAAGAAATAAAGTCTCCTTCTCCTTTTTCAAATTTATAATTTTTGTTTTAAGTTCACAGTAAAGGCCGGGCGCAGTGGCTCACTCCTGTAATCTTAGCACTTTGGGAGGCTGAGGCAGGCAGATCACTTGAGTCCAGGAGTTTGAAACCAACCTGGGCAACAAGGCGAAATCTTGTCTCTACTAAAAATACAAATGCGTGCACCTGTAGCCCCGGCTACGTGGGGGACTGAGGAAGGAGGATCACTTGAGCCCAGAAGGTCGAGGCTGCAGTGAGCTGAGATTGCACCACTGCACTTCAGCTTGGGTGACAAAGTGAGACTCTGTCTCAAAAAAAAAAAAAAACCCCCAGTAAACCGGGTCCCCATGAGGTGTCTCACAGCTGTAATCCCAGGGCTTTGGGAGGTGGAGGCAAGAGACTCACTTGAGCTCAGGAGAGTTGTGATCGCACCACTGCACTGCAGCCTGGTGACAGCTAGACTCTGTCTGGAAACAAAACAAAAACAGCATGGGCAGCAGTGGGCTTGGCCTTATCCTGCAATGAAACTACTTGCAGTTTGCTGTTGAGAGAGGGAAGACAGGAACCTCCTAGACCTAGATTTGCCATTTAGTGTGGCAAACGGATTTTCAAAGTGCCCGCCCACCCAAACCGATTTGAATCAAAGCCCCTCCTTGATGAAGTGAAGGTCGCTCCCTGCCCTCTTTCCAACATTATCCTCACCCTTCTCCACTGGACAAAAGCAGTGTCAGCATTATCTAATGCTATTATAAGAAAAAGGGTTCTGACTGCCAGGGCTTCCAGAATGCATTTGGGAACGTTCACTTCTAGCCCTCTTCTGTAGCTCATCTCCAAGGACTACTTTGCTGTATTGTCTTGTTGCCGTCTTGAAAGACCTTAGAATGTGCAGGAAGTATACGGGGATGATTTTCAAAGCAGGCTAAGGAAATAGGAGTGGCAAGCCATGGTAGTAGGGCAGGATTAAGGGCTCAGAGTAAGAGGCTGTAGACCTCACCTGTGTCATTATTTTTCCCTTGGTGGGGAGAGTAAGCAAATGGAAGAGAAGGATACCTTTCCCCAGCACAAGGCTTTCTTTCATCTGGTCCAGCCTAGCCCCTGCCCCAGTCTCTTACCACAAGCTGACTGGCCCTGATGTCCTTGGCTGTAAACTGCTCTGCAGCTTCTAACCACTTCCTACCCATGCCACTACCTCTAAATTTCCCTGGCCCTCATCTCCACTGAGAAACTTTCCCTGAGTCTGCCCCTGCCCAGACTTTTATATCCCACTGACCTCCCCATCTAGTGCCTCCCTGTGTCACCTGTCAGGATGTAATATAATGATCTGCTTTTCTGGTTGTCTCCACTCTCAGACTGCCCTATTGAAGGCATTGATTCTCTAATTAATTATTTTATTCCTCCTTGGCATGTGGTATTTACTCAATAAACATGTGTTGGGAGGCTAATGAGACTGAGTGTGTTAATCAGGGTCCTGGCAGAAAACAAACAGCATATTGGAATTGAGTAATTTAATAATGAACAAGACTGTTTATGAAGTTGTGGGCAGTGTGTAGGAAACCTCAGGGTTAGGCAGTGCCCCAGGTCTGAAGGGTAGAGAATTACTGGAATCCAGAGAGAAAACTGGGTGGAGGGGGATGTCCAACAGAGGACTTGAGTACAGGGATGCAGCCAGCCTGCAGAGACCCCATAGGGAGAAAGATGGAAGCAGATAAATAATCCAGCCTTACGCTTCTCCCCTCTGATCTTCTGCCTAGGGTCTCCCAGGGGCTAACAAGAACCTAATCAGACGCCACAGGGCAGTCCATGTAATCCATCCGAGGTCAACTTAAGGCACAGAGCAGAAGAGAGAAGAGTGAGAGCAGATCCCTAGGAATAAATGGAAACTATCCCTGAATCTTCCAGTCTTATTTTTTCAGACCTTTTTTTTTGTTCCTGAGTGCTGCAGACATTCCCTGTTTCATCTTACACTGATTCTTTTCCTTTGTGAACTTTAGCTTGTAATTCTATAACGACATCATTGTATCCCTATCCCTCTACCTAAAAGTATCTAGTCTTTCTCCTCAATTAATGTTTTCACCCCCTCGACCTAACACCTTCACTCCATTCTTGAGTTAATTTTGCTTCATAGCAGCAGCAGGTGAGAATCTCTGGGATTCCAGACCCCATTTAACAGAACATTTCGGGAGGATGAAAACATGGCCAGATGGTACCAATGGTATTGAATCCTCTTGAAGTTATATGTAAAATTGAGAGAATTTCAACTTTTAAATTATCTTTTAAGAACCTAACTTTGATATTAAATAAAACTGTCACTGAGAAGGGGAAATTTTTCAACAAATATTGTTGTGGCTTACTGTTAACCTTTTAATTAATTAATTATTTTTCTTTTTGAGGCAGGGTCCCACTCTGTCACTCAGATTGGAGTGCAGTGGCATGATCTTGGCTCACTGCAATCTCCACCTCCTGGACTCATCCTCCTACCTCAGCCTCCCAAGTAGCTGGGACCACAGGCGTGTGCCACCATGCCTGGCTAATTTTTGTATGTTTGGTAGAAACGGGGTTTCATCATGTTGCTCTGGCTGATCTCGAACTCCTGAGCTCAGGAGATCCACCTGCCTTGGCTGCCCAAAGTGCTCGCATTATAGGCATGAGTCCACCACCCCTGCCTGTGAACTTTTTTAAAACAGAGTTGTTAAATGATAGAAGTTTCCCTCTGGAGATTGTAAGCAGTTTGTCACCAAAGTATCTAATCAGACTCAATAATCTGTTAGCAATGCTGTTGGGTGATTCCTGATGTAGCAGGTGGGGGAGAGCATTGAAGAAGATGGCCTTCCTAAAAACCTAGATGCTGGCCGGGCGCGGTGGCTCACGCCTGTAATCCCAGCACTTTGGGAGGCCGAGGTGGGCAGATCACGAGGTCAGGAGATCAAGACCATCCTGGCTAACATGGTGAAACCCTGTCTCTACTAAAAATACAAAAAATTGGCCAGGCGTGGTGGGGGGCACCTGTAGTCCCAGCTACTCAGGAGGCTGAGGCAGGAGAATGGCATGAACCAGGGAGGCGGAGCTTGCAGTGAGACGAGATCCCACCACTACACTCCAGCCTGGGCGATGGAGTGAGACCCTGTCTCAAAAAAAAAAAAGAAAAAGAAAAAAAGAAAAACCTAGATGCTACAAACATGCTGATGCAGAATTTTTTGTCCCTGACACAGATGTAGAATGTAGAGTAAGGAGACATGTTGTGAGGGTTGTGGAAAGAAAATCCAAATCCCACCCATCAGGAGATGAGGCACTGGGTGCCCTAGATGCCATCTGTCTATTGAACTTCCACGAAGTCATGTTGCATTTCTTCTGGTGCATACAGAAGTCCAGTATGCTAACAGAAAGTCGTAATAAGCTACACACAGTGGTTTGCTTTGTGGGATAAGCCAACCATTTTTCCCTTCTGATTGTTGACTGTGTGTTGGTTCCTCTCTGTTTGCCCCTCCACTCTCCACCCTTTGCCTTGGCTTGTGCTCTAAGAGGCTGACGCCTACAGACTGTGTCATCTGACCCTCCTTGTCCTCTGGCTTCCAATTGGGTTTGGCTGATGGCTGGTGCTGACTGGGGATTAGAAGGCAGGAAGCCAGGTCAGCCTATTTATCCCACTGTGACTCCTTGTTGGGACATGGTTTTGCAGTGGCTGCATTCCTCTTTGCCACGCGACTTTCAAGTGTTCCCTCCTCCACAGCTGTGGCTCTCACAGGGGTCCGGTAACACCATCACCACTTGCTTCTACGCGTCTATGAGTGGCATTGGCTTCCTGCTGCGCTTGTCCCTGGTCTTCACCACTCTTTGCCGAGTTCCCTTAAGGCTGTTGCACCTCTGTAAATAGTCCATTTATTAAACTCACTTCAATTAAATCCTTTGTGCAAACCAGCTGTTTCTTGCAAGACCAGATACAAGTGGAGAAAATATTCTGACCTAATACTACTGTTCCCCTAGCCTTTTGTTCATGCCTTCTGAGGACATATGATGGAAGGAGGAATGGACGCATTGTGAGAAAATCACAGGCAGGAGGGATGAGCTCACATGTTTTCCCACTTCCTCTTTTCCTCCCTTCTGCTGGTTAAGAGATTTGGACCAGTGGCCAGGCACAGTGGCTCATGCCTGTAATCCCAGCACTCTGGGAGGCCGAGGTGGGCGGATCACGAGGTCAGGAGCTCGAGACCAGCCTGGCCAACATAGTGAAGCCCCATCTCTCCTAAAAATACAAAAGATTAGCCGGGTGGGTGCTTGTAATTCCAGCTACTCGGGAGGCTGAGGCAGGAGAACGGCTTGAACCCAGGAGGCGGAGGTTGCAGTGAACTGAGATCGTGTCATTGCACTCCAGCCTGGACAAGAGTGAAACTCCGTCTCAAAAAAAAAAAAGATTTGGACCAGAAAGCTGCCCCATATGACCAAGACAAAGGAACTCCCTCCAGGTGCCATGACTCATGAGGCAAGCCAAGCCCCGGAAGTGGTCAGAGGCTTGTTGATGAAATAAAGCAAGGATTACTGCTTTGAAGAGAACATAGCCAAACCCATGTTAATGGGAGGAATAAGCTGTCTTCATGTGAGGCTGGACTGTGTTGTCTAAAACAAACACCTGCATTGCTGAGGGATTTTTCCTGTGAGGGAACTGGAGAGATTAGCCTCGCTGTCACTGTGGGGATACTGGCTGTGGAAGCAGCCTCTACCAGTTCTCTAATTCAAGAGGCTCTGGGTCCACCTGCCCCACGTGGGCAGGGCTGGGCAGTGGAAGTTTTCACTTGTATTGGTCCATAGCCTCTTCCTTTGGGAAGAGGCAGGAAGAAACTCTCTTACTAAGGGAACAGAGTAAGACACTGGACTGACAAGCAGACACAGGATAAGAGGAAGGTGTCTGGGGGAATGGGGAGTGAGCAGAGCATCTTTGAGAGGCATTCAAGCAAAATGTCTAATTCAATAGAGCCTCTTTCGTGCTATGTGGGGAGCATAGGAGAAGACGAGCATGGGAAGAATAGGTTAGACCTAGGCATGACTTCTGTTCCCTCCACACTACACTGCTTTGTAAGATCTGCCTGATCCTCCATTTAAATTTTAAATACTTCTGTGAATTCCAAGTGTCTGAGACAGGTCCCAGTCAGTTTAGAAAGTTTATTTTGCCAAGGTTAAGGACATGTGCCCATGTCATAGCCTCAGGAGGTCCTGAAGACATGTGCCCAAGGTGGTTGGGGCACAGCTTGGTTTTACACATTTTAGGGAGACATGAAACATCAATTAATATATGTAAGATGTACATTGGTTCGGTCTGGAAAGGCAGGACAACTAAAAGTGGGGAGGGGCTTCCAAGTTATAGAAAGTTGCATTTTTTAAAGTTTCTGATTAGCCTTTTCAAAGGAGGCAATCAGATATGCATTTATCTCAGTGAGCAGAGGGATGACTGGATAGAATAGGGAGACAGGTTTGCCCTAAGCAGTTCCCAGCTTGACTTTTCCCTTTAGGGGAGTGATTTGGGGGCCACAAGAGTTACTTTCCTTTCACACTTCCATCACCATCCAGTGCAAGTTTGGTTTAAGGAAAACTGGTAAGGCAGGAAGCACTCAGGAAAGACATTGGTAAGTCTTCCTAATCATCTCCCTCCCCCTCCTTTTTTTTTTTTTTTCTTTTGAGACAGGCTCTCCCACTGTCACCTAGGCTGAAATGCAGTGGCATGATCACAGCTCACTCCAGCCTCAAACTCCCGGGCTCAAGCAATCCTCCCACCTCAGTCTCTACAGTAACTGGGAGTACAGGTGTGTGCCACCACACCCAGCTAATTTTTAAAATTTTTTATAGAGACAGTTTCCCTATATTGCCCAGGCTGATCTTGAACTCCTAGACTCAAGGGATCCTCCTGCTTCAGCCTCCCAAAATGCTGGGATTAGAGGTGTGAGTCACCACACCTCTTCTAATCATCTTGCATCTTCCTAATCATGTGGCAAGATAAAATTAAAAGGACCCCATCCTGGTCCTTTCTCCCCATCCTAGGCATTAGTAGGTGGAGTGTGCTCTAGGCAGAGACTGGTCTTTATCCAGGCAAAAGAGAATTAGGATTAAATCCTTGATTCCCCAATTCTCATCTACCACCTTTACCCCATATGTTAGCAGAAGATACCCAGCTTGGGAAGAAAAGAATGGTGCTTGGTCACATCTAGGTTCTATTTATTTTAGAGCCCACACTCATGCAAATTTATAAACCCTAGGCTAAAATATCAGCTCCTTCAAGGATCTTCAGCTTTTCAAAGACAGATTTGGTGTGTCTTACTTGCTGCTGTTCTTCCAGCCTATTGTCTAAAAATGTACCGGGAAATTGTTTTGAGCAGATATAGTACGACACACAGACACAAAATGCCATGAAGGAAGGAGGTTTTTTATGTTCACAGTCCCCTAGAAACAGGAGGCAAGGCATGGCAGGCAGGGCCACATAGGGAAGCACCGAAGCCAGATGAGCAGGCAGAAGGGGCAGAAGCATTTATTGTGGCTTTCGAAAAGAGGAAAGGGGAAAGCGAAGAGCGAAGTAAGCAAGCAGAACAGCCTTATGATTTGACAGTTTGAATAATTTCAGCAGGCCCTGTAGTGATCTGATAAAAGGAGGTAGGTTGGGGCGTGGAACCCTAATTGGTTGGTTTGCATATCAAAGATGTGCTGGCGGGCAAATTGTTATCTCTAGGAATTAGTTAACTCTGGGAGGAGTGGTTCCCCAGGTCCACAAGGCTCCACATGCCAGAGATCGAAGAATACAGACAAATAGTTAATATAGCCTAGAAGAGTTGGCAACAGAGAAGAGGCCGTTAAAAACACATTCGTGCACTGACTGGCTGACAGACTGACGAGAAGTTTAGAGAGCCTAAGACAGAGAATTAGCAAGGAAAGAAATGCCCTGGCACATTTTTCTTATAACCAAATTTTATGACATTGGACTGTTTGGATGGCACATTTTAGTATGTGAGAACTGGGTTATACTGTTATTATAGAGTAGCCAGAAACTTGTTTTACCTTTGGAGAACTTTTTTTTTTTTTTTTTTTTTGAGACGGAGTCTCGCTCTGTTGCCCAGGCTGCAGCACAGTGGCGCAATCTTGGCTCACTGCAACCTCTGCCTCCCTGCAACCTCTGCCTCCCGGGTTCAAGCGTTCTCCTGCCTTAGCCTCCCGGGTAGCTAGGACTACAGGTGCGTGCCACCACATTCAGCTAATTTTTTTTGTATTTTTAGTAGAGACAGTGTTTTACCGTGTTAGCCAGGATGGTCTTGATCTCCTGACCTCATGATCCGCCCACTTCAGCCTCCCAAAGTGCTAGGATTACAGGCCTGAGCCACCACGCCTGGCCCTGGAGAACTTTTATTGGATGCTTTCTTGTTTGGCTTTGTAATAACAGGAATAAATGTTCTATTTATAATCTCTATCACATGCATTTTTTGAAGGACGTTCACTGGCAGTGTCTCAGAATTTGGGCTCATAGATCTGAGGGCCTTATTGAAGTATGAAGGAATCATGCAAGTCCAAAATGAACTCTGAATGTAGACCAGAGAGGCCCTCTTAATAGGTCAAGTGTTTGGCTAGATAAATTTTGCCTACAAACTTTATCTTACACTTCAGTGGATCTTAGGAAGGCTTGACTACATTTCTGTTAGCAGATAAAGCTTTTTTTAAAAGAGAAATCAAATGGTATAAGTCAACATTTTACCTTTGTTGCAAAATAATTTAGCTTGACCTCTGTCATTTGCGTGTTGCTAAAGCCAATGCTGAATCCTTGAGATTCTAGTCAACATGAAGCATTTTGGAATAAGGGAATAGATATTGTTCTAGGCCTTCGATCTGCTACGAGTTTACTTTGTCATCAAACAATTCACAGGGGTCAAAAACTGGGCTGCAGTTTGCTAATCCGTGACAGACACTTTGGGACTAGATTAGTGTTCTTAACCTGGTATATGTGGACAGAACATGGATGAGGGGAAATTGCATCTTTATTTTCAGTAACTCCTAACTGAAATTTAGCAATCTCTTTATTATGAATGCAGACAACAAACCCCACTAGTATTCATAGGACCTGTGACCTTGTCACCAATATAAATCACTGATAATTTCATGTTGCATTAGAATTTTTGCAGATATCTCAATTTATCAATTATACCCAGCACTTCTTCAAAGTAATCCTAGTTACTTTGTAGAGAGGAAGGAGGGGGAAGTTCTTACTTGATTTACTGTCATAGGCTGGCACACATGCAAAGCTGAATCCCTCTTATGGAAAAACACCCATGGGTTCTTTGGGGGCTCCCCTGCTGAGCCCCTCTAGCTATAATTCACCTGTCACTGCTGTACAGCCTATTCCTCGGCTACTGTTACCCGCTCAGCTCTGGGTTTTTCATTCAGACTCTTCCTATTGCAACTTCATCATCCGCTTCCTCTTCCCTCAGACAGGAGCAAAAACACCCGTTCCACAGAAATGACCTATTTACTCTGTCCTGACAAACTCTGGGAGAGACAGCCTGAGCCAAATGCAGCTGCAGACCTTCATCCTCTGAAACCAAAGCAGATCACCAGCTCATCTTTCTTGCCCTTTAGGTTTCCTGAGCAGCAATTAGACTCAGTCCTTTGTGGCCCCAAACTCAAGGGGATACAGACTAAGTTCTTAAAGCTCCTCTAATTAGTGAAGGGAAGGGGAAGTTACCCTCTGTCCCCCTCTCCTGCTGGGAGGGGGAGTGCAAAGTCACAGCTCTGCCCAAAGAAAACCTCACAAAGTAATCCATCTCTGCTTTTGCCATCTTTCTATATCTTCCTTTGAGTTTGAGAGCTGCATCATATGTTCTAGGCCATCCACTTGGAAATTCCCACTTGGTATTGTGGCATGCATGGTGGCCTTGACCATTTATTATGTTACGGTGCAGTATTAGTTTTCCATTGCTGCTGCAACAAATGACCACATGGCAGCTTAGCTAACACAAATGTATTATCTTACAGTTGTGGAGCATATAAGTCTGACATGGGTCTCACTGGGCCAAAATCAAGGGTTCACAGGGCCGCTGAGCTCCTCTCTGAAGCTTGTAGCGGAGAATCCATTTATCCGCCTTCCCAGCTTCTATAGGCCACTGACATTCCTTAGCTCGTGGCCGCCTCCTCCACTTCAAAGCAAGCAATACCTGCATCTCTCTGAGCCTTTCTTCCATCATCACATCTCCTTCTCTGACCCTCTTCTCCTGCCCTCTTCCACTTTTATCCACTCTTAAATATTCCACCTAGATAATTCAAAATACTCTCTACTTTAAAGTCAGCTGATTATCAACCTTAATAATTCTATCTGTAACTTTAATTCTCCTCTGCTGTGTAAGCTAACATATTCACAAGTTCTGGGATTAGGAAGTGGCCATCTTTGGGATGATGTTAGTCTGTTTGCCATAGCGACTCAACAACATTTCGTATTTACACAACCAGGTACAATAATAATGTATTGTGAACATACATTCGTGGGCTTCAACATCCTTTTACGTCCTTTATAATATATTATATTTTAATTTTAATTTTAATTTGTTTTTGAGACAGAGTCTCACTCTGTCGCCCAGGCTGGAGTGCAATGGCACAATCTCAGCTCACTGCAACCTCCACCTCCCAGGTTCAAAAGATTCTCAAGCCTCAGCCTGCTGGGTAGCTGGAATTACAGGTGTGTGCCACCACGCCCAGCCAATTTTATATTTTTGGTAAAAATGGGGGTTTCACCATGTTGGTCAGGTTGGTCTTGAACTCCTGGGCTCAAGTGATCCACCTGCCTTGGCCTCCCAAAGTTGGAGATTTTGGGCGTGAGCCATCACATCCAGCCTCGTTTGTAATATATTATGTTCTAATGTGTGGATGTTTCATACATTTTTAACCATTTCTGTATTGTTGGAAGTTAGGTTGTATCCTGTTCTTTATTATTATAAGTAATACTGCAATAAAAATCTCTCTAGTTAATTTGTGACACGCATTACACCGTGACTTTCTATGGTGTCAAGTAAACTGGACTTTACATTTCCCAGACCCCCCCTCCCTGCGTGCTTCTGAGCTAATGAGAACCATAAAAAAATTGCATGAGATTTGGATGGTGGAATAGTAGCAGCAATCATGCTTAGGCTTGGAAGATTGGTGCAGGGGCAGGCACCATTGCAGCTCATGTACATTGTCATGCTGCCTCACCTTGTTAAAGGAGCCAGCAACCAGGCCAGTAGCAATTCCAGCTCTGTCTCCATTGGGTAATATCTGGGCCCAACAGATCCAGCTTTCAACTTCTCCAGATTTTGGACCTTGTACATGTGCAGCTCCATGGTGGAATGCATTAGTTCATCTCGAAGTCTTCCACATCATTGAAGTTGGATGTTTGGAAGCAATGAGAGGCAGAAGCAAATTTTAGTTTCACTTTATCAGTTTTAGCTCAACCTGTGAATCCCCGTTTGTCCTTGCTCACTCCCACTTCACATGTGTCTTCCCTTCCTAACTACAGGCCCTGCTGACTTCAGGCTCAGTACCACACAAAGGACCACAGTCGTACAAAGACTGCGCAACCAGCTCCTATATTGACTTAATGTGTAAGGTCTGTCTGCTGCACAAATCCCTCTGGATCACTCATAGTTGTTTTGCTTCTCTGATCAAACCTTAATTGACATTCATAATTATTTCCTTTGGATAAATTCCTAGACATGCAAAAGCTGAGTAAAGATAGTTAGTTCAATTTTATATTACCCTAAATATTTATTGTTTGTTCATTTTTTGTATTTAGTAAAATCTTTTTTTAAGAAAAATTTCAGTTTATTTCTATTCTATCAATAATTAAAAGAAGGTATTTTTGCCCACTTGTGCCAGAACTTTAATGGCAGAGTAGTGCACCACTGAGCCACAGTGCCCATGGCAATAGCAAGAATCCAGAGGAGGTGAAATTCAAGGTGACACCTACTGAATCACTCCTTGATGACACCCCGAGCTGCCAAAACCTTTAAGATTCTGTTTTCTGTTAAAGACGGAAGTATTTCCTTTTGGGTCCATCTTCTTAGTCTGGATCCCTACCTCTGAATCTTTGACTATTAGTAGGCTTTCTCTGTTCCAACTGTATATATTTCCTATGTGGACAACTATCTATTTATCATTCCTGCATTCCCAATCTATGCTTGGTCTATTTGTTAGGACACACCATCTATGTAAATAGCATCATCTAGGATTGTGCAGTGCATGATCTGGACAACCATATGTGGGAGCCTGGATCAGTTTTATGATACCTTAGGTTGCATTTTCCTGTTATTGACTTGGTCTTTCTAACTGTTGTTTATGGCCATAGCTTTTGGATACCATGTTCTGACTGCTGGGCTGGACATCCACTCATGGTCATCATTAGCTGGGTCTGTCCCTTCAGGGTCTTCTTCAACCTGGTAGGCCAATTAATTCTGAAATCAGAAACTATAGAAAGCAGCACAACCCAGATCATAGCCATTAACCAAACCAAGTCCAGGTCCAGCCATGTTCCAAGCTATGACAAACCCAGCTTCTAGAAATTCCTCCAAGCCCACCTTCCTGTCTCGTAGGTAACACATTTACATTTGAGGTGTGTCAAGATGATTACTTAGCTCTAAAGTACTAAAAAGGTGTTAGTAACCTCCCGGCTTTCCTTCTGTAACATCATAGAGGCTTTCTTTACTATTTAATCAAATATAACTTAATCAGTGGCTCAAGCAAAGAAAGTATAAGAATATATTCTGCTAGTAAAATACACATAAGCTATTTGGTCCTTGAAGACATCAAGTAATGTGAGCCTTGACTTGCTTTACTCTGAAGATACTCTGCATTAGATATCCTGGTGTTCTAAACTGGAAAACTTGGAAGACATGAACGTCCTTTTTCTTTATTTGCTTCCAAAACCTTACAACTATAATCTTAAAGCAAGAAATGGACTTCAGTTCAATTAGTAATGTACTAAGTTAATGATTATTTATATTCTTATCATTTAGATTTATTTTTTATGAATGCTTAAGAGGCAGGGCTAGTTTCCTATCATAAAAATATCATGGGAAGGTGCTATTGACTTCTGTGTGCAAAGGAAGAAACATACAAGAATCTGTTACTCATTTTAGCATCATACCTTTAATTCCATGACATCTAATCTGTTATGAGACTTCAGACTTGCATGCTCATTTAAACTACTTTCAAATAAATGATTCACAAATTTATTGACTAGATCAAAAGCTTGACAGTAATAAATCTTTGTAAAGATTGGTTCTTGATAGGGAAAGAAAAATAAGATATTCTTCTACATGTGAAGAATAGCATTTGAGACACTTGAAGCTCATGAAGCAATGAACTTGCATTTGATCAATTTTGCTTAGTATTCCATGTGTACTTGGAAAGTTTTACTTTTTCCTTCAAATCTCATAAAATCTCCTTCTTAATGAGTTCAATGAAATATCCAAATTGTAACACTGCATTGATTCTTTGTCAAAAAGTAATGTGATATATTTCTTTTAAATTACATAAAGCAACTATTCCATGTAAATATCAGCATGTATAAACAATATAAAATGATAAATTGATACAACCTCTATAGGGGAAATGTGACCCAGTAATTCTATTTCTAGGAATTTATAATACAGATATACTCACACAGGTGTGAAATGACACTGCAACATTGCTTGTGATAGCAAACAATTGGATGGAATCTACAGATCAATAATTGGGAAACTGGCTAAATAGATCCCATACAACAGATGGCTATGCAGCCTTATAAAATGAAGAAGCTCTATATGTAATGATCTGGAGCACTGTGCAAAATATATTATTAGGGACTTTCAAATATCCTATAAAGGCTGACTAGGTTTGCTGAAGCACTCTTCTGCTATGGAATAATTAGACCTTGGATAGACTCATTTCTCTGAGATATTGTTAGTCTCTTAAGAGGTAGGGAAGGTCTCTAAAGAAACTCCCCCTCCAAAAAAGAAAACAAAACCAGAGTTGTCCTGAGCAAAATGCTGATAGTAGTAGCACTGCTATTAAGATACTAAAGTTTTGGCCAACACACGGTTGGGAAGGATGAATTAAGCCAAGATGCTAAAGTGGTCCTGAAATGGTATTAGGTTGGTGCAAAAGAAATTGTGGTTTTGGCCGTGTGTGGTGGTTCATGCCTGTAATCCCAGCACTTTGGGAGGCCGAGGCAGGTGGATCACCTGAGGTCAGGAGACCAGCCTGGCCAACATTGTGAAACCCCATCTCTACTAAAAATACAAAAATTAACCAGGCATGGTGGCATGCACCTGTAATCCCAGCCACTCAGGAGGCTGAGGCAGGAGAATCGCTTGAAACTGGGAGGTGGAGGTTGCAGTGAGCCGAGATTGTGCCATTGAACTCCAGCCTGGGCAACAAAAGCGAGACTACATTTCAAAAAATAAAAAATAAAAAAATAAAGAAATTGTGGTTTTGCCATTAAAAGTAATTGCAAAAACTGCAATTGCTTTTGCACCAACCTAGCATCTTTGGCTACAAACAGAAGCAGGAACAAATCCTCTCTGGGAGAGAGCTTTCCACTTTGGAGCTATAGGACCCACAGATTCAGATCAAGCTTACAATCAAAGATGATCAAGTTCGTGAGAAGGCAAAGCAAGCCACCATTAGTGAGAATCTGCATAAACAATAAACAAAATATAAAAAAGCTATAAATAAAATGTTTCAGAAAGTTTTTTAAAAACACAAAAATCAGTTCCAGAGATATGAAAGACCTAGCTAAGAAAAGCAAAATAATGCTCCTAGAAAAGAATGTGTAAAATATCTAACAACAATGGAGTCTTTTGAGGAATAGATGTTCTTAATTTTAATGTGGTTGAATTTATCAGTCTTTTATTTTATGGTTGTTATAGTTTGGATCTTTTTTCATACATTCGTTACTATTCTAAGGCCATGACCTGTAACAAAGCAAATAACCACATAACTCATTCCCCAAGTTAAAAAATAGATTATCATTGCACCCTATGAGCTACATGCGTATGCCTTTCTGATAATAATTCTATCTCTCCTCCAAGATATAATCAGTATCCTGACTTCTACTATACTAGTTATCCTGCTCTACTTTATAAATTTACTATCTGTGTATGCATCTCTAAGCAAAAGAGCTTATTTTATCCTCTTCTTGAACTTTTTAATTCCCTTACACCATACAAAACTTAATTTGTGATAGATTATGAACTTAAATATAAAAGCTAAAACCATAAAACTTTTAGAGGAAATTGAATATCTTCATATTCAGAGATAGGTAAAGATCCTTAGATAAGACACAGAAAGCAATTGCCATATAAGAAAAGATGATAAACTTCATCAAAATTAAAAACTTTGGCTCACCAAAACACACAATTGAAAAGAAATATAGCTCTGGATGTGGTGGCTCATGCCTGTAATTCCAGCAGTTTGGGAGGCTGAGGCAGATGGGTTGCTTGAGCTCAGGAGTTTGAGACTAGCCTGGCCAACATGGTGAAACCCCCGTCTCTACAAAAAAGACGAAAACTAGCTGGGCGTGGTGGCTCACGCTAGTAGTCCCAGCAACTTGGGAGGCAGAAGCAGGAGTATCACTTAAACCTAGGAGGCGGAGGTTGCAGTGAGCCGACATCATACCATTGCACTCCAGCCTGGGCAACAGGGAAAGACCCTGTCTTAAAAATAATAAAATAAAATAATAAATAAATGAATAAAAAGAAACATAGCAAACCACAGACTGTGAAATGATATATTTCCAAAATGTATACCTGAGGGCAGTTTAACATAAGAAAATCAATCAATGTTGTGTACCACATTAATGGAATGAAGGAAAAAAAGGCAGATGATATTTCAATTGATGAAGAAAAAGCATTTGACAAAATCCAACACCCATTCATGATAAGGAACACTCAGAGAACCAGGAATAAAAAGAGAACTTCCTCAACATGATAAAGGGCATTTATGACACTTCCCTCCAACATACACAAAGCCCTCAGTTAACATCACACACACTGGGGAAAGACTGAAAGCTTTCCCTTTAAGATCAAGAAAAAGATTGGGATGCTTGCTTTCATTGCTGTGGTTCAACATTGTACTGGAAATTCCAGTGAGAGTAATCAGGCAAGAAAAAGAAAAGGCATCCAAATCAGAAAAGAAGAAATAAAACTATCTTTATTTGCAGATGACATGATCCTATATATAGAAAATCCCAAAGAATACACACACGCACACAAAATACCACCACCACAACTAACAACAAAACCACTAGAGCTAATAAATTCAGCAAATTTGCAGAGTACAAAATCAACACACAAAAGTCAGTAGGATTTCCTTTTTTCTTTCTTTTTTTTTTTCTTTTTTTTTTTTTTTGAGAAGGAGTCTCGCTCTGTCGCCCAGGCTGGAGTGCAATGGCGCAACCCCGGCTCACTGCAACATACGCCTCCTGGGTTCAAGGAATTCTCCTGCCTCAGCCTCCAGAGTAGCTGGGATTACAGGCGCCTGCCACCACGTCCAGGTAATTGTTTGTATTTTTAGTAGAGATGGGGTTTCACCATTTTGGTCAGGCTGGTCTTGAACTCCTGACCTCAGGTGATCCACCTGCCTCAGCCTCCCAAAGTGCTGAGATTACAGATGTGTGCCACTGCGCCTGGCCAGCAGTGTTTCTATACATCAGTAATGAGCAAATTCAAAAGAAAATTAAGAAAACAATTCCATTTACAATAATGTCCAAAAGAATAAAATACCTAGGAATAGATTTATCCAAGGAGGTTGTTCTGCAGTGGGCAGATCTATGCAAATCTGCCCCAAAGTCTGAGGAAGCTGAGAGGGTGAAGAAAGAGACTGATAAATCCAATTTCTTGGAAAGAAACATTTAATAGGAACTTAAGAACCGAAGTCATGTCCGTGTCTTGGGTAGTGGTGAGACAAGATGGTGGATCCCTGCACCATTATCCCTCAGACCCAGGGCTTATCTACCACAGGGAAAGAGTGATTCAGAAAGGATGTGTAGGACAATTGAAGTACAATAACATCAAGGTCGTTTGACCCAAGTGCAGGATTTATGGTTAGTACCTGCTCTTAAACAAGGAACAATAAGTAAACTAGAAATCTTAGAGGCATTTCCAGAACTTGGATTAATCAGAAGCCCATGTGGTGGATTAGCAGCCAAGATGGAGTTGCTTTGGCCTCCACAGAGGTAAAGCTTGGGCACTGAAAAGTATAAGACATTGCTGAAAGAAATTAAAGAATAATCTGTGTTCATGGATTGGAAAACAATGTTGTTAAGATGGCAATACTATCTAAGCAATCTGTAGATTTGATGGAATCCCTATCAAAATGCCAATAACTTTCTTTTTGCTGAAATGGAAAAATTGATCCAATAATATAAAAGAAGAAAAATGTTGGAAGACTTACACTCTCTGATTTCAAAACTTACTACAAAACTACAGTAATTAAAAGAGTGTGGTACTGGCATAAGGATAGACACATAAACCTATTAAATAGAATCGAAAGTCCAGAACTAAACTCATCCATCTATGGCAAGTTGATTTTTAACAAGATTGGTAAGACCATTCTAGGGGGGAAAGAATAGTCTTTTCAAAGAATAGTGCATGACAACTAAATATCCACATGCATAAGAATGAAATTGAACCTCTACTCACACCATATACAATTTTTTTTTTTTTTTTTTTTTTTGAGACAGAGTCTCGCTCTGTCGCCCAGGCTGGGGTGCAGTGGCGTGATCTTGGCTCACTGCAAGCTCTGCCTCCCGGGTTCATGCCATTCTCCTGCCTCAGCCTCTCCGAGTAGCTGGGACTACAGGTGCCCGCCACCACACCCGGCTAATTTTTTTGTATTTTTAGTAGAGACGGGGTTTCACCGTGGTCTCAATCTCCTGACCTCGTGATCCGCCCGCCTCGGCCTCCCAAAGTGCTGGGATTACAGGTGTGAGCCACCACTCCTGGCCCTATTTTTTAACACTACAGAAAACATTGTACTTAATGGTTGAAACTGTTTACTCTAAACAATTAGAGTACTAATTATACTGGAGGTCCCAACCAGTACAACAACAACAACAACAACAACAACAACTACAAAACAGAATTAAGGATAGAGGAAGAAATAAAACTGAATTCTTTGCATTCCTAGTTAAGCATCAAATGATTAAAAAATGAAATTTAAGAGAGATTCTCTTTACCATAGCATCAAAACATATCAAATACCTAGTAACAAATCTAAAAAAAGGTGTGTAATACCTCTGTCAGGCCTCTGAGCCCAAGCTAAGCCATCATATCCCCTGTGACCTGCATGTATACATCCAGATGGCCTGAAGCAACTGAAGAACCACAAAAGATGACATTCGAGCCAGGCACGGTGGCTCACGCCTGTGATCCCAGCACTTTGGGAGGCCGAGGCGGGCAGATCACGAGGTCAGGAGATTGAGACCATCCTGGCTAACACAGTGAAACGCTGTCGCTACTAAAAAATACAAAAAATTAGCCGGGCATGGTGGCAGGCACCTGTAGTCCCAGCTACTCGGGAGGCTGAGGCAGGAGAATGGTGTGAATCCAGGAGGTGGAGGTTGCAGTGAGCTGAGATTGTGCCACTGCACTCCAGCCTAGGCGACAGAGCAAGACTCTGTCTCAAAAAAAAATAAAAAAGATGACACTCCACCATTGTGATCTGTTCCTGCCCCACCCTAACTGATCAATTGACTTTGTGACAATACACCCTCCCTGCCCTTGCGATATTCTTTGTGATATTCCGCTGCCCTTGTGAATGTACTTTGTACAATACACCCACCCCACCCTCGAGAAGGTACTTTGTAATATCCTCCCTCACCCTTAAGAAGGTACTTTGTAATATTCTCCCTGCCTTTGAGAATGTACTTTGTGAGATCCAGCCCCTGTTTGCAAAAAATTGCTCCTAACTCCACCACCTATCCGAAACCTATAAGAACCAATGATAATCCCACCACCCTTTGCTGACTCTCTTTTCGGACTCAGCCTACCTGCACCCAGGTGAAATAAACAGTCTTGTTGCTCACACAAAGCCTGTTGGTGGACTCTCTTCACACAGATGTGTGTGAAAACCTCTCTACAGAAAACCTATAAATATTTTTAAAGAAATGGAAAATGACCTAAATAAATAGAGGCATGTGCTTTGTTGACGTATTGGAAGACCTAAAATAGTAAAGATGTCATTTCTCCTTAAGTTTGTCAATAGAGTCAATGAAGTCCCAATCAAAATTGCAATGAGTTAATTTTTGTGGAATTGACAAGTGGATTCTAAAATGTATATTTTTTATGGTCGAGAATAATCATGACACTCCTGAGAAAGAAGAATGTGCTTGTGCACATGTACTCTAAAACTTAAAGTATAATAAAAAAAAAAAATGCTGGGCTGGGCATGGTGGCTCACGCCTGTAATCCCAGCATGTTGGGAGGCTGAGGTGGGTGGATCACATGAGCTTAACAGTTCAAGACCAGCCTGGGCAACATAGTGAAACCCTGTCTCTACAGAAAATTTAAAAATTAGCCAGGCATAGTGGCACATGTCTGTAGTCCCAGCTACTCTGCAGCCTGAGGTAGTAGGATTGCTTGAGCCTAGGAGGCAGAGGTTGCAGAGAGCTGAGATCATGCCTCCAGCCTGGGCAGGTAGAGACCCTGTCTCAAAAAAAAAAATAAATAAAATGTTGATTATTTGTTTAAAAAAAAAAGAAAGAAGAATGTGCAAGGACATACTCTACTAGATATTAAGACATGTTATAAATCTACAGTAATTGAGACAGTGTGATACTGGTACAGATATGGACAAATAAACCAATAGAACAGAATCCACGTGTAGAGAACTGATTTATGACAAAGGTGGTGTGCATGATGCTGGACTAATAAACTATTTTTTTTTGAAACGGAGTCTCACTATGTTGCCCAGGCTGGTCTTGAACTCCTGGGCTCAAGTGATCCTCCCGCCTTGGCCTCCCAAAGTACTGCGACTACAGGCATGAGTCACCACGCCTAGCCTAATGGAAATTTTTTATGAAGGCAAGGAAGAGTTAGCCCCCATTTCACATTATAGATGAAAACAATTCTAGGTGGATTGTAGCTCTAAATGTAAAAGATAAGGCTCAGGAAGAGAGATAATATGGTTTGGGTGTTTGTCCCCTCCAAATCTCATGTTGAAATGTGATTCCCAATGTTGGAGGTGAAGCCTGGTGAAAGGCCATTAGATCATGGGGGCCCATCCCTCATGAATGGTTTTGCACCATCCCATTGGTGATAAGTGAGTTCTTGCTCAGTTAATTCACACAAGATCTGGTTGTTTAAAAGCATGTGGCACCTCTCCCTCCACTCTTACTCCCCTCTTACCCTGTGATGTGCCTGCTCCTTCTTCACTTTCTGCCATGATTGGAAGCTTCCTGAGGCCTCACTAGAAGCTGAGCAATGCTGGCACCATGCTTGTACAGCCTGCAGAACCATGAGCCATTAAACCTTTTTTCTTTATAAATTACCCAGCCTCAGATATTTCTTTATAGTAATGCAAGAACAAACCTAGAGAGTTCAGAAACAGACCGAGAAAGAAGGTGAAAGGGTGATTTGCTTTTCATTTTTGAACATTTTGAATTTTGTAATTGCAAATGAACTTGTGTGTGTGTATGTGTATGTGTGTGTGTGTGTGTGTGTGTATTTTCTTTGCCAGTGACCATACCGCAAATTAACTTTGAGGTACCCTGCCACAGTACATCTAAGTGACACTGGGACAAGGTGGTTCACAGTAATTCTTGAGTCTTTGTTTTTTTGTTTTGTTTTGTTTTTTTGAGACAGAGTCTCGCTCCATTGCCCACGCTGGAGTGCAGTGGCACCATCTCAGCTCACTGCAACCTCTGCCTCCCAGGTTCAAGCAATTCTTCTGCCTCGGCCTCCCGAGTAGCTGAGATTAGAGGTGTGTGCCACCACGCCAGGTTAATTTTTTTGTATTTTTAGTAGAGACGGGGTGTCACCATTGTGGCCTGGTTGGTTCCCTGACCTCAAGTGATCCACCCACCTCAGACTCCCACATTGCTGGGATTACAGGCATGAGCCACTGGGCCTGTCCAGGTTCTTCGAAGAGATCTAGACCTCTTTCCTGAGATACAGGCCCAACTTTAGGAATTATGCTGTCAGAAACCATTTCAAACCAGGTTCCTTCCTTTGCGATGCTGATCGTGAGGCCAAGGAGCTCCACCGAACTGTGATCCCCAGGTTTCCTGTCCTCAGTTATATCCTGAAACAGTCCAGTCCCAAGTGGGGCATTTCCAGCTGCTTTGAACATCTTGGGTAGCTGCCGCATTGAGACATTTCCCTATCCTGCAGTGTAGTTCATTCATAGTCCTTCATGAGTCTGGGCAGTTCTGCTAAAAAGAACTATGTGCCAATTCTGCTCCTTCCTGATAAATCTGTGGATTCTCTTTGAATCGCCAATATATTTTTCAAGACTTCAAAGATGAGTATTACGTGTTCTAGGTATTTAAACACATTAACTGCAGTACCATAACCCAAATGACATTCTCGGAATGACTGTCAGGGACTATGCACTTCCGAACACACCCAAATATGGGATTTCTTATTTAACAGAATTTTAAAGTAACATCAGCACAGATGAAAATAATTTTGCTTCATCAATCTGTATATAATCATAGTATTCTTTGATGTGGAAATTCTACTTTCTAGCTACATCTCCCTATCTAATATACATATCTTCTAGCAGGTATCAATAGTTATTAAAATGCATTTTGTTTTATTCCTACATCATTAAAAGCACAATTGACTGCTGGTTTTTTCTTTTTTCTTTTTTTTCACTGATAGAGCACCTACTGAGTTCAGTGATCAAAGTCACTAAATAGCCACACAGGTCATTGTGTCTAAATATAGCAGTTATTATTTTGTAATGTAGTTATTATTATAGTAGTTATTACTCTGTGATGTAGTTATTACTCTGTGATGACTCAAAAGCCTTCTTAAACACTTGTATGTAGTCTATTAAGTTCAAAATGATAACAAATATTTATCACAGCACATGGACAAAATTCTGATAGGTTCAAAGGCAGAATAGGTTAACAATTGCTCAGAAATGCATACAAGCTAATAACATAGTCACTATTTTGCTGTCACCTAGTAGTGTCAACATTTATAAAATAACAGGTATTAATTTCGTAGCATCATACAATGTGTAGTCACTTACTGTAGGAACATATGAAAACCATATCCACCTGAAGGTTGGGGAAGTATACTTAAGTATTATAGAATAGATAGCCCCTCTCAGTGAGCCTGTACTGCTGTGTTGGCAGTATCTTTGTGTTTCTCCCATACTTCCTCTTAGGACTGGATAAAATCTTGTTCCTCCAGCTCTAAGTGAGGCCAGTGGCTGGGGCTTGCTTCTGTCACCAACTCCTGTTTCAAACTGGGCTCCCAGCAAAATCTCTTATGGCCCTCATGCTCACCCCTCATGGGGCAGTCCCCAGCCTTGTATTAGTGAATACACTTAGAATCAAACTGCCATTTGTTTCCTGCGTAATAGAAGGAGGAAGTAAGAAAGTAAATAGTGTTAACATTAAATTCCATTAGTTCCAAGATTATAGATTAAAATAATGTAAATGGAAGAGCTAACTGAAACCTCTTAGATGAACACATAGGAGTAAGTCTTTGTGAACTTAGATTAGACAGTTGTCTCTTAAATACGACATGAAAAAATAAGTAACAAAATTTAAAAAATGAATCAGACTTTACCAAATTAAAACTTTTTGTGCTTCAAAGAACACCATCAAGAAAAAGACAACCCACAAAATGAGAGAAAATATTTGCAAATTACATATCTGATAAGAGGTTTGTATCCAGAGTATATTAAAAAATTGTTACAACTCAACAACAAAAAGATCATCCCATTAAAAATTGCCCACAGATTTGAGCAGATATTTCTCCAAAGAAGATATACAAACAGCCAATAAACACATGAGAAGATGCTCAAAATCCTTAGCCATTAGGGAAATACAAATCAAAACCATAATGAAATACCACTTCATACCAACTACGATAGCTATAATCAAAAAACGGAAAATAACAAGTGTTGGCAAGGATTTGGAGGAATTGAAACTTTCATACCTTGCTGCTGGGAATGTAAAATGGTATAACAGTTTGGCAGTTGCTCACAAAGTTAAACATAATTACCAAATGGCCATTAATTTCACTCTAAGTATTTACCCAGGAGAATTGAAAACATACGTCTACACACAAACTTGTATATAAATGTTTACAGCAGTGGTATTATTATTTTATTTAGAAACAGGGTGTTGCTGTGTTGTCCAGTCTGGTCTTGAACTCCTGGCCTCAAGTGATCCTCCTGCCTTGGCCTCTCAAAGTGCTGATATTACAGGTATAAGCCACTGTGTCTGGCCTAAGCAGCATTATTGATAATAGCTAAAATATAAAAATTATCCAATATCCATCAACAGATGAATGGATGTGATACATACACACAAAATGTGATATATTAATAAAGTAGAATATCATTTGGACAGAAAAAAATGAAATTCTGATACACGCTACAGCATGGATGATATTTTGAACACATTATGCTAAGTGACAGAAGCCAGACACAACAGGTCACATTTTGTGTGATTTCATTTATATGAAATGTCAAGAATAGGCAAATCCATGGAGACAGAAAGTAGATTAGTAGTTGCCAGAAGTTGTGGGGAGAGGGGCATGAGAGTGACTGCTAACGTGTACAGGGTTTCTTTTGGGGCTATAAAATGTTCTGGAATTATATAGTGATGACGGTTGCACACCTTTGTGAATATAGTAAAAACCACTGAATTCTATACTTTTTAAAAAAATTAGCAATGTTTATTCTGAAAAGTAATTGTACTTTCAAGTAACAGATATTACCTTCCAATGTAATCTCTAGGCATACTTTGTAGTTCTGAAACATGTTTTAGAATAACATTTCCAGCAGTCTGTGCAGAATTTATTTATATTCCATCACTGGCAGTAATTGCACTTGTTGCTGCAGGACTTTAAATTATTCTGCTGCAATCTTTAAGACTGCTGTGAAAGGTGTACTTTCAGGAACACTGAGTACTTTGTACAGCAGCCGCAGGTCGGACGTCAGAGTGATCTTAAAGGAAAGCTTTGACATGGTGGAGCTGGTAGGAGCAGAGAATTTGTGCCAACTCCAAGTAGCCTCACTTCCTCCGTGAATTGTACACTTTGAAAGGGTGAATTTTATGGTATAGGAATCAGAGCTCAATAACGGTATTGTATTATAAAAAAGCAGTAAGGCAGAGTCTCGCTCTGTCGCTCAGGCTGGAGTGCAGTGGCTGGATCTGGGCTCACCGCAACCTCCGCCTCCCAGGTTCAAGCGATTCTCTTGCCTCAGCCTCCTGAGTAGCTGGGACTATAGGCGCCCACCACCACACCCGGCTAATTTTTGTATTTTTTTAGTAGAGACGGGGGTTCCACCATATTGGCCAGGCTGGTCTTAAACTCCTAACCTTGTGATCCGCCCACCTTGGCCTCTCAAAGTGCTGGGATTACAGGCGTGAGCCACCGCGCCCCATCTTTTTTTTTTTTTTTTTGACATAGAATCTCACTCTGTTGCCCAGGCTGGCGTGCAGTGGTGCGATCTCAGATCACTGCAGCCTCCACCTTCTGGGTTCAAGTGATTCTCCTGCCTTAGCCTCCTGAGTAGCTGGGACTACAGGCGCGCCACCACGCCTGGCTAATTTTTGTATTTTTAGTAGAGACATGGTTTCCACCATACTGGGCAGGTGGGTCTCAAACTCCTGACCTCATGATCTGCTCGCCTCAGCAGAATTTTTTTTTTTTTTAGAAAGATACTTTATTTTTTAGGAAAAGAGCCATAATTATCTTAAATGTGAAAAACCACATCCAATAAACTGATATAAGTTTCTGGAACAAGGGAATATCTTGTCACGTGTTCACAGTGAAACCCATTTTAATGCAGGTCCAGCGCCAACTGCAGTCCTGTCCAATCCCCCGTAGATACAAGGGCCTGGCTCCTCTTCCTGTGTACTGCTGGACTTCCTCATCTCATTGGCTGCAGCCTAAAGCAGATGTTCACTGTCTTCCTTGCATGTTGTGATTGTGGCTTAGAGGTAGGCACAGCACCACTCCAGCAGTGAGGGGTTTGCGTTACTTAAGAACAGCAGCTCTTTTTTCTCTTCTTCTGTATGAGCTTTCTCATGTTGAAGCCAATTGTTTTCCAAACAATACTGAATACGACTTTCAAATTCCTCTGGGTTATAGTTGGAAACCAGGATGGGAATAAAGGGATCCAGGGCATCAAATCCTTCCTTTACCAGCAACTCCTGGAGCAGATAGGTTTTCCCGGGCTTAAAGAGAGGCCCAGTCTGGCTCAAAGTCAACACAATGGCACCTCTACGCCAATCATTTTTCATCATTTTCCTCAGGTTGTGAAGCAACTGCTAATTCCTCTGGGGCAATCGGGCATTTATCTTCTCTTTTCAGAGAGGTCCTTCAGCAAAGGGCATTGATTCCATCCACGGCCACCAGGAGGTGAAAAACACCCAAAGAACTTTTTTCAGCACAATTCCAGCTGCATCTGTGGCGTTCCTCACCCGTATTATGCCCTCCTGGGAGAGACAGTGGATTGCAGTGCTGCCAGAGGCCTTCTCTCATTATCGCATGTTACACATTCAGTGACTTCTTTTTTTCTTTCTTTTTTTTTTTTTTCTGAGATGAAGTCTCACTCTGTTGCCCAAGCTGGAGTACAGTGGCGTGATCTCGGCTCACTGCAACCTCCACCTCCTGAGTTCAAGCGATTCTCCTGCCTCAGCCTCCTGGGTAGCTGGGACTACAGGCACGCGCCACCATGCCTGGTTAATTTTTGTATTTTTAGTAGAGACAGGGTTTCACTATGTTGGCCAGGCTGGTCTTGAACTCCTGACCTCATGATCCTCCCACCTTGGCCTCCCAAAGTGTTGAGATTACAGGCGTGAGCCACTGTGCCTGGCCTCAAGAATTGTTATTTTTACGGTGGATCAGAACTCAAAGACACATGTGAAGAAATCTGAGCCCAGGATCCAAGTTTTTTTTCATTTACCTCTTTTATCAAACAGGTTGCATTAATTCCGATCTTCTTGGCCTCACTATTCTCTTGTTCCGGCCACTGCTGCCAAGACTGTTCTGTGTGGACTCTGAACTCCCTGCTGGCACAACCTGCCAAGCCAACAGTACTTCATGTATGTCATGTTGCTCTGAGTCCTCCTTGCTTCCTGTCCACTGATATCAAGGTGAATTCTGCCTTGGGCAATCTGAAAATTCAGAAGAGATTATGTTCTGGGGTGGATCTTTGAGGAGTGGCAGATATGAGCTGAGGAATCATAAATTCTTCCCAACCCATCTCACACATACTGTTTGGAGGTGTGGTTTATGTGGTTTCTCAGAGGTGTGACCATGAGATCAAGCATTTCATTGCACTTATTGGTGGGCAGCTTGACGTCACATCCTCATATTGGGTTTCCTTCTGGATCTGCTTCACTCTGCCTACCCTCCATTTTTGCTCTCTGAGATTTCACTCCTTACCAAGGAGGTAGCATATAAGGTTTTGCCTCAGGCTCTCCTTTTGGGGGAACCCAAGCTAACACATCTCTCAATCTTTTACAACTATTTTGAACACACTGCATCTGACAGCAATTTCTAGTGACCTGATTTTAGCGAGTCTTTCCAAAGTACTCAATCTTTTTAAAAGAAAAAGCAAATTTTTAATCACATTTCATTGGTTAAAGTCATAAATATATAATTATAATAACACATATAACTGGCAAAAAGAGGTTTAGAAATAAACATACTTGGCCCTTGCTAGGGATACAGCCCATGAGTATGTTGGAGAGAAGTCATGAGCTTGCAGATTAATTTTGTTTGGCTTGTGCAATATTTTAAGATTCTAATTAAGGGCTGTCATTTAAAAATTGGAACATTTAACATAAATCAAGATTTATGAAATAGACTCCAGACAGGTATGGGGAAGTCTAGGCCTGCTAAGGGATATTAAAACTAGGAAATTAGGGCCGGGCGCGGCGGTCACGCCTGTAATCCCAGCACTTTGGGAGGCCGAGGTGGGCAGATCACGAGGTCAGGAGATCGAGACCACCCTGGCTAACACAGTGAAACCCTGTCTCTACTAAAAATACAAAAAATTAGCTGGGCGTGGTGGCGGGCACCTGTAATTCCAGCTACTTGGGAGGCTGAGGCAGGAGAATGGCATGAACCCAGGAGGTGGAGCTTGCAGTGAGCAAAGATCGCGCCACCGCACTCCAGCCTGGGCGACAGAGTGAGACTCCGTTTCAAAAAAAAAAAAACTAGGAAATTATACTTCATCTTATGTAGTCTCACAGTAAAAACTGAGGCATGTGCTGAGATCGCTTTGTACTAGTTGTACCTGGTGAACAGGTGGCACTTAGAGTCTCTAAAACGAGGAAAGTATAAAATTCCCTATAACAGAGCAAAATTGAGTAGCCCATGCCTGGATGAACATCACTCTGCATAATGGGTAACATCATCAGCTACATATCCTTGTGAGAATTTGTAAACCCTGTGCCTCCAGCATGCTGTGTTGTTCCGTCATTTTTGGGATCATCTCTGTACATTTCATATACTTTTCTATTACAGAAATGTTTCCCATCCTCTGTTAGTGTTTTTATATTGCTTTATATCACTTTTCTGTTTGACAATACAAATTGGTGTCAGAAGTGAGACTAATACAAAGACCCCAGACCTTAATGGCTAGGTTAATTTGAGGGAGACATAGAAAAACTGCAGGAGAAAATATGATCCTGGAATACCAGGGTAGCAATAGGACCACCCTTGGCAGAGGGGACTGAAAATGGTTTGTAGATAAAAATGGAAAATTGTTTCAATGGACTATGTCCATTACCCCCTTGATTATGGGAAGTCTGGCATACCAGATTGAAAAGAAATAATAATCTGTAAATGGGCAGATTTATGATTTCCTGGTTACTTTTATTAGCTCTAGCTAGGGTGACCATATGTCCCCTTTTGCTCAGAATAGGCTTGGTTTGTGCCTCTTGTCCAGACATAATGATTATTGGTATCTCCTTTCACTTTCAAAAGTGTCTGGGTTTGGACAGTAAATTATATGATCACTCCAGAGGGGCAGAGGCACTCAAGACTTTCTATAGAAATTGAAACGAAACTACTGGACCACGAGTCCAGCTGGTAGGGCAGACCAAGACAAACTCTGGGAATGGGACATTTGGGATGTTCTATTAGGTGTGGCAGTGAGGCCGAAGGACCTCTTCAAGTCTACACTGGATTCAGCACATCTTCAAGTAGACATTATGTAACAGCTGAGGTTTTAGATGAGGTAGGGGTTGGGAATTCCTTTACTTCTCACTGGTTTTGCTCTTTAAAGAGAGGCAGACAGATTAGAGACAGGAAAATTAAGTGTTATAATGGCTTCTAAAGTGTAATTCTTTTAACATGCTTTAACTAGTCTTGTTGCTCTAACAGGTAAAACTTGAAAAGCTGTGCCTTTGGAGCTTGTGCTTTTCAAAAACGCAAGTGGTGTTTAGAATAGGATTCAAAAATGGTTGTCTACTTGAGCACATACCCTTTTAAGAGAAAATTTAAAAATACTTAATTGAGCCATAAAACATTTATTGTTACAGAGCATTTGCTGTTAAATGCTACATGGCAAAAAAAATTGCTAAATTATTGGTAATTTTCTTTTGAAAATTTCATTTAAGAGGTCAATTTATAGATGCATATTATCTTGGCAGGTAGAGTGTCCTGAGTATGAATTTCACTTTCACCAACTGTTACTTTTATGAATTTTGTTAACTAGAAGTTTCATCACTTCCATGGTGATCCAAGGTTTCAAAGTACACTGAACTAAAATAGGTTCAAGGCATTAACTAGGTCAGAGCAGTTATTAACTAACTTTAGACATAATTTAGATATACTACTTTAGATATGAAGTACTTTTGATATAATTTTATTCAGTATATGATCCTTCTGAACTGAGATAAGATTGGGAGAGGCTGGCAACATGCCCAGAGCTTCTCCAAGGTTCTAAGTCCTGGGAAGAAAATAATTTGAGTCTGTATTTGTGCCTTTGGCCAGGTGTGGTGGCTCACGCCTGTAATCTCAGCACTTCAGGAGACCGAGGTGGGAGAATTGCTTGAGCCCAGGAGTCTGAGAACAGCCTGGGCAACATAACATAGTAAGTCTCTCTCTCTCTCTCTCTCTCTATTTTAAGTGCAGAAGATTTTGGCTAGGCACGTGTAATCCCAGCACTTTGGGAGGCCAAGGTGGGTGGATCACTTGAGGTCAGGAGTTTGAGACCAGCTTGGCCAACATGGTGAAACCCCATCTCTACTAGAAATACAAAATTAGCTGGGCATGATGGTGCACACCTGTCGTCCCAGCTACTTGGGAGGCTGAGGCATGAGAATCTCTTGAATCCGGGAGGTGGAGGCTGGAATGAGCTGAGATTGAGCCACTGTACTCCAGCCTGGGTGACAAAACGAGACTCTGTCTCAAAATAAATAAAGAAAAATAAGTACAGAAGATTTCACTATGTCATCAGGAAGATATATGCACAACAAATAAACATATGAAAATGTGCTTATCATTATTGGTCAAAAGGGAAATGTAAATTTAAACCACACTGAGATGCTACTACCTATTAGAATGTCTAAAATTAAAAAAAAAACCCCAGGGTCCTGAGATCATAAAAACAATTTCATATCATACACACCCATACACAATTAAAAAGATTGGCCATATCAAGTGCTGGCAAAGATATGGAGCAACTAGAACTCTCATATACTGATAATGGGAATATGAAGTGGTACAGCCATTTTGGAAAACCAGTTTGGAAACTTCTTAAAAAGTTAAGCATACACCTAACATAGGAGCCAGCCATTCCCTCCTCAGTATTTACCCAACATAAAGCGTATGTCCATACAAAGAATTATACCTTGTAGCTTCATTTGTAGTAGCCCGAACTGGAAACAACTGAAATGTCCATCGAAAGGCAAGAGTATAAACAAACTGTAGACATATCCATACAATGGAGATTACTCCACAATAAAAAGGAATGAACTATTGATACATGCAATACAGATGAATCTCCAAATAACTGTACTGAATGAAAGCAGCCAGCAAATAAAAATACTGTTTTCATTTATATAAGATTCTAGAAAACACAAACTAACCTGAAGTTACAGAAACAGATCCGAGGTTGTCTTGGGAAGTGGGGACAGAGGGGCAGGAGGGAGGGATCACAAAGGTGCAGGAAAAAAACTTTTCTGGTAATGGGTATGTCCTTTATCTTGATTGTGGGATAGTTTCGTCGCAAAACTTATCAAATTGTATACTTTAAATATGTGCAGTTTACTTTGGAAGGCCCAGGCAGGCAGATCAGTTGAGGTCAGGAGTTCGAGACCAGCCTTGCCAACATGGTGAAACCACATCTCTACTAAAAATACAAAAATAAGCTGGGTGTGGTGGCGCCTATACTCCCAGCTACTCTGGAGGCTGAGGTGGGAAGATCATTTGAACCCAAGAGGCAGAGGTTGCAGTGAGCCGAGATCGTGCTGCTGCACTCCAGCCTGGGTGACAAAGCGAGATTCTGTCTCAAAAAAAGAAGTGTTTACTACACGTCAATTATACTTTAATAAATCTATAAAGAAAATTTAAAGATCTCTGATAATTCTAAGTAATAATTTGATTTTATTTGCTGACATCTTTTTATCAGATTTACCACCTTTGCAAAGTTGGTTATTCTGAGAAAAAAAAGTGTAGCAAAAATTCTTTATGAAACTCAAATTCAATGTTGCCTCTAATCAGGAATAACACTTGCATTCATGAAGACAAAGAATTAAAGGAGAGTATCAGACAAATATTACATGCTATTGCTGATCTCAATCCTCCCTTTCCTTGCTATTGTCTGTTAATCTCAGTGGGTTCTATCTGAGAGCCTAGTGTTCACGGCATGGTGTTTTCTAATGTGCCTATATAGGAGGCTGAGAGTCCCCCTCCTTTCCACCTTCACCCTTCTATAGGACTCAGGTTATAATAAGGAAAGGAACTGAACCTGCAAACTTTGGCACAAATTCTAAGACACTTGAATTGAGAGTCAAAAAGAGTATAAATAAATAAATACTTCTGAAATTTTGTGCACCTCTAAAATTTGAATATACTAATTTGCTATCACAACATATCCAGCCCAGAATACTACAGTTAGTGAGAAAAGGATACAGCTTGTTTAATATGCTCTCATATTAGAGAAAAAAAGTTTACCTGATTTCACCTGTTATCATGTTCATGATAACACGAACTCATAACTTTTGAAGAAAAAAGTCACCTTTCTGCTTTTATTACAATGATTGTTGTGACCTCTTCTCCAGTGCCATTTTGCCCAGCTGCAGTAGTCATGTGAAACGGTGGAACACGTGCCCTTAGAACCCAGGTTGTTCCCAACTATAATCTCCATTAAAGGAATCAGGGTTCTTTGATGAGCAATGTATCCCATGTTTGAGAAAGAGTAATTCAAGCTGAGTTTTGGGGTATCTTAACTATTATCACAAAGAATGTTTTCAGCAGTTCCTGGGGAAGGAAGGAGGTCAAGTTGACCAGAGGGTTGCTAACCACAAGTGGAAACAATCTGAGTATCAACTAGAAATGATTACACACCCAGCATAAATACTAAGATAAAGAAGACTAACAACCACAAATGTTGGAAAATGTGTGGAGCAAGTGGAAGTCTCCTACATTGCTGCAGGCATGTAAAATCGTAGAATCCTTTCGGGAAAAGGTCTGGCAGTTTCTTATTAAACTAAATATACACCTACCCAAGGACCCGAAAATTCCATCCCCAGATATTTACCCAAGAGAAATAAAGACACGTGTTCACAAAAGAATTGTCTAAGAATGTTCATAGCAGCTTTATTCATAACAGTAAAAAACAAGCAGAAAGAGCGCAGTGTCCATCAACAGAAAGATAAAAAAAAACTGTGACATATTAATACAAAAGAATACTCAGGAATAAAAAGAAATGAATCCCTGACACATGCAACAACATGAACAAATCTCAAAAACATTATGCTAAGTGAAAGAAGCATTACATTTTCTATAATTTCACTTATATGAAGTTTAGAACAGGTAAATTTAACCTTTGATATAAAAGAATGAGAACAGTAGTTATACCTGAGGGGTTGGGAGGGGATAGACCAGGAGAGGGATTTAGGAAACTTTCTGAAGATGATTGCAATGTTCTAAATTTTGGAAAGGGTTTAGGTTACACAGGTGTATATGTCTGCAAGAACTCAGCAAATTTATACTTAAGATTTGTGCATTTTATTGCAGGTAAATATTATATCAAAAAAATTTAAAAAACTAAATAAATACTAAACTCTAGTTAAATAATATGCAGTTGAAGTACTAGGGGGAAGTATATCAGCAACTGCAATTTATTCTGAAATCCATCAAAAAGTACGCTGGATAGGAAAATAATAAAACAAGTAGAGTAAGATGTAGATCCCTGTGGTCAGTATTTACTATAAAATTCTTTCAACTTTACTGTATGTTTGAAAATTTTTCATAATAAAATGATGGGAAAAAGACCTCAGTAGGTCTTATCTTTCTATTGTATGTCCCTTGTTTGAAATAAATTATTCTTTCTGCAAGATACAGATTTGATAGCAACACAGGGACCAGAAATTAGCTCCCTGGGATTCTAAAAGAGGGATGATATAAGTAAACATGGTAAGAAGGAGAAGAAAATATAAAAATTATTAATATGGAAGCCAAATAATATGAAAACTACTAATACTGATTTTATTATCACCACAAACAAAGGGAAAGTACCTTTTAATGATGGCTAACCATTGAATGAAGAACTACATTTTCTGTCAATTTATGTGTCACTTGTATCTTACCCAAATTTGTTCAAAATTTAGACACTGAATCATCAGTAAAAAACAATTATTAAGCACTTTCCTACATACCTAGTATTATAGTTGTTGGTATGCTATATATGGGATAAAATAACATGCATTGCCTTTTGAGAGCTTTGGAGGAAATTTGACACAAGTTTATGCCGAACAAATCTGGTTATGTTTCCCACCTCTGCACTTACTAGTTGTGGGACCCTGGGCCAATTAACTTCCGTAAGCCTCACTTTCCTCATTTGTACAAAGGGGAAAGATAATGGCAGTTCATACTTCATGTGGTTATTTTGAATATTAAATGAGACAACCCATTTTACTTATACTGTATCACAGTGACTAGTAGTTAGAAAGTGCTCAATAACTGTATTATTTAAAAAAAGAACTGTAAGACACAAAATTTTCAATTGGTGGAAGAATGTGAAGTGCCTTAATTTGTCTAAACAGCAATATCTCCTCACTAGGTAGCACAAATAGTAAATAGGATAGGATTTGTTTTGTTTTCTCCCAGAGTTGTGATAAATATTGTAAAAAATTAAGGAACAATAAGCTTGCTGCATTGATGCTCTGAGAATACAGAAACTTAGATCCAGGAGTACAATGCAGAATGCACCTCTTTTCAGCTTAACGTCTGTACCTGCTGATGGAAGCCACCCTGCTTCACCTGGGCTTGCATTAAACACTCAGAATTGTTACCCATAATGTTTTGTACCTGTCACTAGTACCTGTTAAGTAGGTGGGCATGTAGCTAGAGTCTCGAATTAAAATATCAGGTAAAGAGGGGGTTTAGGTAGGGCAGGAAGACATTAATGTCTGGCAGGTGGCAGAATGAGCAGCTGTGTGACACTGGTGAGCTGGGAAGCATGCTTCATTGTCTCTCGCTATGTGTGGTATCCAAATTCCCCACATTCTTTGCTATCTTCTGTATCTTTTGGCATCTTTTTACCACCTATCTTGTTAACAATCATGCAGCCTACATTCCCACATACTGTTGCAACTGGCTGAAACTAAGCAGTAGCAGCTGCTCCTTTTAGTTAGGGCATAGCTCTCCTGTTTGTTACACTGCCCACAACTCCTTACTGTCATTCACATGAGGTATATTTCTTGCCTGGCCTGGATGGCATTCGGACCCTGGTCTAGTTAGATTTAGGCAGTGGTGACATATTGGGGGTTTCTTAGTGGTAAGTTATATCTAGACCAGAAGTATTCCACCCTCTACCCCCAGCAAAAAAGCAGCCAGGAATTCAGATATTTCTCAAATACCTTTCAGAATAGATGAGTTCCTTACTATCATTTCACAAAAGGAAGGTGATGACTTAAAGGAGAAGGAGAAACTCAATAATCACCTAAAAAAAAAAATCTCTGACATGACTGAAATCTTAAGACATCCTATTCTGAAACACTCTTGGAAATGGAGAATAAACACTCTACTTTTACACAGCATTGCATCTGCTTTGAAACTCACACAACATTGGTTTCCTTCTTTAGTACTTTCACTGTCCTCTTACCAGTCTTGTTTTTCAAGATGTAAGTTTACTGAGTGGGACTATTTAGATACAGCTAGTGTCTAATTGAAAGTATGGGGCAATGTCTAGCACCAGGGCAGAACTGGGAAGAATTCACATCATTCTTCACATGGCATCAAGCCAAAACTGAAGAAAAAAATGGAAATATTTTAATATAAAATCATCCAAGCTAAAAATTCCATATTTTAACCTTAAACTTGAATCAGCAATGATTGTTGCTGCTGTTTCCTTCCCTTATTACTAGTTATTCTTTTGAGGTTACATCGGATAAATGTGCAGAACATACGAAATGGAAGCAACTGAATTTCTCAAACAGGAAGCATAAAGAAACATTTTCTCCCTTTACTTGGGTTGCCTTTATTTAACATTCTAAAGAATGATTATTAAAGTTCAAGGATCATATTGAGATCTTTCCTAACAAAGAAGAAATAATGCTTGTTTCATAAGTAAGCTAAAAATTTTCTCTGGTTAATCAGGCAACTCCCAAGCTAGTAAGAACTTCTTCTGGGACTCTTTATCTACTCTTCTACAGGAAACAGAACTAGTGCAGGCAAGCGTACCTTTATCCTATTGCATAAGTATGAAGATATTGCCTAAACAAGGTCAGAAAACTCACTAAATGAATAGAATGGTGAGATGAGAACATCCTTAGATACATTAAGAGCTAAACAGGATGCAAATCAGAAAACAATTTCACTTAAGGTTTGCTTGGAATCTTTTACATTAGTCTATATAGAAACACAGATATTCAATGTGAACATCAAGCCAGGAGAACAAAACCAAGGAAGAAAAGATAATTTGGGAACTAGAACCAATTCCTGATACTATATACAAATACGAAACACATATAAATACATATATAAGATTTTTAAAAACTGTGATGACACATTTTGGGCTCAAAATAATGTTCTCACATAACACATCTCATTTCTCATCCTTAAGCAAAGTTTGGTATAGAGGATATAAGATTTCTTTCTGCATGTTTACTTTTGTCTCTCCCTGTCTTTCCTAGCCTTAACAAACAAAATTCCATACCATCCTTTAAGAACCCATCAATGACCTACCCCATCAATGACCCATCCCATCAATGACTTACTCCTCAACAATTGGAATTAACCTGTCCTTTTCTGTTCCCAGCATTTTATGTTTGCATTACCACCTAGCTCAAAGCTGCAAAACACTAAACTTCTTGGAAAAGTATTCTAAAAAACCTTTACAAAAAATGAAGTCCTCACCATCTTTTACAACAAGAGTTTAAAAAAGAAGTCCTAGTCATCTGAAGTCAACACAAGACTTTTTTGGAAAATACTGGAGAATGTGCCATGCAGATAATAAAATGGATTGGACGCAGCTGCTGGGGTGTTTGGCTAAAAGTCTCTTAGGTTACAATTATCTCACTCTTTTTAACAGCTTCTGTTTATGGTTTCTTCTTCTTCCCCAGTGTCACATACCATCTGGTAAACATAGCAGCTGAAGACTCTGTTGGGTTTCTGCTCTATGTGTAGCACCAAGTCTCTGTCAAAGTAGACTTCATGGCTATATGTCTGTAACAAAAACACAATCATATGGAGTCTCCTTTTCACACAGCCATATTCACTACTGTGTTACTAAAATGTCACAGTACCTATGCTAGGGATTTTCAAACATACACTTAGAAGAAAACAGTTGCTAGAAAGAGGTTTATTTTTCATTATTTGTGGATATGCAGATTATTAACAAAAAAGGCATTCTACAAAATATAGAGCATAAAAAGAACTCTGGACCCAGGAGTCTAAATACCCAGATTCTACTGCCAACGCTGCTATTATCTATCTCATTGTGTGATCATGTACGAGTGGCCAAACTTCCCAGGTTCTCCACTGATAAAACAAGACCCAGATAAAATGGTGTCTATTGTTCCTTATAACGTTGACATTCTATAATAGTTGAAATATCAGACAAATGTATACAAGAGCACCTGGGAATCCTGCATGCTTAGATATGATCTCTATTAAATAATTGTGGGGATTTATTACCGTATTCTCTTATTTAAAAAATTTTTTCCAAATTTATAATTGAAAGACAATCAAAGACTAAGGTAAGGAAAGAGACAACATGTCTCAGGAAAACACATGAAGTTTTATCTTTAAGGCCACTGGTAAGAATCCTCTAGTGCCCAGGGGAGGAAGGCTTAAGAAGTACTCTTTTGTCCTGTATATAGGACAATAACCTCTTTCACGTGGTCATTGGCATAGGTGAGTCTGGACTGACATGAACACAGTAACATCTGTTCTAATAAATGGCACCTATAAAGAAAAGGTTTACAACTTTGTATCCCATGGACTCTACTTACCACATCCCATGACTCCACTAGTGGAATGCTTTTAAGTAAAGTTCCATATTCATTACAGTGGAAATCCAGGTGAGCTTTTCCTTCAGCATCTATTTGAGTAACAGCTACCACAGAAAGCAAATCTAACTCATCTTCATAGTCCACAATTTTGAAAGTCTTTGGGATAGATAAAATAGAGGGAAAGGGGCAAAATCCAGTTATTCAGGTAGGCTTATTTCTGCATTTACAGTTTAAGTATTCTATTACTTACAAAAATATGGGAGAAGAATGAATGAATGGGAAGAATAATAGGTAGAAATGTATCTGTTTATATGCCTAGTAAAACATCAGCTCCAAGATTTTCAAAAGTTAAGCAGTATCCTACATATTTGATAAACAAAACCAAGTCTATGTAGATCTCAAAGTATAACTGAAATTCTCTACAGTGACAGCAAATCGGAGATTCTCTAAATTTAAAAGAGTATTCAACTGCTGCCTCTCACACGTGTGTTTGCCGATTCCTGGACAGGACTAAACACGTGAAGCTCGGTTCTGAAACCTGAAGACTGCTCACTGAGCTCTGAAAGTTCTCACACCAGAAAAACATAGTCATTTCTAGAAGGATGGATAACCCATCATATACTATTTATGACTTTTTACCACCTTTTTAAAAAAATCCTTTTGGCTTTTTAAATAAAGCAAAAATGGCTGCTTATACTTGAGGGAGAATATTAGGAAATAAAATCCAACCCACAGAACAGGACTGGGACAAGAGGGCTAGCTATGGTAAAGAGAGAAAAATCCCAGAACTGTGTCTCAAGGAAGAAAACCCGAGACTCCAAAAACCTTGCATGGAAAGCAGATCAGTGCCCAAGCATCCAGGAATGGACCACGGGAAGGTACATCTTGGCTGAATGCCTGGCATTAACTTTAACGACAGGCATAGCATGTTTCCCTCAATCACTATGCACTAATTCTTCACCTATGTTTGGTCAAACTGTTCTCTAATCCACTGACATTTTCTGCCGTTACCACCTTAAGACATAAAAATTTATATGGATTTATTACCTTTGATTATTAAAATGTACTTTTATGTTATTTCCTTTTTGCCTTCACCTTACAATGGTCAAACTTCAAAGGGTGACTTCTTGCCTTGGTGTCAGTGATTTTATAGATTTTAGTCACTATTTCTTCAAACTTTTCCTTTACAGGCTAAAAGATTTTGTTTTTTAATCTCATGATATAGAGCATCTCTTGTTTTGCTACCACCTCTCCCCGCTTAATGAATTATGCTACCTTTTGGAAATTTTAGTACATCTCTCCGGAATACAGTTTTATATGCAGAGTATGTTGCCTTCTTCTTTGTTCTCAATAGGTTTGTATGGTCCAAAATAATAATTTTTTGTGTGTTTTTTTTGAGAACAGCTACATACCGGGCCACCTCTAACCTATTTTAAAAGAAGTTAAAAACTGTCCTTAGAAAGCCACTCTAATGTTTCTACTTAAAAATGGTCATACAAATAATATAGTTAGATAGTCTAAATGGATTTAGAACTTACGCAATGGTTTATATATTTAAAGCATGATCACTATCAGTTGATTTCATAAATACTTCCAATGCCTTTTTAAAGGAAGGGGATTAAAATGTATTAGCTCAGTGACTCATAAAACCAACTTGAAGATAAGAGCTGAACTGATTTATCATGCCCTCACATCCTCTTCCTCTGGCCTATGGACATTAACAAACATATTCAAGTCTAGCAAGTAAAAAATGAGGCAAAAACCATAAAGTCATCAGGATATAACTCAAGAATTTTCCCTTAACAGATTCCCCTAGAAAATATACACATCAACAAAACAAAACAAAACAATAAGCTAATCATGTTTTCAAATTATTTTGCCTACGAACTTTTCTGCAAATAAAACTTTAAGAATAATTACAATATGAAAAGAGAGGATGGTGGGGTTGCACTGGTTGAAATAGCATGCACAAGCCCACCCAACTGGCCTGCCTGGAATCCCTCAACCCCAACCTCCACCCCAGGGTATGGGGAAGTATTAATATGAAATTCACAATGCAAGGACACACTGGTTTGGTTTGTCATCTCTGGCCAAAGCAATACCTCTTGTTCTGGGTCATCATCCAGAAGGTTAAAACTTTTTTTTACCACCCGTCCAGAAGCTGTAACAGTGAGTACATTTTCATTCTATCATATGGAAAGAAATAAAAAGATATGACAAGTTCTATTACATGCAGTCAAAGGTAAAACTGTATTAACAAATTTGGTAAAACTTACCAACCCTTCTCCCACATCCACAATTCTTTCCTCAACTGAGGAAATTCTGAATCAGATTTCTGATCCTCCATTTCATATTTTGAGACAGGGTCTCATTCTGTCGCCTAGGCTGGAGTGCAGTGGTACGATCTTGCCTCACTGTAGTTGCACAATCTTGGCTTACTGCATCCTCTGCCTCCCAGGCTCAAGTGATCCTCCCAGCTCAGCCTTCCCAGTAGCTGGGACTATAGGCATACACCACCATGCCTGGCTAATTTTCTACTTTTTGTAGAGATAGGGTTTCACCATGTCACCCAGGGTGGTCTCGAACTCCCGAACTCAAGCAATCTGTCTGCCTTGGCCTTCCAAAGTGCTGGGATTACAGGTGTGAGCCACCATGCCCGGCTCAAAAATACTTTTTTAAAGTTTTTAATGGCTAAAATGCCAGAATGGGCAAAAAAAAAAAAAATTATTTAAAATATTATGGATTAGCTGCCTCATTCACCTGACTTTTGCCTTAGCATATAGTACAGCAAATAAAAAGCGGATCTGTTTTAGAAATTTCCCTCCCCATAATTTTCTTTGTGGTCTTAATTTATACACTAAAAGAAAAGTACCATCTGGAGTTAAAGTATGGTATGTGATTTTTAAAGACTTATATATTACCCCAATTAAATTTAAGTTTGCACAATTAATTAGACCCAAAGGTTGATAATTCATCAATAAAAACTTAAAAGGAAACTCAGAAAAGAAACAGAAATCAGCAAAAGACAAACTCAATATAGTCAACTTTCTTTAAATCTCAAATGTACATGGGGCTAAAACTGGCTACCCATGTAGATAAAATGTACAGACTTTTATAGGGGCTGTGCTGTTGTTTTCTGCTACACTCAAAGGCAAATATATTAGCATATTAAGGTCTTATATAGAAAGACAATGATATATAAAGGATTTTAAAGTACTCTTGACTTACTTTATTGTTCTCCCTGTTGGCCAAAATGACAAAATCTTCAGAGATCTGATGCTGAGAACTATTATTTTCTATTTCAGTTAGCTTCAAAACTCTGAGAAGGGAAAAAGTATTCTGAGAATCTAAGACTTCAAAACACCATCAAAGTGCCAAAGTTTAAGTACTGAAATAAAACTCAACAAATAAAAATTATAGTAACAACACTGAGGTAGTTCTCTTGATTAGTCTGCGATACTAGTAAGTGATCACTAAATGTCCATGAACTCCTTCAAATTCGGAGATTCTGTTAAACAGAAAAACGTGGGAACTGTGACAACAGGTGCCATTGAAGTAGGTAATGATCAGCTTGGTCAGGCCTAAGCTATTTTCCAAACTGGCTTAATGAAAGTTACTCTGAAGAACCTTATCTCTGCTATGCTGTAACGGGTCTCTAACATTTCAGCTCTAACAATTATAGAAGATATTTGCATTTTTGTTTCTGAAGTAGGATGAGATATCTATGAGCAACACTTAGGGTTAACTAAAAAGAAATTCAATCAGCAATGAAATCTATACCTAAATAGAAACTAAGAGTTTTCATGATAGAATAATATTCAAAAACTACAACTGAAAATACTATTCTTTTTTCTTAGGATTGGTTATATTTAAAGATTTGGGGTTTTTGAGTGCAAATGGCTTCATGGATCAAGCCTATTAAGAGAAAATAAAATAATTTGCTCACCACCCACAGAAATCTGTTTACATTGTTAACAAGCTTCAAAAGCACAATGTTTTACAAGCTCAAAGTCTCAAATGCAAAAAAAAAGAACAGCAGAGAGAAGCAGCTGTGTGTCCAGAGAGTGCTGGACACCTCAGAGTTCCCAAAGACCAAGAGATCAAATAATAATTTAAATTATTCACTTAGCTTTTTTAGTGGCAATATTTTTAAATGCTTATATTGTAAAACCTGGCAAAAGGCCATACACTCTTTGTGGGCCTTGTTTTCTTAAGTTCAAACTTAAGAAAGCAAACATAAAATTAATGTGGGTGGTAACAAACATTAAAAGTAAGGCTTACTGAAGCGGAACCACAGTTTAAGATGTGTAAAAATAATCTTATTTCATTAAATCCTTTCATCTCCTTATATTAATAATAGATCCAGAGAGGTAGACTGATTACCATGAAGCATAAAAAATAAAGGCAGATGCTTCCCTTTGTTATTTTTTAATTTTTTTAGACACAGGGTCTTACTCCATTACCCAGGCTGGAGTACAGTGCTACAATCATAGCTCACTGCAGCCTCGAACTCCTGAGCTCAGCTGATCTTCCTGCCCCAGACTCCCGAGGAGCTAAGACCACAGGTGCCCACCATCATGCTTGGCTATTTTTTATTTTTATTTTTTGTAGAGATGAAGTCTCACTATGTTGCCCAGGCTGGTGTCAAACTGCTGGTTTCAGGCGATCCTCCTGCTTCGGCCTCCCAAAGTGCAGGATTATAGGCATAAACCATCAAGCCCAGCCCCTTCTCTTCTTATTCAACAAATACTGAGCATCTACTCTGTGCCAAGGACTATGCTTAGTGCTGGAGTTATAGGTGTCAGCAAAACAGACTTTTTCCCTGTCATCATAGAGTTTATGATACCAAATAAGGTATTTAAGCAGAAGATCACAAAAATAACTTATTTAAGTTGCCCTAAGTGCTACAAAGGAAGATGACCCAGTGGGTGCAATGAAAATATGATGGGCAAGCAAATCTAACAAGGGGCATCAGGGAAGGTCTGTAGAAAAGTGACATTGAAGCTGGGCCATAAAATATGAATAGAAATTAGGCAGGAGAACAGGTAGGGGAAACAGACTCCAAACAGAGGGAACAGGCCCTCAGTTTTCTGAAAAGACAACATGACTAGAGTAAACTGAGTTGGAGGAGGGTCTTTTGGACCATGCTAACTATGTTGGTTTTTATCCTAAGAGCAATGAAAAGCCATAAAAAGGTTAAAGCATTTGAATTCACTTGCATAGCTTTTTATATTTCTTCATGTTCTTAAAAATCATGCTAGCTGCTGAGAAGAAAACAGACAGCACAAGAGTGGATCCTGGAGCCCTGGAGTGGGCTATTACTGTAGCCTAGGCTAGTGATGACAGTGACCTGACCAAGACGATGACAGTGGCCAAGGGCAGAAATAAGCAGATTTAAGAAATATTTCGTAGCAAAATAAACTGGATTGAGAGGATATATGGTATATATGTATCAGAGAAAGAGAATGCCTGTAAGTGTTTAAATGTACGTATATTGATGAAAGACAAATTGGTAAGAAGGTATCAGGAATGATTCAAGATTTCTGGAATGAACTTAGAGGAGAGGTTGAGGCTAGTATATACATTTTGGAGTTCTCATGTATACATGATCTTGAAGCCAAAGGAATAAATAGAATCATGCAGAATGGAAATAGTGAGAAAAGAAGAGGGCCTATGACCCAACTATGGACATTCAACAATTAAAGTCTGGGTAGAGAAGGAAGAGCATAAAAGCAAACTAAAAAAGATAGATGAAATAGGAAAATATTCAGAACTGTGGTGTCAGGGATGCCAAATGCAAAGTGTTTAAGGGAAGGAGAGGTCAGTTTGTGGGAGACGTGTGTGCCCTGAAACCAATCAAAATAAAACAAGATTTACTTCAAACAATCCACTTCCTTTCCTGTGTCTAGGCTGTCTTTTAGAACAAAGACAAATACTCTTCTTTCTTATTAACCCTAGAGAATTAACTAAGACCTGATGAGAAAGGGCCAGTCTGCAATTCCCTTTTACTAGCATATCATCCATCAAATAATGTTTTCAAATTTAATATTTACAAACAGTAATGTTGAGTCTGAAAGAATAAGTTCAGGTTTTCTATATGCCAGTCTCTGAGGAAGCACCCAACAACAAGCTAATTATTTCCATTAATTGGCTCACTAGTTCGCTGGCAAAAATAAAGATGCCAATAAATGCTACCAAAAGCTGCTCTTAACTTTCAAGTGCTAATGAGATTACTCACTTGACTTGATTTGGACCAACATGTATTATTCTACCAGAAGCATCAGGATGGAAATAGATCCAGTCAGATTCTAGAGAACAACAATCCATTTCTTGGATCCCATTTTTTGCCTGAGTTAGAAAAAAGTATTAAAGACAAAGATTAAGGGAAAATCAAATGATTTTACAAATATAACCCAAGTGATAGATCAGTAGGTCAAAGGTACATGGAAGAAAAAATATTAAGCAGTTAAAGTGGAATATATTTGAAGGCCAAATGAGGACATGAAAATTTGAGAAGTTCTGAACATTTAAATTCAGAAATGTCATGGATTTGTTCTGTAACATACCCTGTATCTCACAAACAGGAGTAATAACACAAAAGATACCATATCTCAAGCATCTACTTTGTGTCAGGAACTGCATTTGATGCTTTATAGGCATTGTTTTGTTTAATCTTAATAACACTCAAAGGAAGTATTGAAAACTGATACACAAAGAGAATAAATCATTTGCCCAATTTTTTTGGGTGTGTGTGTGTGTGTGTGTGTGTGTGTGTGTGTGTGTTTTAAATAGAGAGAGTCTCGCTATGTTGCCCAGGCTGGTATCAAACTCCTGGCCTCAAGTGATCCTCTCACCTTAGCCTCTTAAAGTGCTAGGACTACATGCGTGAGCCACTGCACCTGACCTTGTCCAATATTTTGAACCTACTAAACAGCAGATCTGACTCCAAAATCCATGGACTTTCCATTATATAACTCTGCCATAATCATGCACATGCAGTTCTCCACAACTTCTTCCTCTCTTCCCTATCCCCAACTATCTTTCAATCAGAAGAGCAGATAACAAAAAGTGAACATGTAAACAAACCTAAAGCCTCAGACATGGGTCACAGAATCTTGGATAAGTCAAATGTTGAACTCTAATATCTGAGGAAATGATCTAATACTGCTTAGCTTTTAAGGCAAGAAGAGATTTCACCGTAGTATATTTAGATATTAAAATAAAGAAAAAAACCATCTGATATGTTATCACGTGTACACAAATGTTTTACCTTATATCCAGGAGCACTAGGAACGAATACCAACTTGGATATATTAACTTCACTGGCTTCACAGAAGTCATTTAATTTAATTTCTCTAATGTAAAATAAAATGATGCCATATTTCCTACTAGATATTCATGAGTTTTGAAACACTAAAGCTTTTAAATTCCATTAGCATATATTGATAAGCTACTATGTTCTAGGTATCAGACCAGGCATTCATACCTCACATCAATTAAACATAATCTTTGTCATCAAGAAGCTTATAGTCTAGGGGGAGGCAGAAACATAAACAAAAAATAATAAGGCAGTTATTGGGAGCTATGATTGTGCCACTGTACTCCAAAAAGTGATTGACCCATGCACCAGATATCCAAGTGAACAGAATTTTGGGAGTTAAAAAAAGGTTGAAATGAGCCTTAAAGGGTAAGTAGAAAATAGCTACAAATAAGACACAGTAAACTCAAAAGTACAGAAGTGTTAATCGGCCAGGGGCAGTGGCTTACGCCTGTAATCCTAGCACTTTGGGAGGCCGAGGCAGATGGATCACTTGAGGTCAGGAGTTTGAGACTAGCCTGGCCAACAAGATGAAACTCTGTCTCTACTAAAAATACAAAAATTAGTGGGCATGGTAGTGTGTGCCTGTAATCCCAGCTACTCAGGAGGCTGAGGCAGGAGAATGGCTTGAACCCAGGAGGCGGAGCTTGCTGTAAGCCGAGATCGTGCCACTGCACTCCAGCCTGGGCAACAGAGTGAAACCCTGTCTGAAAACAAAACAAACAAAAAACCCCAAAAGTATAGAAGTGTTAATCCATATAGTATGCATATAAACATGAGTAGCAGGTAAAATTAAACTGAAAAGTATAGTATCCAGCCATGAGACTGGAGAGGTAGTCTGGGGTTATATTGTAAGTGCTTTGTATGCCATGATTTATTTTTATTTTTTATTTTTTGAGACAGGGTCTCACTCTGTTGCACAGGCTGGAGTGCAGTGGTGTGATCTCGGCTCAGTGGAGCCTTGACCTCCTGGCCTCAATCAATTCTCTCACCTCAGCCTCCCAAGTAGCTGGGACCACAGGTGCACACCACCACACTTGGCTAATTTTTGTATTTTTTGTGGAGGCAGGGTTTCACCATGTTGCCCAGGCTGGTCTTGAACTCCTGGGCTCAAGCGATCTGCCTGCCTAGGCTTCCCAAAGTGCTGGAATTACAGGCGTGAGCCACCGTGCCTGGCCTCATGATTTTTAAATTTTTTGGAATGTAATACATTTTATGTATCAAATCAATGAAAGAGTTTCAATTTTTCAAGAATTTCTACAAGAATCCTAATTATATCTAATAGAAATAGTGGTATTATTACATGTTACATAAAAGACAATTAATGTAATTAAATATGTTGATTGAATGTAACCACTGAAATTAATGTGTCCATGATGGTATTAGCTCCAGATGCTCCTTTAATACAAAATATGCACATACTATACATATCTTTTTTTTTAGGAGATTGTTCTCTTTATTGTAATATCTAATTAAAACATGCAAAAAAAGATTTCTGTGTGAAATACTAGGCAGCTTATTATCAGCTTCTATTGTTTTTATTTGCTCAAATGTTAGATCTCAAAGCTCAGTTTAATAGAGAAAGCTATGAAACATTTTCTGAAATCTTAAGTTCGGCTGCTTACACGTTTTTTTAGTTATCTACTCTTCTGACTAACAGGTGGGGAGTTAATAGGTATACAAATCATTAAGGCAATGTCACAGTGATAGAACTGTGATAAAAGGACTAAAAACTTCCCCTGAATTTGGCAGCTCTTTAAGAGTATGCTGAAATATAGATTGGAATAAATGTTATAATCAGTTATTATAGAAGGAGAGTATGTGACAAGCATGCTTGATATACATGTTGAAGGCCACTATTTAAAGTAATTCCTTGGAAACCACAGGGGATTGCTTCCAGGACCCCTCACAAATACCAAAACCCACGGACGCTCAAGTACCTTATATAAAATGGTGCAGTATTTGCATATAATCTATGCATCTATGCACATCATCCCTTATACCATCCTTTTTTTTTTTTTTTTTTCTGAATATTTCCAATCCATAGTTGGTTGAATCCACAGATGTGGAACCCATGGATATAGAGGGCTGGCTGTATCTGTACGTGTGTGTGTTTGTGTATAAAATAATAGGTACTATCAGTTCTTTTAAAAAAGAATACATGTTAAATGTCCAGAATGTGAACTGTGCAGGATTTCACTAGATCCAAAGTTAAGTGAAAAAGAGATGTGACAGGTCCTGGTGGCTGAATGATGTCCACTCGCTGGGAGGCGACCAATCAAACCAAGACTTGTCACAGTGGAAAACAGCCCTTAGAGAGTCCTTTATAAAAGAGAATGTCACTGGGCTGGGCCAAATAGGAGCTGCCATGTGATAAGTATTTGGGGAAATGGAAGGGAACAATGCTCCTACAAAAGAAAACTAGAAGACACATTGTCCTCTGATGGCCATGACATCAAGGGAAGTGGATAAATGGACTCAACGCTATGCTGATCTGCAACATGGTAAAAGGTGATCTGTAACATGTGTGGTGAAAGGTGATCTGTGACTCTAAAAGTGACTGGAGCCAACAGTGACTGATTGAGCAAGGTCAGCATAAGGTGAACCTGCCTCAAAAAAAAAAAGGCAAATTCTTCTGATATATCAAGAGGGAGGATCACTTGAGGCCAGGAGTTTGAGACTAGCCTGGGAAACATAGCGAGGCCCCATCTCCACAAAAAATAAAAAAGTAGCCAGGCATGGTGGTGCACTCCTATAGTCGCAGATACTCAGGAGGCTGAGGTGGGAGGATCACTTGAGCCCAGGAGGTTGAGGCTGCAGTGAGCTCTGACTGTGCTACTGCACTCCAGGCTGGGCAACAGAGTGAGAAGAGTGAGACTCTGTCTCTAAATAAATAAATATAAAATAAAAGTAGTGTTGCACTGACATGTCCATATGAAATGAGAAAAAATATCAACAATTAAAGCTTGAGTGATTTTTCTACAGTGCTAGCTACTCAGGAGGTTGTGGCAGGAGGATCACTTGAGCCTTAGGAGGTTGAGGCTACAGTGAGCTGTGATTGTGCCACTGTACTCCAGCCTGGATTACACAGTGAGATCCTGTCTCAAAAAACAAACTAACCAAAAAAAAACATAATCAGCAATACAAAATAAAAATGGAACTCCTCCCTTAACTCACGTTTTGCACTTATCACAATCACTGTACTTAATACATTGCACCTTATTTTTCCTACATGTTTCCTTTGAGAGTATAACTTGAGGGAAGAGACTGTGTCCTTAGTCATGTCTGGCACTTGGTAGGCCCTCAATAAATGTTTATTAAATGACAAATCAATGCCTAAGCCATTTTAAAAAAGAAAATAAAAACGAATTCAAAGGGTAGAAATTTCCATTGTTTTACCACGTACCATTTCTACCTACTCTGCCATAAATAAGTTAAGAATATCCTTAAAAATTCAAAGTGCTTCAATTTACCTACACTGTGACCACCAGAGTTCCATCTGGTTCTGCTCTGGAAGGCAAAGAGCAACAAACTATGGAGAAGCAGAACCAACAACACATTCCACCAGCAATTTCAGAAGCAATGTGAACACATTCCATTGGTGATTCCCACTGTGGAGAGGTTTTACATGAGATTCCTTGCTGGGAGATTGGTGAGATTAAAAAAACTATAAAATTCTTGTTGCTATAAGAATTTTCAAATGTTAATGTTTTAAAATTATGGGTGATACACACAAATGTTTTTCTATATTGTCTGTATTCTTCTGTATTTTAAATTGTTTGCAAATTGTTAAAACAAATGCATAAAAAAGTAATTCTTAGGAATGTGGGCCTATTTGAGAGGTAGAAAATAAAGAATTTGATATAAATTTGCTAATAAAAAGTCTGATCACTCATTTACCAGGGAATTGTCTTTTAGGGCACAAATATGGAAAACTCCTTTCTGTTTCTTCTTATTAGGTGTGATGATGTAGTGCCAAGGATGGCCTCCAATCTGAAAAGCATTCTCCAGGGATGACACCTCAAAGAGCAGTGGTGGCATGTCTGTAGAGACAGGAAAAGGAATTCATTAGCTGCACTGTCCTGGGGGCTCCGGACTATTCATTAACTGAATTCAACCTTTCTTTGCATGCAACATCTATAAATTTCTATTAATGAAAAATTACTATGTTCAAGGAAATAAAATACAATCAGGTAAGGAGTTTATTGTAAGAAAAGAAACAGCCAGTCAGAACCTAAATTAGGCTGAATCAACTTTCTAGGTATCTGTTTTCAGGAGGTATATGTGGTCCGCAGGTGAGCAGAGATTAAAACTGGGCTAAAGGTGTTTATGATGGTAAGAAATGACAAAGTACATTTAATAAAAGTAGTGGCCATTTATTGGACATCTACTATGTAAAAGACTCTGGGTTAGATACTATTTCCAACTCTCATAATAATCCTACAAGGTAATTAGGTCTAATAATGCCTTCAAATGTGAGGAAGAGAGCTTCCACATCCTGGACTAACAGGTATACTCAGGTATCCATCTATCTTGCTTAAGATTTCCAGTACAGAGGACTATTAGACCCAATGAATGTAACCACTTAGGAAAGGGCCTGTCACAATGAAAGCTTTATTACAGGATAGTCACTACTACCACTATTATCATCAGACAAGTTAACTTTAAGGTAGTTCAGATATATCCAGTCGGTTTCTTTTGAAGACTGACGCTGTAAAATAAATTTCTCTTGGTGCTTTTTAGCACCAAGAGAAATTTTTAGTCATCTTCTTTTATCACAACTTTAAGTAGGGCATAATAGAGCTATTCTTAGATGCATAAATAGAAGGTATAGCAATTTTAGAAGACCTGAATTCATTTCAAGCAGCCTTTAGGAAACACCACATGGTCTGTTTGGGCAGGTGGCTAACCTATGACTCCCTTATTTACCCTCTAACTTGAGAATTTAATTTTTAGTTTATGAGGCCACTACTATTAGTAAAGGGGCTTGTCTTAGGAAGATCATTCGTGTAAGAGTCACATGTTATATACAGAAGTGCATACTTAATATTAAGCATCTTCATAAGGACAATGTACTACTTAGAGCTATATATGGGAAAAAAAACAAATGGTTCACCCTTAAACAACATGAGGGTTAGGGGCACCAATCCCCTGTGTAGTCAAAAATCCACGTATAACTTTTCTTTTCTTTTTTTTTTTTTTGAGACAGTCTCACTCTGTCACCTAGGCTGGAGTGCAATAGCACAATCATGGCTCACTGCAACCTCCTCCTGGGTTCAAGCAATTCTCATGCCTCAGCCTAAGTATTACACAGCTTCCTAAGTATTACAACTTCCTAAGTATTACACCTTGAATTATGGGTGTATGCCATCACACTCAGCTAATTTTTGTCTTTTTAGTAGAGACAGGGTTTCACTACGTTGGCCAGACTGGTCTCAAGCTCCTAGCCACAAGCGATCTGCCTGCCTCAGCCTCCCAAAGTGCTTGGATTACAGGTGAGCCACTGTGCCCAGTCAAACTTTTGACTTCCCCAAAACTTAACTACTAATAGCCTACTGTTGACCAGAAGCCTTACTAATAACACAAATAGTCAATTAACACATAAACTAGTATCTACATATGTTTGATGCACTCATCATGTACCTAACTTTTTCTTAACTTTTTCCATATTTCTAGGCTATGTGGTTCATCTGTGATTTTTTTTTCAAATTGTGGCAAACCTCCAAAAAATTTTCCTGTATTTATTGAAAAAAATCTGTGTATAAGTGGACTTGTGCAGTTCAAACCTGCGTTAAGGGTCAACTTTCATAAAAAGTGGTTCATAAAAAATCTTGAGGAAAAAGAAGAGACAGGCATAAACATATCAAATATATGTCAAGTGCTCATTTTTTTAACCTTTTAAGAAAAGGGTAATATCTTTAATATATAAAGGTCTTTTTAAGCAATAAAAAATATAAAACCCCAACAGAAAAAGGGACAAAAGGCATGAGTTGGCAAATTATAAGAGAAATACACACATTCTATGTGATGATACGGCAGATGAAGAAGAGAAAAATTATTAAAAGAAAAACATACAATTAGAGTTTGAATTTGGGGTCGAAATCAACTAGGTATGTTATAGAGAATGTGAAATTTAATATATAAAGAATATGAAATTCAATATAGAGGATATAGGAATTCAAAATAGAAAAAAAATCAGTACAAACAGAGGTACTTAAAAAGAAATACTTTTTCCAGTAAATGCAAAAAATGACCCAAAAGTAGCACTATTACTCTGCCCACAACTCTAATGTGCCCTGCGAACCCAAGAGCCCCAATTTTGATCTCTAATATTATTCTCAATGAAAAAGGCCTAAAAGTTCTCAGAGTAGCTGATTCCATGTCTTGTGGTAAGAAAATTTTATGATGGGTGTGGACAATCTGTTGTTTCGAGAAAGCAAGGATGTTTACGAGGATATCAGAGGGTAGTGTTAAAAGAGTAGGAGAGCCAGCAAAAGGGCTTCCACTTCCTACACCGTGAAAAAAAGGGGCCTTAAAAAGAAAACAAATATTATGATTAATTAAAATACTTTGAATCTGTGAAAGGTCAAATAATACCTTAAAAGACAATTTTAACATAAAGCATACAAAATAACTTTATTATTTATCAAAGAAGAAGGGCTACACCTGTAATCCAATATGATTTTTTCTAGAATTTTTAAATGTAGGGGATAATTAACTTGATATATTTCTTCTACTGAATAAATGTTTACTTAGAAAATTTGCCCAGGTGTGGTGGCTCACGCCTGTAATCCCAACACTGTGGGAAGCCAAGGTGGGTGGATTGCTTGAGCCCAGGAGTTCGAGACCAGCCTGGGCAACATGGCAAAATCTCACCTCTACTAAAAATAAAAAATTTTTTTTAAATTTAGATATATGTTAAGTAAAATTATAAGGTATAGAACAGAGGATATAATATACTGCATTTGATGTAAGAAAGAAGATTAAATATTTAAAGTATGCAAACATACATTTGCTTTTTTTTGCAAAAAGAAACAATAGTAAGATAAACCAGAATCTAAAAACAATGGTTATTGATGAGGGTAACAGGATTAAAGGAAACAATAAAAAATAAAAACAGAAAGCAATGAAATAGAAAATGGGGCTGGGCACAGTGGCCCATGTCTGTAATCCCAGCACCTTGGGAGGCCAAGGCAGGTAGATTGCCTGAGGTCAGGTGTTCAAGACCAGCCTGGCCAAGGTGGCAAAACCCCACCTCTACTACCCAGGAGGCTGAGGCAGGAGAATTGGTTGAACCAAGGAGGTGGAGGTTGCAGTCAGCTGAGATTGCGACACTGCACTCCAGCCTGGGTGACAGAGCAAGACTCTCTCAAAACAAAAAGAAAAGAAATTTCCAAGAGTGTATCTTTTTATACGGTTTCAACCTTTCAACTATATACACATTTCACAATTTCAAGAATAAACTCAAAAGGAAAACAGCAAACCCCAAAATTGAAAACAAAATGAAACAAATGAATCTAATTAGGTCATGCTGGTAGCTTAATCCTATAGAAAAATGATTTCAAATTGCCTTTGAACACATTACTCCATGTGTATACTTACTGGGCTGTACACTAAGGAGAGAAGAAACTGCAGGGAAATCTTAACCTTCACTCTATACTTTTCTTTTTTTTCCTTTTTGAGACAGAGTTTCACTCTGTCACCCAGGCTGGAGAGCAGTGGCGCAATCTCGGCTCACTGCAACCTCCACCTCCCGAGTTCATGTGATTCTGCTGCTTTGGCCTCCCGAGTAGCTGGGATTACAAGTGCACACCACCACGCCTGGCTAAATTTTTTCTATTTTTAGTAGAGACAGGGTTTCACCATGTTGGCCAGGCTAGTCTTGAACTCCTGACCTCAAGTGATCCACCTGCCTTGGCCTCCCAAAGTGCTGGGATTACAGATGTGAGCCACCGCACCTGGCCCATACTTTAGTTCTTAGTAGTAACACTGGTACTGTAATTTTAAGACTATCATATATATATTGCAGGATAAAGTTTTATTAGAAATCAAGAAGCTCAGTATGAGTTAAGAGAAATACAAATATAATCAAAAAAGAATGGCTAAATTTGGAAGTATGAAAATGAGCTAATGAATTTTTGTTTTAATGTATTTCTCAGCTCTGTTCATCAAAAGGACCTAAAAGTAAAGATATCCAACTGCAATGAACACAACTAGATCTGGGTCTCTGTTGTGAGTTGACTTGTGTTCCCTCAAAAGATATGTTAAAGTCCTAACCCCCAGTACTGGTAAATGTGACTTTATTTGCAAATTGGATCTTTATAGATATAATCAAGTTAAGATCATACTGGATAAGGATAGGACCTAAATTCACTGACTTGGTGTCCTTATAAGGAGAAAGAGATTTGAAGACACAGAGGGAGAAAGGCCATGGAAAAGCGAGAGGCAGAATTTGGAGTTATGCTGCCACAAGACAAGAAACACCAAAGATTGTGAGCAACCACCAGAAGCTAGAAGGGGTAAGAAAGGATTCTTCCCTAGAGCCTTCAGAGGGAGGCTACCTCTGCCAACACCTTAATTCTGAATTTCTAGCCTCCAGAACTGTGAGAGAATAAATTTCCATTGTTTAAAGCTGCCCAGTTTTTAGTGTTGCTCTCTAGGAAACTGATAGTCTCTAATGACGTTCTCTACTAAAATGGCCCCCTATCAGAAATAGGAAAGTTAAAAGGTAAGCCTGGGACACATTATTGTTCTAGAAAGCAAGGAAATTCTCTAAGATTACTGGAGTGTGTCAAAATGGAGTTTCTGTTGGCCAAATTCAGGACAATTTGAACATCATTAAGAATAATAACTATTACTATATAATATTGGACAAATAAAAAATCCATGAGTCTATTGTGTTTATATATGTGTGTTTATCTGTAAAACATTTTGCTGGCATCAAAAGTGACTATTATACCAACTCCTTGCTCTGAATATTGATAATTAAAGGGAAGAAATAAGTCTTTAACTTGCCTTTTGGAAGGAATTACAGTTTATCTCTAGTTGATGAGTTAAAGCTTTTATTTCTAGAAAAATACCAGCTATTGAAGGTAAAAGGAGTAACAGAATTTTAAAAACTGCCATTCTAGGCCAGGCGCGGTGGCTCACGCTTGTAATCCCAGCACTTTGGGAGGCCGAGGCAGGCGGATCACGAGGTCGTCAGGAGATTGAGACCACGGTGAAACCCCGTCTCTACTAAAAATACAAAAAAATTAGCCAGGCGTGGTGGCGGGCACCTGTAGTCCCAGCTACTCGGAGAGGCTGAGGCAGAAGAATGGCGTGAACCCGGGAGGTGGAGGTTGCAGTGAGCTGAGATTGCGCCACTGCACTCCAGCCTGGGCGACAGAGCGAGACTCCGTCTCAAAAAAAAAAAATAAAAATAAAAAAATAAATAAATTAAAATAAAAACTGCCATTCTGCAAATCACATGACATAATTGATACAGGCAAGGATCACTAATAGTTACAGAAATATGCTATTTGTAATCACAAAATTAGAAACAAACTAAATGTCCAAAGTAGGGAACTGGTTAAGTAAATTATGGTTCATTTGTAAAATGGCATATATGTCAAGTTCTTAACATCTCAAGGAGATGCACACACACAGAGAACCACTTTTTCACATAGTTAATACAAGCACTACATTTTAAAAGTATCAGAAGATATAATGAAAACTAAGTCTTCCTTTGATCTGTATCTCTTCCGATTTATGAAGTTTTTATGTGTCCTTTCAGATATTCCAAGCAAATCCAAAAGCACATCACCATAGATATATTCCTTTAATACATGAGTATGAACACTTTATACAACTTTACACAAATGAAGATTTTTATATACACAGTTTTGCACCGATTTTTTTTTTTTTTTTTTTTTTACTTAATAGTACACATCTTGGAAATTATCCTATACCAGTGCAAAAAGAATTCTTCTTTCTGTTTTTTTTTTGTTTGTTTGTGTTTGTTTTTAATCTCACTCCGTCGCCCAGGCTGGAGTGCAGTGGCGCAATCTCACTCACTGCAACCTCTGTCTCTTGGGTTCAAGCGATTCTCGTGCCTCAGCCTCCTGAGTAGCTGGGATCACAGGTGCCCGCCACCACACCTGGCTAATTTTTGTATTATTAGTAGAGACAGGGTTTCGCCATGTTGGCTAGGCTGGTCTCGAACTCCTGACCTCAAGTGATCCACCTGCCTCCGCTTCCCAAAGTGCTCAGATTACAGGCATGAGCCACTATGCCTAGTTAAAACTCCTCCTTCTTTTTAACAATTTAGCAATTAAATTTATGATACAGCTATACAATGATATAATAATACTAATATCACTTACCAATGTATAGATTGTTTCCAATCTTTTGCTATTAGAAACAATGTTTTAACTGTACATTTATCACTTTCTGTATAAGTGAATATATCTGGGATAAATTCCTAGTACTGGAGTTGCTGGGCTCAAGGAGTACATGCATTTAAAATTTTGATACATATTAACAAACTGTCATATTGACAAATTGTTGGGGGCCATAAAGGGTAGAAAATAAATGAAAGTGCCTAAACTTTTACCAACCACATTGTATCAAAAGTTCTAACTTTTTGATATTTAAGAATCTGAAGAGATGTTATCTTATAATAATTTTAATTTACATTTCTCTTATCAGTGACATTGAGCTTTGCACTCCCCTAATTAAAAGTCATTTATATTTCTGTTTATTTTAAACAACATTCTTTGATAATTTTGTAATTGTGTTACTGCTTTTTTCTTATTGATCTATAGAACCCTTCACATATTAAAGAAATTGCCCCACTACAGTATGATTTGTAACTATGTCTCCTGTTGTTATTTGAGTTGGTTTATGTTGTATATTTCTGGGGATTTTTTGCCATGCAGAACTTTATTTTTATATAATCAAATTTATCAGTCTCTTCGTTTATGGCTTTGGGTTTTGTGCCATACTTAGAAAGGTCTTCCCCACACTGAGATAAAAAGATTCTCCCAAGTTTTCTTCTAAAACTTTTAAGTCTTTGATCCATCTATTGTTTATTTTGGTGTAAAGAGTGAGATGGGATTACAACTTTGTTGTTTTCACAAGGCCACCTATTAAATAATCTAGATGGAAATATTCATAATATATTAACATCAAAAAGTGGGTTAGGCTATAGATACATGCAACAACATGAAACAAATCTCAAATACAATATCCTGAGTGAAAGAAGCCAAACCAAAAAATACATGCCATGTGATTTCATTAATATAAAACTCCAGAAAATATAAATTTAATCTACTGTGAAAAAAAAGCAGATCATTGGTTGCCTAGGGCTGTGTTAAGAGAGGAATTTACTGGGAAGGGCACAGGGGAACTTTTTGGGATGATGAAAAGATTCTAAATCTTGACTGTAGTGGTGATTTCATGGATGTATACATTTGACAAAACTCAAATTGTACAGTTAAAATGGATGCATTTTAATTACATGTAAATTATACCTCAATAGAGTTGCTTTCTTAACAAGTGAGTTATAAAAGAGCACTTATGGTATGATTCTTTTCTGGGTTTTAAACATACAGAAATATATATATTATAAGATTAGAAAATAACACATCAACAGTTAACCCCATGTAAGAGGACTATAATGTTTTACATTTTCTCTTTTGCTTATCTTTATTTCCCAATTTTTAAATTTTATTTTATTTTTTCTTTTTTTCTTTCCTTTTGAGACAGTCTTGCTCTGTCGCCCAGGCTGGAATGCAGTGGCACGATCTTGGCTCACTGCATCCTCCGCCTCCTGGGTTCAAGCAATTCTCCTGCCTTAGCCTCCTGAGTAGCTGAGATTACAGGCTAATTTTTTGCATTTTTGGTAGAGAAGGGGTTTCACTGTGTTGGCCAGGCTGGTCTTGCACTCCTGACCTCAAGTGATCTGCCCGCCTCAACCTCCTAAAGTGCTGGGATTACAGGCATGAGGCACCACGCCTGGCCAATTTCCCGATTTTTTAAATAATGCAAAGGAACTGCTTTTGCACTAAGAAAAAAAATTATTTAAAGTTAAAATAAATACTATTTGTATAGACCTTAAGATTGAAAAACAAATTTGGAGAAATGAATAGGATTTAAGTCTCTACAGTATGAAATAAACACTGAAAGCTTCCAATATAATGTGCTAATTTTCTTAGTCAAACATACAAAAATCATTGAATTATTTTTTTTTACAATGATGAATGTTTTCATAGATCATGTTTTCAAATATTATTATTTCAAAGTTTCAAAATCTGAGGCCAAGAGAGGTTAAATAATTTGCCCACTATCAGCTGGGCACAGTGGCTCATGCCTGTAATCCCAGCACTTTGGGAGGATGAGGTAGGCAGATTGCTTGAGCCCAGGAGTTCAAGGCCAAATTGAGCAACACAGTGAAACATCATCTACCAAACAAAAAATATAAAAATTAGCTGGGTGTGGTGGCATGCACCTATAGTCCCAGCACTTTGGGAGGATGAGGTAGGCAGATTGCTTGAGCCCAGGAGTTCAAGGCCAAATTGAGCAACATAGTGAAACATCATCTCTATCAAACAAAAAATACAAAAATTAGCTGGGTGTGGTGGCATGCACCTGTAGTCCCAGCTACTTGGGAGGCTAATGTAGGACGATCACTTGAGCCCAAGAGGTGGAGGTGGCAGTGAGCTGTGATCTCTCCACTGCACTCCAGTCTGGGCAACAGAGTGAGACCCTGTCTCAAAATAATAATAATAATAATAATAATTTGCCCACTATCATACCACCAATTAGTAGCAGAGTGTCACCCTCACTAGTCAGCAGACTAAGATTCTGATCCCAAATCCAGTCTTCTTTCTAAAAAAAGGGATAAAACTCCAGGACAATTCTTCAGGCTCTATGTACTTTATCATCTTTGTTCTTTTGTTTTACTCACTTTTTTTTTTTTTTTGAGACGGATCTTGCTCTATCGCTCAGGCTAGAGTACAGTGGCGCGATCTTGGCTCACTGCAACCTCTGTCTCCTGGGTTCAAACAATTCTCCTGCCTCAGCCTCCTGAGTAGCTGGGATTACAGGTGCCCGCCACCATGCCTAGCTAATTTTTGTATTTTTAGTAAAGATGGGGTTTCACCATGTTGGCCAGGCTGGTCTCAAACTCCTGACCTTGTGATCCACCCGCCTCACCCTCTCAAAGTGCTGGAATTACAGGCTTGAGCCACCGTGCCCAGCCTTTACTTACTTTTTATTTGCATTTCAACAAGAATAATGCTACCATTTGGAAAAACTCTGTCTGAAATAACCCATTTCAAAATAACCCGGTTACCACTGCAGCCTACAGTTTTAAAATTCTTAATAGATTCCTTTTAATGTATTTGTATTGAATACAGGAGGTATTGCTAGGGCTGAATTTTCATACAACCGCCTAATTCAGTTTGTCCAAGGCATCTAAAAACTTAAGTAATTTTTAAAATATTTATTTTGAACTTCATGAATAACTTACTTTAACTCCCAGTAGTTTTTATAATTTGTCATTTACTACCAAAAATAATATTTTTTTCCTTTTGAACAATGACATCTTTCATTTCTGTTTCTTGGTCTATTACTAATACAATATTAAGGAAAAATGATAGAAAAAATTCTTATCTTATTCTGCATATATTAGAAAATCCTTTGGCGTTTCACCTAAAAATATAATGCTTATTGGTTGGTTATAAATAAGAGGAATGTCTTCAACATGATAAGGAATGACTCTTAATGAACAAGAATTAAAATAAACAGATATTAGGATAATAAAAAAATTTTTCTCTCTTAGTTTACTCATGTGATCTTTATAGCTACTAAATTTGTAAACATTAAACCATCCTTGGATTCCTGAGATGAACTCGGAACAGTCATGGTTTATTTCTTTTAACGTACTACTACTGAATTTGAGTAACAGCTGATTTCTTTTCTTTTTTTTTTGAGATGGAGTTTCACTCTTGTTGCCCAGGCTGGAGTGCAATGGCATGATCTCGGCTCACCACAACCTCCGCCTCCTAGGTCTAAGTGATTCTCCTGCCTCAGCCTCCCTTGTGAGTAGGTGGGATTACAGGCATGTGCCACCACGCCTGGCTAATTTGTATTTTTAGTAGAGATGGGGTTTCTCCACATTGGTCAGGCTGGTCTCGAACTCCCAACCTCAGGTGATCTGCCCGCCTCAGCCTCCCAAAGTGCTGGGATTACAGGTGTGAGCCACCACACCTGGCCAGTTGATTTCTTTTCTAACAACTGAATTTGATAAGCTAATTATAGAACATTTTTACTATATTTATAGAATTGTATATAATTCTCTTTTTTGTGCTTTGGCACTCTTTAAGTATACTGGGAAGTTCTGTCTGTGTCTAAGCTCTATGTTCAGATGGCATGGTAATAATTTTTTCTTGGAAAACACCTTTCTTAGAGAGGGGGTAAATTTCATCGAATTGTAAAATACTAATATAAGAGAGCTAAGATGGTATCATTTGCTGCAACTCATTTTGCAGATAAGGAAATCAAGGATCAGAAAAGTAAAGTGAATTGCTAAAGGTCTGTGGCCAAGCAAGGCTCAGCATCCCCAGGCCTTTGGTTCAATGAATAACTGATAGATTTTCCTTGACGCTTATTCATTATTGAGTAGCAAGGTACATGATGTATAGGAGTAAAATGAATTGAGTTTTTTAAATAAATGAGAAAAACATTTGGATGACTATAATTAATAACTATTTATATGACCACTTATTTTTTAAGGTGAAAAAATACTATAGAGTAGCCATACCTGTGATTTTAATATTACAAGGAATGCCAAAAGGAGCCTCTCCTACAGTTCCAGTAGTCCCACCCCATCTGCATGCACACCCTAAGTCAAGTTTCTGTTGCATGAACTAAAAACAAAACAAAACAAAAATGGTGGCTTTAGCACCTATTTATTTGATATCTGGAGAGAACAAAAATAAAATTCACATGTACATGACAAAGAAAATGTCTTTTTCCAATGGCCTTTCTGTTTATCTTCCCCACCCCTGCTTTAAAGGTTACTTGTGTTCCACATTTCTACAGTTTTTTAGAGCCGAAATCTACACAAGTGCCTTACTCTAAAAGCATCTCACTAAAAAAAAAATCATACTTTAGTCGAAACCTCATGCTAATAGTAACACGACAAATTTCAGTTTTCTCTACCTGTTCAGCGATGGTTTGGAAGCTATAGAGTCTGACCAGTCCTGAGCTGTACATCACAATCAGTATTCCATGAGACAAGGTAGCATCTGTAACGTTCCCAAAAATCTGGCGGGGGGAAAGACAGATATCACCTGAGAAAAGACTGGAAGTCCAATCCTCTGAATGTTCACGGTGGTTTGCACTCTTGCTTAATATTCATGTCACTAGGATAACACTGCTGCCTAGCATTAAAACCTCATTATAATTTATCACCTTGAGGCTAGGGTATTATTAGGAGTGAGCAGTAAGCCACTGGATTCTCATACTGGAGCACTAATGGAAGTGCGGCACATATCCCTCAGAATAATGCACCAGCATTCATTTGCTTCATAGCATTGTCAATATCTATTAATAACAAATTCCATTCCTCATAGACACTGGCACACACCAAGGCCATGTCGTTCTAAATGAATATTTAATCTACTATTCATACTCTTCCAAGGATCCATTCTTTATGCTAAAATGTTCTTTATAAAATAGAGACAAATTTTTAGTTAATTAGAGGTGCCCAGCCCCTGGATAGTCTTTCATGCATGGTAAGTGAAAGATGTTCTTCAATCCCAAGTAACAATATTTAAAACCAAATCTCTCTAATTGCATATTTTTCTATTATTCTTATTTTTATACAATTCACCAGCTTAATAAAAAACAAACTACTTAAATGAAGATGTCCTTGTCCAATTACCTTGGAAATACAGGAATAGAGGAAGATGTCCAATTACCTTGGACATACAGGAATAAATAGAAACAGTTTATTACTTTGCCACATGTTCATTTCTGTTATAGACTGTAATAAGCACACATAATTACTTAACCTACAGGCACAGAGAGAACAATTAAATTATGAGTTGTATTTTTTGTCATCTCTTAGAAAGATAAGTATTGTTTACTCTGACATTGACTAGTTCATGACTTTTTAATTCACTGATCCTAGTTTCCCACTTTGAAAAAAGACAACTTGTCACTCCCCTTGAAAACCAGCACAAGACAAGGATGTCCACTCTCACCATTCCTATTCAACAGTGTGTTGGAAATTCTGGCCAGAGCCATCAGGCAAGAGAAACAAATAAAAGGCATTCAAATAGGAAGAAAGGAAGTCAAACCATTCCTCTTTTCAAACGACATGATCCTGTATCTAGAAAACCCCATTGTCTCATCCGAAAGCTTCTTAAACTGATAAGCAACATCAGCAAAGTCTCAGGATACAAAATCAATGTGCAAAAATTGCTAGCATTCCTATACAACAACAACAGTCAAGCCGAGAGTTAAATAATGAACAAACTCTCATTCACAGTTGCCCTAAAAAGAATAAAATACCTAGGAATACAGCTAACAGAGGAAGTGAAAGATCTCTACAAGGAGATCTACAAAGATGACACAAACTAATGGAAAAACACTCCATGCTCATGGTTAGGAAGAATCAATAGCATTAAAATGGCCATATTGCCCAAAGCAATTAATATATTTAATGCTATTCCCATTAAACTACCATTGACGTTCTTCACAGAACTAGAAAAAACTATTTTAGAATTCATATGGAACCAAAACGGAGGCTGAATTAGTCAAGGCAATCCTAAGCAAAAAGAACAAAACTGGAGACATCATGCTATCCAACTTCAAACTATACTACAGGGCTACAGTAACCAAAACAGCATGGTACTGGTACAAGAACAGAAACATAAACCAATGGAACAGCATAGAGAACCCAGAAATATTAGTAAGACTGCACACCTATAACTATCTGATCTTCGACAAACTTGACAAAAACAAGCAATGGGGAAAGGATTCCCTGTGGTGCTGGGATAACTGGCTAGCCATATGCAGAAAATCAAAACTGGACCCCTTCCTTACACCATATACAAAAATTAACTCAAGATGGATTAAAGTCTTAAATGTAAAACCCAAAACTATAAAAACCCTGGAAGATAACCTAGGCAATATCATTCTGGACATAGGCATGGGCAAAGACTTCATGATGAAAACACCAAAAGCAATTGCAACAAAAGCAAAAATTGACAAATAGGATCTACTTAAACTAAAGAGCTTCTGCACAGCAAAAGAAACCATCAACAACAGAGTCAACAGACATCCTACAGTATGGAAGAACATTTTTGCAATCCATACATCTGACAAAGGTCTAATATCCAGAATCTAAAAGGAACTTCAACAAATTTACAAGAAAAAAAAAAAACAACACCATTAAAAAGTGGGCAAAGGACATAAACAGATACTTCTCAAAAGACGGCATACATGTGGCCAACAAGCACGTGAAAAAAAGCTCAACATCACTGATCATTAGAGAAATGCAAATCAAAACCACAATGAGGTACCATCTCACACCAGTCAGAATGGATATTATTAAAAAGTCAAAAAATAACAGATGCTGGCAAGGTTGTGGAGAAAAAGAAACACACACTGTTTGTGACAATGGAAATTAGTCTGACCATTATGGAAGACAGTGTGGTGGTTCCTCAAAGACCTAAAGACAGAAATACCATTTAACTCAGCAATCCCATCACTGGGTATATACCCAAGGGATATAAATCCTTCTATTATAAATATAAAAGACACATGTGAACATATATGTGAACATATATGTTCATTGCAGCACTATTCACAAGAGCAAAGACATGGAACCAACCTAAATGTCCATGAGTGATAGACTGGGTAACGAAAATGTTTTGTATATACACCAGGGAATACTATGCAGCCACAAAAGGAACAAGGTCATGTCCTTTGCAGGGACATGGATGGAGCCAGAGGCCATTAACCTTAGCAAACTAACACAGGAACAGAAAACCAAATACTCCATGTTCTCGCTTGTAAGTGGGAGCTAAATGATGAGAACACATGGAATGATGAGAACACATGGACACATAGAGGGGAACAACACACACTCGGGCCTATCGGAGGGTGGAGGGTGGGAGGAGGGAGAGGATCAGGAAAAATAACTAATGGATATTAGACTGAAACCTGAGAAATGAAATAATCTGTACAACAAACCCCCGTGACACATGTTTATCTATATAACAAACCTGCACATAATGCACATGTACCCCTGAACTTAGAAGTAAAAAAAAAAAAGAAAAAATATGAAGAAAAGCTTTTAAAAAAGAAAGAAAAAGTAAAAGAAGAAAAAGAGGACTTGTGTAATTCAAACTTTTTTTTTTTTTTTGAGATGGAGTTTTGCTCTGTTGCCGTGGTGCAAACCCGGCTCACTGCAACATCTACCTCCTAGGTTCAAGCGATTCTCCCACCTCACCCTCCCGAGTAGCTGGGACTACAGGCGTGCACTACCACCCCTGGCTAATTTTTATATTTTTAGTAGAGACGGGGCTCCACCGTGTTGGCCAGGCTGGTATCGATCTCCTAATCTCAAGTGACCGGCCTGCCTCAGCCTCCCAAAGTGCTGAAATCACAGGTGTGAGCCACTGCACCAGGCCAATTCAAAGATATTTTAAAATAATGAGTGCTGGCCAGGCGCGGTGGCTTATGCCTGTAATCCCAGCACTTTGGGAGGCTGAGGTGAGCAGATCACGAAGTCAGGAGATCGAGACCATCCTGGCTAACACGGTGAAACCCTGTCTCTACTAAAAATACAAAAAATTAGCCGGGTATGGTGGCAGGCGCCTGTAGTCCCAGCTACTCAGAAGGCTGAGGCAGGAGAATTGCTTGAATCCGGGAGGCAGAGATTGCAGTGGGCAGAGATCGCGCCACTGCACTGCAGCCTAGGTGACAGAGCAAGACTCTGTCTCAAAATAATAATAATAATAATAATAATAATAATAATAATAATAATAATAATATAATAATAATAATAATAATAATAATAATAATAATAATAATAATAATGACTGCTATAATAAAGTAGCCAATCTATTTTAATTCTAGCTCCTCTACTTGCCACCTTTAGGATTTAGGTAGCTGCTTTTTTTATTTTAATTTTTTTAGAGACAGAGTCTCACTCTGTCACCCAGGCTGGAGTGTAGTGGTGCAATCATAATTCATCAAAGCCTTGAATTCCTGAGCTCAAACCATTCTCCTGCCTCAGCCTTCTGAGTAGCTGGGACTGCTGCTTAACTTCTTAATATATACGTTACAATGTTGTAAAATATTCAAAGTGCATGGCACAAAATAAGCAATGAACGGTAACTAATATTTCTCTTTAGCCATTATGCAGTTTAGTATATAATGCTTACATAATATAAAATTTTAATACATTCATCTTGTTGCTTATAAAGATCAGTAGATCCTCAAGATACTGTCCTCTACAATACTTCAGGTGCTGAATTAAAGACCAGTAGAAGAGCTCAATAAATAACTATTCACCAAGAGTAAGTAACTTTTTTTTTTAAAGTAGAATCCTATTCATTCTTTTACTCAAAGGAAATTTGCTCCTTCTTTCCTCCCATGTAACTGATCCATAAGTCAAGAACAAATGGGAACAACAATAAAACCCAAAATTGAATGAATTGGAAAATTTACATATTTAAATATAAGGCTTGTTACAGATCATAAAGCAAGTTTTAGACCTATACCTTGCAATTAAAATGAAATATTTTGTTGCAACTTCTCACCTTCCTTTAATGATCTTTTTAACAAGCTTTGGAATGTTCCTTCTGAAAAAAAAAACCTTACTCATTTTGTAATTTCATAACATAGTAGTTTGTTAATGACCACAGGTATCCAATATGATCCACTTGAGAGGCATAAAAACATGCAGAAAGATGAAGGGATATTAGGCAAATGTTCTCATGTGTTTTGTTACAAAATAAACCAAGTTAGTGAACTTTTTATAGTGAGGGGAGCATTTCCAATCAAATATCTCATAAATAATTAAATAATGACATTACAACTTATTGTCAATAAAATATTGCAATTAAATAAGAAATGAGTTCTTACCTTTTTGTTGATCTCTAGAATCCCTACAAGTGAAAAAGGTAGAACTCGGAACACTGCAAGGTACAGCAAAACATGTTGTTGAATGCCTGCCTAGAAGGAAAGACTAAAATTACACGCAGCTCTCAAAAGTACTTCGGAAACACACTGTTTTCATTAGTTGAAAAAATCCATCTGTTCTAGCATGCAGTTATGCAGACGTTTTCATATTATGAAAACATCCATCTATCTAGATTGCAAAGTTACTTAAACAGGAAGGCAACATATTCAAAACATGTCCACTAAAGCTTCAGCCCTTCAGACACATGCGTGCATATATACAGACAAAAATCCATAAAAGTAAACATTTCTTAGCAATAAAATACCATGCATTTATATTTTGGAGTTTGAACAATAAAGAGCCTAATAAAAAGATACGTAGTTATCATGCTCATATAATTTGAAAGTTGCTGGATCAGGTAGCTCACGCCTATAATCCCAGCCCTTTGGGAGGCTAAGGCAGGAGGATCACTTGAGGCTAGGAGTTTGAGACCAGCCTGGCCACTCACTGTAGGAACAGTGAGACCTCGTTTCTACAAAAAATAAAAAAATTAGCTGGACATGGTGGCACACACCTGTAGTCCCAGCTACTCAGGAGGCTGACGTGAGAGGAGCACTTCAGCCCAGGAGTTTGAAGCTGCAGTGAACTCTGATCAAGTCACTGCACTCCAGCATGGGCATCAGACATGCTGTCTCTAAATAAATAAATACATAATGAAAGTAGTGTTGTGCTGACTCCTTTACAGGAAATTAGAAATAACATCATCAATGAAAGCTTGAGTGACTTTTCTGCTTGAAAAGGATAGCCTCCTTACTTTGAAGAACAAGGTCCAATTTCTTGCCACTATGAAATGTAAAACAATCTGTTGTACTTCTCCAATACAGTTTTGAAGGGAATTTCCTAAATTTGTGTTAGACAAGGCTGTCTGCCCCATCACAGCCAGTCTCTGCTTCAACAGAACTTTTAAGGCTGGAACCATCAATCAAAACTGCTATAACTAAAAGTTAGAAAACAAATAAATGGCAAAAAAAAAAAAAAAAAGATTGTAATGCTTAAAGCCCAAAAGATTCTCCCTTTGAAAGGGATACATTTTTATTGAACTAACATCTTCAAGGTAAATCAGACTCCTTCTGTGTTCCTTAAACCCAAAGGAAAAGTACAGTTTATATACCCCAACTAAGAGCTACTACTTGTTGGCTGGAGACTGTAGGAAAACAGTCCAGAATATAGAAATACAAGATTTTATTAACATTATAAGGTGATGGTAAATGTAAAACATTAATATATGATAACGTATAGAATTAAACTTAACGCAATTATTGGCTGGGCATGGTGGCTCACGCCTGTAAATCCCAGCACTTTGGGAGGCTAAGGCGGGCAGATCATGAGGTCAAGAGATCGAGACCATCCTGGCCAACATGGCGAAACCCCGCCTCTACTAAAAATACAAAAATTAGCTGGGCGTGGTGGTGCACGCCTGTAGTCCCAGCTACTCAGGAGGCTGAGGCAGGAGATTTGCTTGAACCTGGGAGGCAGAGGATGCAGTGAGCTGAGATTTCACCACTACACTGTAGCCTGGCAACAAAGCAAGACTCCGTCTCAAAACAAAACAAAAATTCTTGCTCTTTAGCAATTTAAATTATTAAAAAGGTACATCAGACAAGACACTTTAGAATTCTCAAAGTAGCAAAATGTTTTGTTACTTTTTTATACTATCCCACTTTTTTCTGAATTTTCCTTTACCAAAGTAAAAGCAAGGTAGTAAGAGTATAAAGAGAGAATTATTACTAAGAGAGAGACAGCATCTCTCTTTCTTAGATGTCATACTAAATAAATCAGGAAAAGGGTAAGGAGATTCCAATAAAAGGCATGCAGTTAAGTTATTAATGTGACTGGGCAGGATTAGTAAAGGGTAGGAAAACATTTAGATAACCATGATAAAAAGTAAGTAGAAGTAGCCAACAAATAGTTTGCTTGGCTTCAGGGGGATACAGAAAAAGTAGACAAGAGAGATGAGAGAGGAATGAAAAGCAGAGTTCATAGACCCAGCATGTATGGGAGTACACTGGAGGGTTGACAAGGAAATGCTTGATGTAGTTATCTAAACAAGGTAAAATTAGAGGAACTACTTTTTTTTTTAATGCTAGAGTTCTACATAAACTTCACCTGCCAGTCCATATTACAGAAATTTCAAGAAGGGGCAGCATGCTGCAGTGCATAAGAGCAGGGACTCTAGAGCTAAACTGCCTGAGTTTGAGCCTAGGTTCTACCACTTACCAACACTACGATGTTGGATAAGTTACTTAGCCTCTCTGGGGCTCAGAATCCTCATCTGTAAAATGGGATGATGAAAGTATCTACTGAAAGGAGTGTGCTGAAGATTAAATTAGTAAATATAGGTAAGGAACTCAGATCAGTGCCTGCCTGTTTTGCAATCAAGGACACTAGTGAGAAAAAGCTGAAGTAGTTCAAATTAAAAATGAGAAAGAACTACAACAGACTCTGCCAAAGGGAGACACAAAATAAGTATTTGTTTTTTCTAGGTGTCCTGGTGTATAAAGAAACAGAAAACCTCTAAAAGCAGTCTATATCTATTTTTTAAGTGCTCAATAAATGCTTTCCATAGTATTTCCCCATAAGTCACCAACAGAAACAAAAAGTTTCTTGATATAAATTTCCAGACTTTATAAAATCTAGTAAATCCTGGGTAATTCTTTGAGAAAGAGAGAAAAATCTTTTTAAATAGCACGCTTCAGAAAAAAAAATCTACCTATCAACTTTTCTTTTTTAAAATATTTTTATTATTATTTCAATAGGTTTTTGAGGAACAGGTGGTGTTGGGTCACATGAGTAAGTTCTTTAGTGGTGATTTCTCAGATTTAGGTGGACATATCACCTGAGTGGTATACACTATACCCAATGTGTAGTGTTTCATCCCTCACCCACCTCCCAACCTTTCGCCCGAGTCTCCAAAGTAAATTGTATCATTCTTATGCCTTTGCCTCCTCATAGCTTAGCTCTCACTTATGAGTGAGAAAATACAATATCTGGTTCCATTTCTTAATTACTTCACTTAGAATAATGGTCTCCGATTCCATCCAGGTTGCCGTGAATCCTATCTTTTACAGCATGCTTCGGAAATAAAAGATCATTAGATTTTTCATAACAAATCTGCAGACAAATTCCTATGAAAAAAATTCTTCATTTTATTAAATGTTTAAATATGTATACCTGCCGGGCCACTGCTGAGCCTCTGTTCTGAGCTGACTTAACTGCAATGACTTCTTGAGGAGTGTCCCAGCTCAAGTATCTTTTAAAAGAATGAAGAGAAGTTTATTTATTTGGGTCAGTTTCCTTATACTTAAAACCAAAATATTATATTTTATAAGTAAACTATTTTTTAGTTATTTAAATTATAAAAGCAAAGTGATCTATTTTAAAAAATAAATAGCTAAAAAATTTCCTCTATATCCCTATATGGACATATCCCTATTTAAATATATACATAATTTTAATCTTTCTAGAGCATTGGTGAATAAAAATTGTTTTTGATCTAAGAGTATTCAAAACTTAGAAAACAAAATAATCATTTCTACTTTAAAATGGAAGTATAAAAAGCACTAAAAATGTTACTTTCACACATTCCATGAACATATTCCCTCCAAACATTTACATCTAATTTATAAAACTAATAGTTAAAATAACAGTTCTTGGATTGTACATAGCAGACAATTTAACTGAAACTAGCCTTCAGGAAAATCTACCATAAAGAGCATCTTACATAGAAAATACTATTTGTAGAATACAGGGAATTTTTTTTTAAGTTTATTTAAACTACTACAGGTTAGTTACTTATTAGGGATACAAAGATAAATGACAGCTGGGCACGATGGCTCACGCCTGTAATCCCAGAACTTTAGGAGGCTGAGGTGGGCAGATCACTTGAGGTCAGGAGTTTGAGACCATCCTGGCCAACACAGGGAAACCTCAGCTCTATCAAAAATACAAAAAGTAGCTGGGCATGGTGGTGCACACCCAAAACCCCAGCTACTCGGAAGGTTGAGGCAGGAGAATCGCTTGAACCTGGTAGGTGGAGGTTGCAGTAAGCAGAGATCACGCCACTGCACTCCAGCTTGGGAGACAGAGCAAGACCTCGTCTCAAAAAAGAAAAAAAAAAAAAAAAAGACAAATGATAGAGGGTCTCTACACTCAGACCTCTAAATGTAGTCATGAGGGGAGAAAAAGAAAATAGGTTTATTAATTGAGATCTGGTTATGGATTAGAAAAGTGACGGGGCAAAAAGGCTTGAAATTTCCTGGGCCACAGGTTTCAAATTTTTAAAATAAAATCTTGAATAATAAACTCACAGGAAATACCTGAATTTGCAATAAGGTGCAAGATATATTTTCTCAAGGATTTTTCCCGTAGTTGCTGATATACGAAGTAGCCAATTATGAGCAGTCAGTGCTATGAGTGAGGACTTATAATCTGATGAATTGGGAAGTATATCTCCCTAAAAAAAAAATGAGATATAAAAATGAAACTGCTTTGCCATGAACAATTTGCAGTAATCAATGTCCAAAGAAAATAGCTAAATATTCAAATAGCCATATATATAAACCACAAAAGAAAGATTAAATGCCCAAATAGAGAATTAAGACAAGGAAAGATAAGATTGTGGGTAATTATTTCATCATCACTTATTGAGTTTATTCACATAAAGCACTTAAACATGGCCTGAAATAATTTATTATTATATATTAGTTATTATTTTAAGTATTCACAAATGTTAGTCATAACAACAGTAGAAGATAATGATGCTACTTCTGTGATAACAATAACAACAATAACAGCTCTTAAAATCATATATATAGCATAGCGATTAAGAGTCCTCTGCTATTAGCATGGGGGTGAGTGCCTGGAGTCCCAACTACTCGGGAGGCTGAGGCAAGAGGATCGCTTGAGGCTGGGAGGTCAAGGCTGCAGTGAGTGATGACTGTGCCACTGCACTCCAGCCTGGGTGACAGAGTGAGATCCTGTCTCAAAAAAAAAGGGTTCTCTGCTAGAACAGACATTCATATTGCTCCCTTTTTCCTTTACCACAGGACTTGTTTCCTTTAGATGGAAGTCAAAACTGGCAAAATGCAGATTACTTCATTATTCACTGTGGTTCTGACCTAAGCTCAAATGAAAAGCTAGAAACCAATGAAGACAGCCAAAGTACAGAAAATGGACCTGGTTTGAAAGATGACCTATGTCACCAATGAATTATCCTAGAAAAGGGAGAGGGTAGCTGCATGGGCACTCCTGTCACTGAGGAGCCACCACAAGGTGGAAGTCTAAGGCAGTAAGAAAAAGAGAAGCAAAGTTTTCTACTTTAATTTGTAGACTAAAAGGGCATCGTGATCCCCACCTGTAATCCCAGCACTTTGACAGAGTGAGGCAGAAGGATTACTTGAGCCCAGGAGTTGGAAATCAGCCTGGGCAACATAGCGAGACTGTTTCTAGTTAAAAAAGAAAAAAAGAAGTGGCTAGGTGCAGTGGCTCACGCCTGTAATCCCAGCACTTTGGGAGGCTGAGGTGGGCGGATCATGAGATCAGGAGATCAAGACCAGCCTGGCCAACATGGTGAAATCCCATCTCTACTAAAAAAAATACAAAAATTAGCTGGGCGTGGCAGTGCGTGCCTATAATTCCAGCTACTTGGGAGGCTGAGGCAGGAGAATTGCTTGAACCCGGGAGGTGGAGGTTGCAGTGGGCCGAGATCACGCCACTGCACTCCAGCCTGGTGACAGAAGACTCCATCTCAAAAAAAAAAAAAAAAAAAAAGAAAAAAGAAGAAAGAAAGAAAGAAAAGAGAGGCTGAAATTAATCTACTATCTGCTTAGGCCAAAAAGTGAATAGAAAAGAATGAAGACATAGTTATTTTATATATGCTCCCTAAAAATTTGTCTTGCCTTTCAAATGTTAAGGAAAAAAATAATTTTTGTTTGTGTGCTAGGTATTTTTTTTGTATAACTACATATAATTTAATAACACATTATATACCATTAAATACTAAAACAACACAAAAAACCCACAATTATAAATTTCAACAAGAAATAACATAACTATAACGACATATACCCAAAACACACCCAGGAAAACAGTGTTCCTTAATTTGGTCAGAAATCTCTATGAAGCTGAAATTAACTGTCCGAGAAAAAACTGAAAGTAGAGTTCTTGAGAGTAAAGACAATACATTTCAGTCTTGACCCTTCATATTGGTCACACCATTGTCCCTTGATCTCAAATAGTTGTTTGAAATTAGGCTTTTTTGTTATATATTTCACACTCAAAGATCTGAAACATCTTATTAAAATTTCTTAATATTTTCTATTTAACATTTTCTCAATATGTCTAAAAGAGTGAGATTAAAGGATTGATAAAAAATGTTACATTCACAATGCAATTTTAAAAATCTTATGTTCTCATTTGTTTTAAATTCTCAACTTAGCAGTCTCCACACTGTTATCCTGCTCTTTTCCCCTGGACACCTAAAAAGAACCCTGAGATATTAAGATTGTAAATAAATCTCTTATTTAGAGAATTTCCTGAATGTTTATCACTTAGATTTGTTATTTTTCTTAGTTGACTCTCCTAGATATTTTTTTTTTCTTTTGAGACGGAGTCTTGCTCTGTCACCCAGGCTGGAGTGCAGTGGCATGATCTCTGTTCACTGCAACCTCTGCCTCCCAGGTTCAAGCGATTCTCCTGCCTCAGCCTCCCGAGTATCTGGGATTACAGGCACGTGCCACCACGCCTGGCTAATTTTTGTATTTTTAGTAGAGATGGGGTTTCACCATGTTGGTCAGGCTGGTCTTGAACACCTGACCTTGTGATCCGCCCGCCTTGGCCTCCCAAAGTGCTGGGATTACAGGCGTGAGCCACCGCACCTCACCACTCTCCTAGATATTTCTTATAAGAAGGTTGGAATGAATCATTTTGCTAAAATTAATTCCTTTGTTAGGTAAAGAATTAAACCTCTCCATATTTAAAAGAAGAGAAAACAAACAATGTTCCTTTGGTAAGTATAATCAAGTTTCTTAAAATACTGGCTATAAGGTTTTTTTTTTTTTAAGTTTATTAACCCTTGAAGTCTTACGCTGGATTCAGGGCAATGATATAAATGCATTTATTCTACAACGTCTTATCTAAATGTTGTTTCATGGAGATTTAAAAGTTTTTGGCTGAGTGTGGTGGCTCACACTTGTAATTCCAGCACTTTGGGAGGCCAAGGCAAGCAGATCACTTGAGCCCAGGAGTTCAAGACCAGCCAAGGCAACATGACAAAACCCCACCTCTACAAAAAAATACAAAAATTAGCTGGGTTTGTTGGTGCACACCTGTAGTCCCAGCTACTCAGGAGGCCAAGGTGGAAGGATCACTTGAGCCCAGGAGGTAGAGGCTGCAGTGAGCTGTGATTGTGCCACTGAACTCCAGCTTAGGCAACAGAGTGAGACCTTGTCTTAAAAAAATATATAAAAAAATTTTTTTTAAGTTTTAAAAAATATACTATTTATATCTTGCCTATCAAAATAATTTGAAGCAGCAAATATGATACGTTTGAAATATTATCTTAAACAAAAAGTTGTAATTCACACAGAGTCTTGGAAAATATGGACATTAACTTAAAAGTAGTTTCATATCAGTGTGTTAATAACAATTCAATATGCTTCCTGGTTTTTCTTAAGAGAAAATCTTGCTGCAGTTGAAATGAGAAAAAAATGTTTAAAAATAAGTGAGAATAGGGGTCGGGCATGGTGGCTTACGCCTGTAATCCCAGCACTTTGGGAGTCCGAGGAGGGTGGATCACTTGAGGTCAGGAGTTCGAGACCAGCCTGGCCAACGTGGCGAAGCCCCGTCTCTACTAAAAATACAAAAATTAGTGGGGCATGGTGGTGGGTGCCTGTAGTCCCAGCTACTTGGGAGGCTAAGGCAGGAGAATTGCTTGAACCTGGGAGGCAGAGGTTGCAGTGAGCCGAGATCATGCCACTGCACTCCAGCCTGGGCAACAGAGGGAGACCGTCTCAAAAAAAAAAAATAAAAATAGTGAGAATAGGAATTAGGTTACTAAATTTTTGGTGTTTTATACTAGTGTATTAAAAACTTTTTCAATTAAGAAATCTGTCATCTTCCCCCATACTCCCCAATGAAAAGGGATCAAAAAGCTTTAAATTGCTAAAGGCACAACAGTTACTTCTAGCTTTCAATAAGGAGTTGAAGAAGAAAACATAGGTTTAAAAGCTTTCTTATTTTTAAATAGGAACCTTCAATGAACAGACAATAAGTATTCAGAGAATAAGAAAGCAGCAGCTCCAGAAAACTAAAACTTTATGTAAAAATGATAGCCTGAAAAAAAAAATTAACAGTAAATTTAGCATATAGCCTCCTATCCTTTAAAAATTATTTTTGGTCACATATTATGAGTTCTGTTTTTCCTAAAGGACAACCAACCAGATTCAAAGACCTGATTAATCTGTTGTAGTATTTCCTAAGTGCATTTCTTAGAATAAGCACTGATCCTATAGAAAACAAATACAGGTCGATTATCCCTTTTCCTACTGAAACACTTGGGACTAGAAGTGTTTCAGATTTGAATTTCTTTGGATTTGGGGATATTTGCATATACATAATGAGGTATCTTGGGGATGGGATCCAAGTCTAAACACAAAATCCATTTATGTTTCATATATATCTTATACATGTAGCCTGAAGATAATTTTACATAATATTTTAAATTTTGTGCCTGTCACATGAGGTCAGGTGTAAAATTTTCCACTTGTGGAGTCTTGTCGGCATTCAAAAAGTTTTGAATTTTGGAGCATGTTGGATCTCGGATTTTCAGATTAGGGATGCTCAACCTGTATTTAGAAATATTCCTTAAACAAGGAAGTTCTATGATCAAAAGAATTTGGGGAAACGGCTTGATAATCATCATATCTATTAGTATTATTGTATTATTATTATTATTTTTAAGGGCTCTGAGAAGTAATTCTATCAATAGACATGTTTACAGTCTCAAACTCGGAATGTCCCAAACTTAGTTTTTCATAGCCCAATTCCCCCTAACTCCTCTGGCACCTGTTAACATTCCATGAAAACAGTGTTCTGAAAAATATACACCCAGGCAAAGCTAGTCTTATGAAATGAGCTTATCCTGTTATTTTATCTTTATTGTTTTCCTAGCAACATTCACGTAAAATAACTGTTGCTCTAAACACTTTGTTACTGTTTCAGTATATTGAGTGGAATGATCTCTTAAACACTAAGATAATTATACATTAGCTTATGCTGCTTATATAACTTTTAATCGATTTATAACTTTCTAGTTTTCAGGATCACAAAAAAGCTATCTAATTTTAAAAATACATTCATAATATTAGTATTTTTAATACAGAAATTATTTCATGAGGAAAATAAAAGATACACTCTCATCTTGATTGCTTTAAAGATGCAGGAGTCACTATGATATTTAAGTTGTATTATTTTATGCAATATGTTAAAAATAACCGGCTCTTCAAGGCTAAAAATGCTTTAGAAACAAATGCTCTAAAAACAAATCTTACCACTGGGCATTCCCATAATAAAGCATCCTCTATTTTTTCTGATTTGGAACATTTTGGCATTTCATAAAGTTTTCTTGGCTCAGATGCAACACTGGGAAAAAAGAAAAATAAATGATTATTATTCTTGATAACCAAGACAGTATTTGTTCAGGTTTGAGAGACTATTTTTATTCAGAGATGTGAAATACCAAGGCACAATTTATTTGCTTTCCTCTTAACTGTTAATATTTTTTTCGATCACATAATTCATAGAAAAAAATTTATAACAAGATTAAAATAGTTTACCATACTATAAAACTGCCAAAAATAACCCTTATTAACATTTTGGTTCATTTCCTTCTGGTGTATATACCTATACGTACCTGGATGTCGTTTTCCAAAAATGGTTCATATTAAATTCTCCACCTCTGAACATTTACTGAGAATATCTCTGTTGAATTCCATCAAGATCAAAAACTATTGTTCTGATATTTAAAATGAAAATTACTGGATAAAAAGGGTCCCATTATTTTAGAATGAAAACTAGTGGATTTAAAAAAAACAAAAAACAAAAAACCCTTTATGGCTTTTTTTTTTTACTTCCAAATTACTTTTCAGAAAGGTTGAGTAAGTTTATACTTCTGCCAATATTGAATGCCATATCTTTGATGTGAAAAATAGTCTCTTTTAATTTGTACTTCTCTGATCAGTTGAGATGTGATCATAAATGTTTAATTTTATTTTGTTTCTTTTTTTTTTTTTTTTTTTTTTTTGAGACAGTTTCTCGCACTCCAGGCTGGAGTGCAACCTCCAATACCTAGTGGCATGATCTTAGCTCACTTCAACCTCCACCTCCCAGGCTCATGTAATCGTCCTGCCTCAGCCTTCCAAGGAACTGGGACTACAGGCTCATGCTACTACGCTTGCCTAATTGTTATATTTTTTGTAGAGGCAGAGTTTTGCCATGTTGCCCAGGATGGTCTTGAACTCCTGGACTCATGTAATCCACCTGCCTCAGCCTCCCGAAGTGTTGGGATTACAGGTGTGAGCCACTTCGCCTGGCACTTTTCTTTTTTTTGAGATGGAGTCTCACTCTGTCTCCCAGGCTGGAGAGCAATGGCGCTATCTCGGTTCACTGCAACCTCCGCTTCCCAGGTTCAAGCAATTCTCCTGCCTCAGCCTCCTGAGTAGCTGGGATTACAGGTGCATGCTACCATGCCCAGCTAATTTTTGTATTTTGTATTTTTAGTAGAGACAGGGTTTCACCATGTTGGTCAGGCTGGTCTCGAACTCCTGAACTCATGATCTGCCTGCCTCAGCCTCCCAAAGGGCTGGGATTAAAGGCGTGAGCCACCGTGCCTGGCCCCTTTTCATTTTTTTAAATGAACTTTGAAATTAAATTACTGTTGAAAGAGAATTTTCAGGCGATAATTTTATTGTATCTCATTGACATTCTCTCACTGATTCAAAAGTTTAAACCAAACAGTTTCACAAGAACGAAGGCAACTTCATATGCGATTATAACCTGTGGATAAAACACCCCTGGACATTAAATAACTCAATAATATTTAATCATTAGAACACTAATCAACACCACTTACTCTAATTTTTTTTTAAGTTAAAGCAAGAAGTTATAAACTTGACATTAAATGATCCTGAAGAATTGTTGCTCGTTTTCCTAGGTGTGATAATGACGTGATAAGATAAGAACATGTCCAGATTTCCACTTCCAGCATGAGGGCATGAAGAGCTCTGTGGACAAACTCTTTGGCAAAACTGGTGAAAATAATAAAAGGACAACTAAAGTCTCTGCAAATGGTCCCGGGGACATACAGCATATGAAGAAACATTTATTCAAGAAAACCTACTACTGCTCAGTAAGAATAGTGAGTCTGTGGTGTCTGAACTAGGGCATAGTCCCTTCCTTCCCAATCCCACCTCAGCAAGATGGAAACTCCACTCCAGACTGATGCAGCCAAGAGGACAATGCTCCCTGTTTTCCAAGCTTCCACTCAGAGAGCTATCTTCCTAGGAGGGGTGGGATGACAGCATTTCTCATCCAGTCCCCAGCTGCCTATTGCTGGGGCTGAGTCCTGGGTCAGTATAGTCAAGAGGTGGGGGTCCCTTCTTCCATCCAGCCCCTATTCATGGGATGGAGGATCTACCTTGGATGTAGCACAGCTGAGGATACTGAGGCCCTAACTGGCCTTATTCCTCCTTAGAAAACAGTGGTTCTACACTGAGAGAGAGACAAGCTGAGAAGATCTGAGGCCAGTGTTTCCTCAACTCCAAGTGCTCAGCTTCTAAAGTAGGGGAGTCACTCAGAGAGAAGCATGGCATTGACTCCCACAACCAGGTAAAAAGCCTTAGCTCAAAAACTGTGCAGGAGGGGAGAAGCAGGCCATAAAACAGATAGCTCTGTGGCTCTTTCCAGAAAAACTAACTTTATTTGCAACAGAGTGTGGAGAAGTTAAAGCATAGGAGCACTAACAAAACCTGTGGAGTTTGTGATGAAAGGCAAATGGGAGGAGATTGGTAGACTCAGTGGAGATACAGGCTAAATTGTAGGCTGGCTAATTTGCCAGAAATAACCAGAAAAAGATAGCAGGACAGAACCCTCTTGGGGTTAGAACAAATCCCAAAAGCTGACAATTCTCTCTAAATTCTGGTTTCTGGTCCAAGATGAAAACAGCCTGGAAGTGCCACCCCTGTCCGTCCTCACTACATGAAAAACATTGAACAATCCGAAAATTCATAATTCTTCTTAGATCCATCAGAGAATTCAGGTCACAGGGCAAACTGCTGCCTCCAAAATTGGAGAGAAAGGTGGATACTGACAATTACAGCTTTCCAGGAACAAGCCACTGGAGCCAACAATGGGGGAGACAAAAATAAGCATACTAGAGGAAATTTTAACCTCCAATACCTACAGCTACAACAAACAATAATCATAGCCAAACTCCTACTCAGATAAACATAAAATCTCACTCTAAAGGCCTATTTACTTCAATTCTTTTTATCCAATATATCTGAAATTTGTAAAATTTTTTGAGACAGGGTCTCGCTCTGTTGCTCAGGCTGGAGTGCAGTGGCATGCTGACGGCTCGTGCAGCCTTGACTTCCTGGGCTCAAGCGATCTTCCCACTTCATCCTCCCTGGTAGCTGGGACTACAGGTGTGTGCCACCATGCCCAGCTAATGTTGATATTTTTTGTAGAGATAGGGTTTTGCCATGTTGCTTAGGCTGGTCTCGAACTCCTGGGCTCAAGCAACCCCCAGACGTTGGCCTCCAAAAGTGCTGGGATGACGGGAGTGAGCCACTGTGCCTGGCTTATCCAATATATCATACATAGCCCTCAACCAAAAAAATGACAAGGCATGCAAACAGCCAAAATACAAAAGTTTGAAGAAACAAAACAAACATCAGAACTGGATTCAGATATGGCAGAGATTTTAGAATTAGCAGACCAGAAATTAACTATGATTAAGCCAGGTGCGATGGTATGTGACTATAGTTCCAGCTATACTCAGGAGGCTGAGGGAGGAGGATCACTGGAGTGCAGGAGTTTGGGGCTACAGTGCACTATTATCATACCTGTGAAAAGCCACCGCACTCTAGCCTGGGCAACAAAGCAAGGCCTCATTTCTTGTTTTTTATTGTTTGTTCGGGGTTTTTTAGGGTTTTCTTTTTTGAGTCTCGCTCTGTTACCCAGGCTGGAGTTCAGTGGCATGCAATCACAACTCACTGCAACCTCCACCTCCCGGATTCAAGCAATTCTTCTGCCTTGGCCTCTGGAGTAGCTGGGATTATGGGTGTGTGCCACCATGCCCAGCTAATTTTTGTTCTTTTAGTAGAGATGGGGTTTCACCATGTTGGCCAGGCTGGTCTCGAACTCCTAGCCTCAAGTGATCTGCCCGCCTAGGCCTCCCAAAGTGGGAGATTACAGGTGTAAGCCTCCGCATCCGGTCACAAGACCTCATTTCTAAACTAATTAATTAAATAGCTGATTAACAGGATCAGGGCTGGGAAAAGTGGACACCATGCAAGAAAAGATGGGTAAATTAAACACAGATAAAAATTCTAAAAAAAAAAAGAAAAAAAGAAATACTAGAAATCAAAAAACACCATAAGAGAAATGAAGAATGCCTTTAACAGTCATCAGTAGACTGGATGCAGCCAAGGACAGAATCAGTCAGTTTGAATATAGGTCAACAGAAACTTCCCAAGCTGGGGGAATAAAACAGGAAAAAGAAAGAAAAAGTAGAACAGAATATTCAAGTATTATGGGAAAATTGGAGAAGGTATAACATCCACATAATGGGAATACCAGAAGGAAGAAAAAGAGAGAAAAATAAATATTTGAAGTAATAATGACTGAGAATTTTCCAAAACTGACAGATACCAAGCCCCAAATCTGGGAAGCATATTCAAACTGCAGAAAATCAAAAGTGAAGAGAAAATCTTGAAAGAAGCCAGATGAAAAAAAAGCACCTTAACTATATAGGGGAACAATAAGAATTAATTTGGATTTCTCTTCAGAGAGCATAACAGCAAGTAGAAAGAGACATAAATACCTAAAGTGTTCTGGTGGCTCATGTCTGTAATCCTCAGCAGAGGCTGAGGTGGGAGGACTACTTGAGGTCAGGAGTATGAGATCAGCCTGGGCAACACAGCACGACTGAGACCCCTATCTCTAAAAAAATTGTTTTAAAAATAGCCACATGCCTATAGTCCTAGCTACTTGGGAGGCTGAGGTGGTCGGATTGCTTTAGTCCAGGAGTTTGGGGTTACAGTGAGCTATGATTGTGCCACTGCACTCCAGCCTGGGAGACACAGCCAGACCCTGACTTTGGGGGAAAAAAAAAAAGGCACAGATAGATTAAAAGTAAAGGAATGGCAAAAGATACAATGTGCAGACACTAAACAAAAGAAAGCCGGAGTAGCTATACTAATTTCAGACAAAGTCGAATTTGGCAAGGAAAATTACCAGGGATTAAGTGGGCATAAGATAATGAAAAAGGTGTCAATTCTCCAAAAAGGCATAACAATCTTTAATATGCATCAAAACAATCTTTCATATGTATACAATCTTTAATATGTATCAAAATTCAACGTGGCAAACACGGATAGAAATGCAAGGAGAATTAGATAAATCCACTCACTATTATAGAGATTTCAACACCCATCAGTAATTAACACATCCAGCTGGCAGAAAGTTAATAATTATGCATATACTTAAACTGAAAGGTACCATCAGTCAACTGGATCAAACAGAATATCTCATCCAACGACAGCAGAATACACATTCTTCTCAAGCTTACACGAAACGTTCACCAAGGTAGACCACATTCTGAGCCATAAAAGAGACCTTAACAAATTTAAAAGACTAGAACTAATATAAAGTATGCTCTTGGGTCATAGTGGTATTAAACCACAAATCAGTAAAACAATGATAACTGGAAAATCCCAATATATTTGGAGAGTGAACAACACACATCTAAATAACACATGGGTCAAAGAAGTCTCAGGAGAAATTTAAAAATATTTTGAACTAAATGAAAATGCATATACAACATATCAACATTTGTGGGATGCAACAAAAACAATGCTTAGAGGAAAAGGTATAGCAGTAAGTGCATATGCAGAAAAGAAGACTTCGAATCAGTAATCTAAGTTTCCACCTTAGGAAACTAGTAAAAGAGCAAATTAAATCCAAAGTAAGCAAAGAAATAACAAAAATTAGCTCAGAAAGTAGTAAAATTGAAAACCAAAAATCAATAGGGAAAATCAACAAAACCAAAAGCTGTTTTTTTGAAAAGGTCAACAAAATTGATTACTAATATGAGAAATTAAAGAGTGGCTATCACTACCGATCTCATGGACGTTAAAACAATAATAAAGAAATACTGTGAATAAGTCTAGGCTCACAAGTTTGGATAATTTAGATGAATTCCTTGAAAGACACAATCTATCAAAATTTACCCAAGGAGAATTAGATAACTTGAATAAGTCTGTATCTATTAAAGAAATGTAATCAATAATGAACAACCTACCAAAACAGAAAGTGCCAAGCCCAGATGCTTTCAATAGTTAATTCCACCAAGCACTTAAAAGAAGAAATAACACAGCAGCAGAGATCAAGACAATGTGGTATTGACATAAGGACAGACATACAGATCAGTAGAACAGACTTGAACGTCCAGAAATAAATCCAAAAGTATCTATGGTCAATTGATTTTTGACAAGGGTGGCAAGGCCTCGCAATGAAGAAAGAAAAGTCTTTCTAATAAATGGTGCTAGGACAAATGTATAGCCGCATGTTAAAAAAAAAAATGGAGTTGGATACCTACCTTATATCCTATACTAAAATTAACTCAAAGTGGATCAACCACCTAAATATGAGCTAAAACTATAAACCCTCTAGAAAAAAACCTAGGAGCAAATCTTCATGACCTCAAATTTTGCAATGGATTCTTAGACATGACACCAAAAGCATGAGTAATGAAAAAAATTTAGATAAATTGGACTTCGTCAAAATTAACCTCTCTGTGGCTGGACGCAGTGGCTCATGCCTATAATCCCAGCACTTTGGGAGGCCGAGGCGACCGGATCACCTGAGGCTGGGAGTTTGAGACCAGCCTGACCAACATGGAGAAACCCCATCTCTACCAAAAATACAAAATTAGCCAGGCGTGGTGGCGCATGCCTGTAGTCCCAGCTATTCGGGAGGCTGAGGCAGGAGAATCACCTGAACCCAGGAGGTGGAGACTGCAGTGAGCTGAGATCACACCACTGCACTCCAGCCTGGGCAACAAGGGTAAAACTCTGTCTCAAAAAAAAAAAAAAAAAAATTAACCTCTCTGTTTCAAACAATAACATCAGGAAAGTAAAAAGACAATCTACACAATGGGAGAAAGTATTTGTAAATCATATATCTGATAAGGGACTTGTATCTAAAATATGTAAGGATTTTTGTAAAAAAAAAAAAAATTTACAAATGGGCAAAATATCTAACCAAACATTTCTCCAAAGAATAACATACAAATGGCCAATATGCACAAGAAAAGATGCCTGACATCACTAGTCATCAGGAAAATGGAATCAAAACCACAGTGAGATGCTGTGAGTCACACATCAAGTGTTGATAAGAATGTGGAAAAATCAGAACTCTCATATACTGCTTATGGGAAAGGAACATAAAATGGTACTACCACTTTAGAAAAGTGTATGGTAGTTCTTCTAACTATTAAACGCAGTTACAATATAATCTTATGACCTACCAATTCCATTCCTAGGTATAATCCAGGAGAATTGAAAATAAATGCCCACATAAAAACTTACATGGAAATGTTTATAACAGCATTATTTATAATAGCTAAAAGGTAGAAACACCAATGTCTAACAACTGATAAATGCATAAGTAAAATGTGGTAATTGATACAATGCAATATTATTCAACTTTATAAAGGAATTCTGATGCATGTGACAACATGGATGAATCCTGAAAACACGCAAAGTGAAAAAGCCAGTCACAAAAGACCACATGTTATACCATTCCATTTATATGAAAAGTCCAGAATAGGTGAATCTACAGACAGAAAACAGACTAGTGGTTGCTTAGGGCTGAGGGTAATGGTGGTACTGAGATGACTGCTGAAAGGTACATGGTTCTATTTTGAGGTGATGAAAATGCTCTAAAATTAACTGTGGTAGTGATTACATGTATCTGTGAATGTATTAAATATTATTGAAATGTACACTTTAAATGGCTAAATATATGGTATGTGAATTATATCCTAATAAAGCCTATAAAAAATGCCCATTTTTTTAAAAATGCAAACTGATGTATGTTTAGAATATGCTTTAAAAGAGGTAATGCAGGCCGGGCGCGGTGGCTCACGCTTGTAAATCCCAGCACTTTGGGAGGCTGAGGCGGGCAGATCACGAGGTCAGGAGATGGAGACCACGGTGAAACCCCGTCTCTACTAAAAATACAAAAAATCAGCCGGGCGTGGTGGCGGGCGCCTGTAGTCCCAGCTACTCGGAGAGGCTGAGGCAGGAGAATGGCGTGAACCCGGGAGGTGGAGCTTGCAGTGAGCTGAGATTGCGCCACTGCACTCCAGCCTGGGCGACAGAGCCAGACTCCGTCTCAAATAAATAAATAAATAAATAAATAAATAAATAAATAAAGAGGTAATGCAAAAGGAAAAGTGGGTTAGATAAAGCAAATGTGGCAAATCTTGATAGTTTCTGAATCTTGGTAATGAGTATATGGGGATGCATTGTGGCTTTCCTTCCCCCCTCATGTTGGACAGTTGTGGATGAGGTTGACTGTTAAACATTTTGGATCTCTAAATACTAGGCTTTTGTTTGAAAAAAATTCTCTAAAAAAAAAAAAAGGGCAAGTACTTCCAAAACACAATCCATCAATTCTCCAAAGCAGCATCTAATTATTTGGTTGGCAACTGGATTTCTTGACTGTGGTTTAAGTAGATTAAATACTAAACAGTACTCTGAACAATCTGTGGTTTTGCCTGCACTATAGTTTTGCTTTAAGTTGGTATTTACAAAAATGACACCTGCAACTTTAGATTTAACAAGATTTTAAAATTACATGCATTTCTTACTGCCTAGTCTTATTTTGGATCCCTTTTTTCATTGTTTCACTAGGCACTAATGTAGGCATGTGGTTCTACACAAATTACAGTTAAGATCAACAGTGAGGTGAATTAAAGCAAAATTATCAATACAAAATTACCTGCTGACGCAGCGCCGATAATTGTCAAAATATATTCTTCCTCTCTCATAGGCTATAGGTGACCTGGAATGAGTTGTCCAAACATTCTTAAATTTAGTACTTTCCTAAAAGACATAAAGAATTTCCGTTCAGGAAAGAACTCTTAGGCTTCCACTGTGCACCAATTTTAAGTTGGATTTTAAATTTTCAAAGCAACATAATTTCACCTATATTATTTAAAAACTTTTTGTATCCTTCCTCCAGTCTGCCCTCATGTTTTGGCTTAATGAGATGACCAACTTTTAGAATAATTGTTTCCAGGTAAGACATAAGAAGCGTAAAACTAAAAGCATCTGGTGGCCCTATTACCACCTGTTGACTAATCTCCTAGATTCCGGGCTCGTATCCTCCTCCCCATCACATGTGACCCTATAAAGGAAGGCCCTAGCGCGTTAAAACCACATCCCCGCAGGAGGCTCGGCCGCCAGGCGCCCGCGGCCCTCCGTCCCGCCCCGGCCGGCGGGCGGTCACCTGGCACACCAGCGCCCGCAGGATGTCCAGGTTGGTCCTCTGCACCACGCCTGCGTCGCGCGAGAAGCAGCCCAGCGCCCGGCGACTCAGCCGGCGGCACACGTTGGGCTTCCGGGTCGGGCCCATGGAGGCGCGGGCCTGGCCTTGGGTAGGCTGGGCCGCTGAGTGGCGCGCCCTACACTCCCGTGCTGGGCAGCCGCCGCTGCCTCCGAATTTCGAGGCCCAGACTTTCCCGGCGGGGCCCAGGAAAAGCTGACACGGGGAGGCGGGCAGGGAGCACCCGACGGCGGGGCGAGGGAAAGCAGAGCCGCTTGCACCGCCAGAGCGCGGAGAGAAGGGAAGAAGCACTCCCTTTTCGATCTGCCCCTCCCAGGCTTTCTGGCCGCTGACAGTGCGACGCTCCGGTACCGCGCGGCCGGCCGGAGCCGCTCTCTCACCGGGAAATGTAGTTCTCTGTGCCTCGTGAGGCAGCCCGGCTTCTCCCAGGAACTACAATTCCCGTCAGGCGGCACGGAGCCAGGGCTTGCCCGGCCCCGCCTCGGCCCGCGGAGGCTGCGCTGTCTCGCCGGCGCGCCTCTCTGTGCTGCGAGTGGCGAGCTGGGCAGAGCCCTGGGGGCGCGGTGCTGCCGCCTCCGGGTCTCCGCTCCGTGTGTGCGCCCTGCACTTACGGATCCCTCCCTCACTGCCCCGGTACTCACAAGCTTCTCGGCCCCTGACCTTCGCCCTGGGAGGTTCTGGCCAGGTGCCGGGAGGGGCGCTGTGTCGAGGGCGAGCCCTCCAAAGCAGCGTCCCGTGCTAAAGGTACGCCCCGCGGCTTTCTCTTCAGCCGCACGTTGGCTGAGGGGGACGGTAAACTGTGCTTTGTATTAGGAAGATGCTGGCTTCCCATTCACTCTTAGTTTCACCCTCCAAACTGGGATTGAGTTACTCTTTCCCGGAGGCCCGTCCTTGGGTGGCCTGCGGGGGTATTGGCTGGTTTTGCGATAATTGCTTCATTTTCTTTCCTCTCGCGTCCATTCTTTTTTTCTTTTTTTCTTTTTTTTTTTTTTGAGACAGGGTCTCGCTCTGTCGCCCAGGCTGGAGTGCAGTGGCTCAATCTCGGCTCACTGCAAGCTCCACCTCCTGGGTTCACACCATTCTCCTGCCTCCGCCTCTCCCAGTAGCTGGGACTACAGGCGCCCGCCACCACGCCCGGCTAATTTTTTGTATTTTTAGTAGAGACGGGGTTTCACTGTGGTCTCGATCTCCTGACCTCGTGATCCGCCCGCCTCGGCCTCCCAAAGTGCTGGGATTACAAGCGTGAGCCACCGCGCCCGGCCTCTTTTTTTCTTTATAGGGAATAAAATATGAAATGCTTACGTTCTTTCTGGACGGCCTAAGATATTCCTCGTCGATGTCTCTAAGTAAAATATATACTTTGTTAACTAGCCCTGCCTGTATGTTCAAAGTTCCCAGCACACTAAACTTTCAGCAAGCATGCACCACATGTGTCCCACCGCCTTGCTCTAAGTGCCTTAAGGGTGGGGCCACTGTATCTCCCACGTGGACTTGGGCATGCTACCTCTTGTTCACAGGTGCTCAAAGAAAGCCAGCGATCGCACCTGACTGGCAGAGCAAAAAGTACAGTACAGCAGGTCCTCGAATCGCATTTTTTCGTTCAGTGTCATTTTGTATAACTTGATGAGAAAAAATAATAATTTCCTACCGGGGCTACTGTTTGTGTGGACCTTGCCCCTTCTCCCCACGTCTGCATGGGTTTTCACCAGGCACCCCAGGGTACTGCCTCCCACATCTCAGTGCAGGCTAGGTGAGTTGGCCTTGTCTGTGTTTCCTGTCTGAGTGTGAGTGCTCCCTGCGATGGAATGTCGTCGTGTCCAAGGGTTGGTTCCCACCTTGCACCCTGAGCTGAGGGGATAGGCTTCAGCCACCCTCGACCCTGAACTGGAATAATTAGGTAAATAACTATCTTACTTGTTTTTATTAATCTTCCTTAAATGTATGTATAGTTCCCATTTATTTCAGTGTTTAATATTAGAAGTGTTTTGGTTTGTATTTAGGAGTTTGGTGAAGTTTTTGTGACCAGAAATATCTTATAGGAACTTAACTTTTGTTTACATCAATTGGCCTATGATAAAAATGGTTTTGTTGTATGTCATTTTGCTTACAGTCAGTTTCCAAAAATCTGTTGATGACATTAGGTGAGTACTTACAGTACTGGGTGAGTGTGTTGGGTCACAGTTTAAGTTTAGTAAAAATCGGCCATATCTCTTTTTAACCCTGCTGAATTTCCTTCAGGGCTCGAGCTTTTGCTGATTTTTCATGACTTATTTACAGCATACGGTAGAGTGCTTTGTATATTTTTAGAGAGTGCTACAATAGTTAATTTGGTAATTCATGAATGCAGCTGTCACTGAGAAAACTGGAACCCAGAAAAGATAACTGGGTTTTCTTTGGCTTAAATGAAATTCAAATCATTTCTGAATTGAATTCATCAACTCTCTCATTTCTCCTTCCTCTTTGCCCCCACTTGTTTGTCTTCTTTCCTGTGGCCTTTATTTCACCACCAAGTCATCACCAAGGGAGAGTCATCCTGGATGCCTTGTTGTTCCTCGCCCCCAACCAAGTCCTTTAGATTGTTTATCCATCTCATCTTCATTTCACCTAAGTAATTTAGGGCCTCACCATTTTTTATCACATTATTAAATAGCCTCCTAATTTCTGCCTTACTTGTGACACAGGATTTTTTTTTTTTTTTTTTTTGACGTTGCTTTGCTACTGGAGACCTCCGCAGCCGGAGACCTACCCGGGCCTTGCTCGGGCTGGGCTTGCCACAGGAGGTGCCCTGCACAACTGGCCCACTGGGCCACTCCTGGCTTGCACGCAGGTGTGGATCCTGTGGCCACCTGACTGTGGGCTCAGCTCCTGGCAGGAGAGGGTGTCTGAGCTGGCAAGTGCAGCGTTGTGTGGTATCCAGCTGGTTGCTCCAAGTGCCGGCACAGGAGCTGGCTCCGTGCACCGCTTGCGGCTGGACCAGGCATGTCACAAGTGACTCCCACAGTGGACTCTGGAGTCCAGACTAGGGGAAGGTGGTGGTAACCAAATGAGTCAGGCAACCCAGAAGCCCCAGAGGTGGGTGTTAAAGTGTGCTAACAGCTCTTTTAGACCTTCCATCTGCAGCCTGACGAACAGGGGCATGTTAACAGCCCTATCAGTCCTGTTACCCCACTCCGGCCCATGGCTCTGGGGCTGGCCTGGCCCCCCGCCCTGCTTCTTGTTGCATAGAGTGGCTACCAGGCGCTGCTGGTAGGGCAGAGAGCTACCGTGTTACTGTCTTCTTCCTACCCATGTTTGGTGTCATCCTGAGCTCTTGTCCTGTGTCCAAGAATGAGATTACACTAACAATCGGAGAGTGAGGAGGACAGAGAAGAGTTTTATTGAGCAACAAAACAGCTCTTGATGCAGGATTTTTGCTCTTAGCTCAGCTAGGTCTGAGTTTTTGTCTCACAATAAGGAAGAATTAGGTGTGTGGACCCCAGAGAGTGAGTGGAGTAGAATTTATTTAGTGAAAGGAAAGCTCTCAGTAAAGAAAGGGGTCCTGAAAGCAGGTTGCTGGTTGCCCCCTTTACAGTTGAATACCTGGGCTTAAGGTGCAAATTTCTGGAGGCTCCACCCCATCCTTCCAGTGTGCTTGTGGGCCCTTAGTCTGAGCTACTCCATATTGGTTATTTCCCTTACTGCACATGTGTTAGGGAATGGAATTTTCTATTGTGGGCATGTTTAGGCAAGCCCCCTGTGCAAATTCCCTTATCTGCACAAAACATCTGGTGTAAGCACTTTTAGGGCAGGTCGTAGGTTCTTCAGGGACCCTTCCCTTACTGTCTGCCTAAAGCAGGCTGGCTAACTCCTTTTATTCTCAGCCAAGGGGGGACACAAGGGTGGTCCCCCACCCAAAGTAGGGTGGCCTCTCTTCCGGCATGTCTGGGTCCAGGGCTTTTATGGGCTCAGAATGGGGAAGTGCATGCTGATTGGTTTGTGAGTAGGCAAAAAAGGCTAAAACAAAGGCACCACTCAAAGGTGGGCACAACAGTGTGAAAAAACAAATTAGAGAAGGGTGGGTATATGTCAAATAGGTGAAGGGGTGGGGATCAATCAGAGGAAAGTGTGCCAAATGGGAAGAGAGGTTCTCAATCTGGTCCATAGATTTATCCAGGACATGTAGCTAGACTTTAAACTGCCTTCAGCTTGAAGATCAGGTTTCACTGGGGAGCCACCCTCATCTGCCTAGGATTTGTCTGCCTCCTGCTGCTATCACTTGGGTACTTTTAATTCCAGCCTTCTCCCATACTGCTGCCAGAGTGATTTTCCTAAAGCACAAGCTGTCACTTGCCTGTTGCATTCTTTCAGTGGCTCTGAACACCCATGGCAGAATTTCTTATTTATTTATTTATTTATTTTTATTATACTGTAAGTTCTGGGGTACATGTGTAGAATGTGTTTTGTTACATAGGTATACATGTGCCATGGTGATTTGCCACACCCATCAACCCGTCACCTACATTAGGTATTTCTCCTGATGCTATCCCTCCCTTAGCCCCTAGACAGGCTCCCTTTTTTTTTTGCTTTTTGTTTTTGAAATGGAATCTTGCTCTGTCGCCCAGGCTGGAGTGCAGTGGGGCGATCTCGGCTCACTGCAGCCTCCACCTCCTAGGTTCAAGTGATTCTCCTGCCTCAGCCTCCTCAGTTGCCAGGATTACAGGTGCACACCACCACCCCTGGCTAATTTTAATATTTTTAGTAGAGACGGGGTTTTGCCATGTTGGCTAGGCTGGTTGTGAACTCCTGACCTCAGATGATCCGCCCACCTTGGCCTCCCAAAGTGCTGGGATTATCAGCATGAGCTACCGCTCCCGGCCCATAGCAGAATTTCTTTTTTTTTTTTTTCTTTTTGAGACGGAGTTTTTTTGCTCTTGTTGCCCAGGCTGGAGTGCAATGGTGTGATCTCAGCTCACTGCAACCTGTGCTTCCTGGGTTCAAGTGATTCTCCTGTCTCAGCCTCCCGAGTAGCTGGGATTACAGGTGTATGCCACCACACACGGCTAATTTTTGTATTTTTAGTAGAGATGGGGTTTCATCATATTGGTCAGGCTGGTCTCAAACTCCTGACCTCAGGTGGTCCACCCGCCTCTGCCTCCCAAAGTGCTGGGATTACAGGCGTGAGCCACCACGCCTGGCTGAGCAGTATTTCTTATACCCAAATAAGATACCCAGGATCCTCCATTGTTAACTTAAAACCCTTTTTGTATGTCACATATATGCAAAGATAAAACTAGGTATAAACTCCTCATGTTGTCTCTTTCTTGTTTTTTGTCTTTTTAATTTTTTTCTGTGTGTGTGTTGTATCTTTTATACACTGATAACACCCAAACATCTACAAGTTAAATGAAACAAAGCTATAAAACCAATAAATTCAAATGATTGTGAGCAATGAGACTTTAGCTGGACCTAAAAAGCTCTAATCATGAATGTCCTCTGTGGCATACCTTCCTTACAGAAAGGTCTGTCCATTTTGCCCTTGTGTTGAGAGATTACTTGATGCCTTCACCTCTTTTCTTTATTTAAATCACCACAGAACCTTCCTTTGTTCAATATGTAATGGCTTCATTTGTCCTTCACTTGACAAACAACATCATTTACATACAGTAGTCTCCATTTCATTCTCATTAACATGTACCAATGACAAACAGCACCACTTGTTTAGCAATACACTCCTAAACACACGTGTGAATTCAAATCTTGTGACAGCACTCAATTAAAAACTGCTCATTCAGATGATCCAGAGTGTCCTTTTGTTAATATTCTTTTTTTAAAAAGATTTTTATCAAATTGAAAATGAAAGATTTCTCCTACAGAAATCTCATAGCCTTGAAGATATGTGTACAAAATCCCTAGGGGTTCACCTAAGGTACCTTATAGTACAAAATCTGAATCTCTTTGGGTAGAATACCAGGCACTTCATTATCTTTCCACATTTTCATTATCTTGCCCACATTTTCAGCCTCATCTCTTTGGCCATCCCTCATGTTTGCTTTTGTGGTTCTGATATGTTTGCTGACTTTCTCAAGCCAATGTGCCTTTATATTTGAGATGTTCTTTATCTGAAGCTTCCTTTCCTCTCCTCTTATCAGTTGATCTCAAGACTCATCCCAGGTATCACAGCTCCACTGAGACCCTTCCCCTAACTCCTCCAGCTTGGTTAGTAGCCTTTTCTGTGCTTCCATGTTACTGTGTACATTGTTGTGGCACTATATTAGAATTGTCATTTGTCTGTCTTCCCAACTAACCTGGGCAGAAACTGAATAGTAATAAAATTCTCCCTGCTTTACACTACCTAAAATGTGGTTAATGCATATGTATGTTGAATAAATGAATGGGCTATAAAAAAACAATATGTTTGTATAGAATCTATTAGCAGCAGCTAAGTACTTTTTTTTTTTTTTTTTAACTTTATTTTATTTGCTTGAGAAGAAATCTCAAAGGCTGGTGCTGAACTCCTGGGCTCAAGCGATCATCCCGTCTCAGCCTCCTGAGTAGCTGGGATGTATAGTGGGATTACAGGCATATACCACAATACTTGGCAATAGCAGCTACTTTTAGCTTAGATGCAGATTTAGTCTCCACTTATTCTTTAAATCAGTAGGAAGTCAGAATATTAATAACGTTCACAAAAACTTAAATCCTTAAGACTTCTACCTATAAAGTAGATATTTTCCATTTGTTGAAGGTAAAATGGCATAAATAGATACAGTTTTATGATTGGAAAATGATTTCTCTTAGTTTTGGGCATAGAGCAAATATTAGTTCTTCTTTTTTTTCTATTCTTTGTCTGTGTTATGTTTACAGAATACTTAACCATCCTAGCCATGATATTTTAAAGACAAGAAAGAAGAAATATTAATTCAAAAGTTAATAAAATGCTTTTTGTTCATATACTTTGTTTAAAGAAACATAGTATAACTGAATAAATGTATAAAATACTCAGGTTATTAAACTTGAATATTTATTCAGAGACAAATTTTAACCAAGCTATAGGAAGTCATTTATCCAACATGTTTTTGTTTTTCATCCATAATGTGCAGGGGAAAATTTTGGCATAGGGTGTAGCAGTAAACAGGATAGACAGGGTCCCTACAGGTGGGAGGAGATAGACAATAAATAGATAGATGAAAAAATAAGATTTCCAGGTAGCAATAAGTGCTGTGAAGAAAATAAAACAGGGTGATGTGCTGGAGGGTGGCTTTAGCCAGAGTGGTCAGGGAAGGCCTCTCTAAAGAGAATACATGTAAGCTGAGCCCTAAATGATGAGGAGGAGCTGATCTGCAACAGTCCAGAGTAGTAGTCCAGGCAAAGGGATGCTTGAGTTCAGGATTCCTAAGGCTTATAATAAGAAGTCAAAAACTCTCAGAAGGCCAGTGTGGCTCTTTAGCGTGCAGGAGGGAGGTAAACTTGGAGCAGTCGGATGGGACCAAGACATGTTAAGCTTTGTAGGCAATGGTAAGGAATTTTGGATTTTATTCTGTTATGATAGAAGGCTTTGAAGAGGGGAGTGATATGATCTATTTTGTGTTATAAAAAGGTCATTATGGCTGTAGAGTGGAAAATACATTGTGGAAGGCAAGAATAATTGTAAGGAGACAGGTGGCTATTGCATTCGTCCAGGTAAGAGATTATAGTGTTTTGAACTAGAGTGGTAACAGGAGAGATGGAAAGAAGTGAAGAAGATTCAAGATATATTTGGGAAGTAGAGTTGACAGGACTTCTGATATAGTGGATATTAAGGATGAGGAAAAGAAAAGAATCAAGTGAAATCCTAATAAAACAGAACCACAATAAATATTCCCAAACTCCTCAAAACAAATTGGAAACATGATGTGATGCCAAAGAAACAATGCCTGGATTTTATTAAAGGTGCACATCAGCATTATGCATTAGTGCTAAGGAATGTTAGGATTTGTTATGTGGCTAGGGCATGTGGGAAAAGTGAATAAAATCAGATCCCAGAAGTAGGTAGGGATCAGACCATGTGGAACTGTGGAAATGTGATGGAAAACCATTGGAGTGATCTGACATTCTTCTTAAACAGATACTTGGCTGCAGCATCAAGAACAAGAGTGAAATGTAAGAGACCACTTAGCAGGTGATTGTAGTAGTCCAGGTGCAAGTTACTTTTGGAAAATTATTTTGAAGTTATCGAAACTTTTGACCACAAGTTTGGTTCTTATATTTTCTTTCCTCTCTATATTTTAATGATGCGTGTCTGAACACACGGTATATTAATGCATATACGAAGTTTTCAGAAAGATTTAGGTTTAAAGGATTGATAGTAAAGCTTGCAGACTCACCCTCTTATTTTAAACAATATTTATTCAAAAGTATCAATCCTTTTATGCTATGTTACAGATGACATAGCATAATATACAAATAACAATTATAAAATGAACACCCATATACTTAGCATCAACTTAAAAATAAACAGAATATTACCTAAAACTGACATTTCTTATGTGCCCTGCTGGTTCCGAGATCCCTCTTTCCTCTTTAGGTAAATAAAAAATTGTTTTAAATGTTTTTGAACATCATTCATATTATATATGTGTACTCTTCTATAGCTTGTCTATATTTTTCTCAACATTACATTTTACGATGTACCTGTAATTCATTCATGTTTACTACTGTGTAGTATTTCCTTGTATAAATTTATTACAATTAATTTATCCCCTTTCTACTAGCTAGGCTTTTTGTTTCTTTCAGGTTTTTTGTTTTGTTTTTGTATTTTTTGAAATGGAGTCTTACTCTGTTGCCCAGGCTGGAGTGCAGTGGCACAATCTCAGCTCACTGCAACCTCCGCCTCCTGGGTTCAAGCGATTCTCCTGCCTCAGCCTCCTGAGTAGCCGGGATTACAGGCACCCGCCACCATGCCCGGCTAATTTTTGTATTTTTAGTAGAGATGAGGTTTCACTATGTTGGCTAGGCTGGTCTCGAACACCTGACTGACTTCATGATCCACCTGCGTCAGCCTTCCAAAGTGCTGGGATTACAGGCGTGAGCCACTGCACCTGGCCCCTTTCGGGTTTTTTATTTCTAGGAAAGTGCTGTTATAGACATTCTTATCCCTGTCTCCTGGCACACATTTTAAAGAATGCGTTAGTTTTCTTTTGCTGTATAACAAATTACCACAGTTTTAGTAGCTTAAATTAACACCCATTCATTACCTCAAAGTCCTGTAGAAGTCCTAAAACAGCATAACCTAATTGTCTGCTCAGGATCTCACCAGGCTGAAATTATGGTGTCAGCCTGGGCTGTGGTCTCATCTGTGACTCACAGTCCTGTTCTACCCTCACTGGATATTGACACAGTTCCATTCCTAGCAGCTGTAGGACTGAAGCCCTTAGCTCTGAGACGTTGCCCACTGTTCCCTGCCTCATGGCCCTTTTCACAACCTGGCAGTCTGCTTCTTCAAGGCAAATAGGAGACTGTCTCTCTGACCTCTTCTGCTAAGATGAGGTCTTACATAAAAGTAACCTATGAAGGAGATGACTGTCCATCATTTTCACAGGTCCCATCCACACTGGTGGACTGTGCAGAGGATGAGGGGGTGAGAATCTTGGGGACTGTGTTATAATTCTGCTGCCACAAAGAGTTGCTCCAGAGTATATACCTAGGTACTTAATTACTGAATTATATGGTATGTGCATTGTATTAGTCCGTTCTCACACTGCTAATAAAGGCATACCTGAGACTGGGTAATTTATAAAGGGAAGAGGTTTAATTGACTCACACTTCCTCATGGCTGGAGAGGCCTCAGGAAACTTACAGTCCTGGCAGAAGGAGAAGCAAACACATCCTTCTTCACATGGCAGCAGCAAGGAGAAGTGCAGAGCAAAGTGGAGGAAAAGCCCCTTATAAAACCATCAGATCTCATGAGAACACAGTATCATGAGAACAGCATGAGGGTAACCACCCCCATGATTCAATTACCTCCCACTGGCTCCCTCCCACAACATGTAGAGATTATGGGAACTACAATTCAGTATGAGATTTGGGTAGGGACACAGCCAAACCATATAATTCTGCCCCTGGCCCCTCCCAGAGCTCATGTCCTCACATTTCAGAACACAATCATGTCCTTTCAACTGTCCCCCAAAGTCTTATTCCAGCATTAACTCAAAAATCTAAGTCCAAAGTCTCATCTGAGACAAGGCAAGTCCCTTCTGCCTATGAGCCTGTAAAATCAAAAGCAAGTTATTTATTTCCTAGATACAATGGGGGTACAGGCATTGGGTAAATACACCCATTCCAAGTGGGAGAAATTGGCCAAAACAAAGGGGCTACAGGCCCTATGCAAGTCCGAAATCCAATAGAGCAGTTATTAAACCTTAAAGTTCCAAAATGATCTCCTTTGACTCCATGTCTCATATCCAGGGCATGCTGATACAAGAGGTGGGCTCCTATGGCCTTGGGCAGCTCCACACCTGTGGCTTTGCAGGGTACAGCCCCTGTCCTGGTTGCTTTCATGGGCTGGTGTTGAGTGTCTGAGGCTTTTCCAGGCACACGGAGGCCCTCTTCTCACATCTCCACTAGGCAGTGTCCCAGTAGGGACTCTGTGTGGGGGCTCCAATCCCACATTTCCCTTTCACATTGCCATAGCAGAGGTTCTCCATGAGGGCTCCACCCATGCAGCAAACTTCTGCTTGCACATCCAGGCATTTCTATACATCTTCTGAAATCTAGGCAGAGGTTCCCCAAACTCAATTCTTGACTTCTGTGCACCCACAGGCCCAATACCATGTGGAAGCTGCCAAGGCTGGGGCTTGCCCCCTCTGAATTCATGGCCTGCGCTGTACCTTGGCCCCTTTTAGCCACAGCTGGAGCAGCTGGGGTGCAGGGCACCAAGTCCTGAGGCTGCACACAGTAGGAGGGCCCTGCACCCAGCCCAGGAAACCACTTTTCCCTCCTAGGCCTCTGGGTCTGTGATAGGAGGGGCTGCCTCAAAGTTCTCTGACATGCCTTGGAGACATTTTCCCTATTGTCTTGGTGATTAGCATTTGGCTCCTTGTTACTTATGCAAATTTCTGCAGCTGGCTTGAATTTCTCCCCAGAACATGGGTTTTTCATTCCTACTGCATTATCAGGCTGCACATTTTTCAAACTTTTATTCTCTGCTTCCTCTTGAGCACTTTGATGCTTAGAAATTTCTTTCTCTAGATACCCTAAATCATCGCACTCAACTTCAAAGTTCCACAGATCTCTAAGGCAGGGACAAAATGCCTCCAGTATCTTTGCATATCAAGAACGACTTTTAGTCCAGTTCCCAACAAGTTCCTCATCTCCATCTGAGATGACCTCAGGTGGGGGGCTCTATTGTCCATATCACTATCAATATTTTGGTCAAAACCATTTAACAGATCTCTAGGAAGTTCCAAACTTTCCCACATCTTCCTGTCTTCTGAGCCCTCCAAGTCTCTAGGAAGTTCCAAACTTTCCCACATCTTCCTGTCTTCTGAGCCTTCCAAGTCTCTAGGAAGTTCCAAACTTTCTCACATTTTCCTGTCTTTTGAGCCCTCCAAACAGTTCCAACCTCTGCCTGTTACACAGTTCCAAAGTTGCTTCCACGTTTTTGGGTATCTTTATAGCAGCACCCCATTCCTGGTACCAATTTACTATATTAGTCTGTTCCCACGCTACTAATAAAGACATACCTGAGACTGGGTAATTTATAAAGTGAAGAGGTTTAATTGTCTCACAGTTCCACATGGCTCAAGAGGCTTCAGGAAACTTACAATCATGGCAGAAGGGGAAGCAAACACATCCTTCTTCACATGGCAGCAGCAAGGAGAAGTGCAGAGTGAAGCAGGGGAGAAGCCCCTTATAAACCCTCAGATCTCATGAGAACTCACTATCATGAGATCAGCATGAGGATAACCACCCCCCATAATTCAATTACCTCCCACTGGGTCCCTCCCATGACATGTGGAGATTATGGGAACTACAATTCAAGATGTGATTGGTTGAGGACACAACCAAACCATATCATGCACCTTCAGCTTTTTTAGATGATACCATGTTGACTCTATATGTCGTTATAGTAATTTATATTTATATCCTATTGGCTGACTTCCCATTACTTTACATCCTTGCCTGCATTTGTATTGTCAGACTTAAGTTTTTGCCAATGTAGTGAATATAAGACTCTATTATATTATGATTTTTATGCATTTTCCATATTATAAATACAGTTTAGCATCTATTTTTAATGTCACTAGGCATTCCTGTTTTCATTCTTGTGCAAAGCCTGATCATGACTTTTGCCCATTTCCTTTTTTTTTTTTTTTTTTTTTTTTTTTTTTTTTTTTTTTTTTTTTTTGAGACGGAGTCTTGCTCTGTCCCCCAGGCTGGAGTGCGGTGGTGTGATCTCGGCTCACTGCAAGCTCCGCCTCCCGGGTTCATGCCATTCTCCTGCCTCAGCCTCCCGAGTAGCTGGGACTACAGGTGCCCGCCAACACACCCGGCTAATTTTTTGTATTTTTAGTAGAGACGGGGTTTCACTGTGTTAGCCAGGATGGTCTTGATCTCCTGACCTCGTGATCCCCCCGCCTTGGCCTCCCAAAGTGCTGGGATTACAGGCTTGAGCCACCGTGCCCGGCCTGACTTTTGCCCATTTTCTGTTAGATTGTGTGTCTTTTTCTTCTTGAGTTTAGAATGTTTCTGCATGTTTCTCCATAACGATCCTTCATCATAATATGTGTTACAAATGTCTTCTCCCAATTTGTGGCTTATTTGATACTATATAAAAAAAAGAAGCTCACATTAAATATGGTAAAAGTAATCAGTATTTCCTTTTATGGTTATAATTTGACTCGTTTAAGAATTGCTTAACTTGAGATCATAAAGATATCCTCTTATTCTTTTTCTAGGTTTTAAAGTTTTAACTTTCCCACTTAAGTCTTCAGTCAGCGATGAAATTGATTTGAGGGTATGGTATAAATTAGAGATCCTTTCATTATTATTATTTTTCATATATGAATAATCACTTGTTCCAGACCCACTTATTGAATAGTCCCTTCATTTCTTCACAGATCCGCGGTGCTAGTTCTGTTGTAGATCAAGTTACCTATCTGGTCAAGTCTATTTCTATGCTCTGTTTTCTGTTCCATTATCTTATTTTTCTGTCCCCAGGGTGATAAGTGACCACTTATTCACTGCAGTTTTATCATAAGGCTTGAGAGCTGGTAGGGGAAGTGTTCCATCTTACTCCTCTTCTTTAGGAGTGTCTTATTTCTTTTTTGTCATTGACACTTTCATATACCTTTTAAAATCAGCTTGGGCTTCCCAAAAACCTTATTGAAATTTTGATTGGGATGGCATTAAATCTGTATATCAGTTTGAAGAGAACTGACATCTTTACCATATCAAATAATCCTGTCTACGAAGACTATAGAGTCTTTCCTCAGTATACTAGGGAGATTGGTTCCAGGATGCCCGCATATACCAAAATCCACACATCCTCAAGTCTTTCAATTGACCCTGTGGAACCCAAGTATATGAAAAGTTGGCCCTCCTTATATGCAGATTTCACATCCCCCAAATACTGTATTTTCAATCTGAGTTTGGTTAAAAAAATCCTCATATAAGTGGACCCATGAAGTTTAAACCCGTTGTATTCAACAGTCACTATGTAGCTGTCCATTTATTTAGTTAGATCTTCATTAGTGGCTCAGTGAAGTTTTATAATTTTTTCTTTAAAGGAGTTGCATAGTTTACAACTTCCTAAGTATATTATATTTTTGGTCATTGTTATAAATGATGCGTGTGTGCGCGTGTATGTGTGTGTGTATGTATGAATGTGTGTATGTATTTTTTTTTAGAAGTAGGGTCTCACTGTGCTGCCCAGGCTGGAGTGCAGTGGCTATTCACATGTGTGATCATCGTGCATTACAGCCTCAAACTCCTAGGCTCAAGTCATCTTCCTGCCTCAGCCTCCTGAGTAGCTGGGACTACAAGTGGTGCCACTGTGCCTTGCTAAATAGTATATTTTAAAATTAGGTTTTCTAACTATATGTTGGCCAGTATATGAAAATATAATTGTCTATTTGTATATTGATCTTTTATTTGGCAATCTTGCCAAACTTTCCATTTAATAGTAATAATTGTCATTTGTAGGGTTTAGGGGATTTTTTCTGTGTAGATAATCATATCCTTAGGAAATTGTGACAGTTTGTTACTTCCTCCTCCACCTTTTACTTTTTATTTCTCTTTCCTTTCTTAATGTCCTGGCCAAGGCCTCCATTGCAGTGTTGAGTAGAACCATTGATAATGGACATCCTTGTCTTATTCATGTCTATAAAGGGAATACTTCTAATATTTCACCATTAAGGATGACATTGTAAGTTTTTGGCAGCTACCCTTTATCAAGTTAATGAAATTGTCTTCCATTTCACAGTCACTAAAAGTTTTGATTTTTAATCATGAGTGAATGTTGAATTTTATCAAGATGCCTTTTCTGTATCTGCTGAGGTCATTATACGATTTTTTATTTTAATCTGGTAATGTGGCAAATTACATTGATACACCTTCTATTGTTAAACCAAACTTGGGTTTATTTAGATCAATTTTTATGACACATTTTGTTTTTTATACATTGTAGGCTCTGGGTGGCTGCTAACCTCAGTGCTCATTCAGCTCTGGACTTTTGCTAGCTTTTGGTCTCTGAGGATTTCTCTTTCTTGCTGGCTCAGGGGTATGTTTAACAAGATTTCTTTTTAAAACATATTAATCCAGCCATTTAGGGGTGGTTGATAGCAGCAAGGATTTTGGAGTATCAAGTTCACCTAATTTGCAGAACTAAAATTCCACTTTGTTATACTTTTAGTTTAAAAGCTTCTTTTAATATATGCTTTCAATAATCACTTACCACCATGTCTGCCTCTTCTTCTTTTTCTTCTTCTTGTCTCTCTGCATAACCATGCCACTCTCTACTGAAAAGACAAAAGAATAGTCTAGCGGGAAGAGCATCATACCAGGAGTCAAAAGCTACAAGTTCTAGTGCCAGCACCATCACTCCCTGAGATCTTGACCAAGCTGCTTTCTTTTGTTGTTTATTTAATAAAATTTTTATATTTTTTGTAGAGACAGGGTTTCACCACATTGCCCAGGCTGGTCTTGAACTCCAGAGCTCAAGTGATCTGCCCACCTTGGCCTCCCAAAGTGTTGAGATTACAGGTGTGAGCCACCGTGCCCAGCCAACACTTTCTTTCTCTAAGTTTTACTCAGTCATCTGCTTGGTGGAAACACTCAGGATTGAAGTGAGATCACGTATTTATAAATGTGAACATGTTATAAGGGGAAAGGATGAGAAGCAATGATATACAGTACATTCTCTGTTTAGAAAATGTAACAGAAACAGGGAGTTTGGGGAAGGGAGAGGTTTAAATCAGTCACATGGAATTTTTTTAGAGTGGTGGAACTATTTTGTCTGAGACTATAATGGTGGGTACATGACACCATGCATGTGTTATATACAGCACAGAGTGGAATTTAACATTCAAACTTTTTAATATCAGGAGTGTGGGGATTCCAGGATGGAATGCAGAGTGACAAAATAATCTAACTGTATTACAAATATATGCAATAACCTCACTGAAAGAGGTCAGAGAAAAGGTGTTGACCTGAGTAACTTTGGAAATGAGACTGTAAGAATAAAGGCAATGGGAACTGTACATAAGCACTATACTGCAGTTGATAAAGTTTCCTGTGGCAGTATGGGGTAATAATTCTGAAACCACTATACAAGTGTACTAGAATCGAACAATTAATAACTGGATGGTGATGATAAGAACCAGGTTTCTTACTGTTGGAGTAGAAGGCTATAGACAAGAAAGAAGGGAAGGCTGGAGTGATCTGTGTGGTAATGGATTAGAGGTGGAGCTATTAGTATGAACTCTAGTTTAATATAGATACAGATGAATGCATATAGAAACACATTATATATATAGATATATGTATATACTTGGTTTATTATGCACACCTATATTTCCTTGCTTTGTCCCTTGAGAGGACTGAGAAGCAAGGACAATCTAGTAGCAAGGAACACACCTGGTGCCCAGACCATTCTCTAATAAAAGGAACAAAGATTCTTTGGAGAAATGGCTGTTTCTAGGACTAGATCAAGGAATCCACAAAATGAGTGCCAGAAAGTAAGGAAGTGCTAAAAACAAAAACACAGCAATGGAACTATGTCAAAAGGAATATAGGAGCCAACTGAAAGAGGATTTTTTTTTTTTTTTTGAGACAGGGTCTCACTCTGTCACGCTGCGTGACTATACTCATACTGGAGTATAGTCACCCAGGCTGGAGTATGGTGGCATGATCTCGGCTCACTGCAGCCTCCACCTCCCGGGGTCAAGCAGTCTTCCCACCTCAGCCTCCCAAGTAGCTGGGGCCACAGGCACATGCTACTGTGCCTGGCTAATTTTTTGTATTTTTGGTAGAGATGGAGTTTCGCCATGTTGCCCAGACTGGTCTTGAACTCCTGAGCTTAGGTGATCCTCCAGCTTCAGCCTCCCAAAGTGTTGGGATTATAGGCATAAGCCACCATTCCTGGCCTGAAAGAGCTCTTAACGGCCAAAGCTCAAAATAATTTGAGCTGCAAAATAACTAAGTATTTAGTTATAACATGAAATATAACATAAATATCCCTGGTCTGTACTGATATAAATAAAGGATTGAATAAATAAATGAATGGGAGAGAAGAGACAAATCGTCTGTGCAAAAGAATTCCAAATATTTTGTGTAGATATTCTGCCCTTAAGGAGGTAGAGCCTAACTGCCCACTTCTTAAATGTGGGCTCTGCATAGTGATTTCCTTCCAAAGAGTACACTATGTAAAAGGGGTGTATATCTTAACAGTGGGGAGAAACCTGTTAAACCCTGACCAATATACCTCAAAACTGTCAAGGTCTTCATAAACAAGGAAAATCTGAGATACTGTCAGAATAAATAGGAGCCTAAGAAGACATGATGACATGGCCGGGTATGGTGGCTCACACCTGTGATCCCAGCACTTTGGGAGGCTGACGTGGGCGGATCATGAGGTCAGGAGATTGAGACCATCCTGGCTAACATGGTGAAACCCCGTCTCTACTAAAAATACAAAAAGTTAGCAGGGTGTAGTGGCGGGCGCCTGTAGTCCCAGCTACTCGGGAGGCTGAGGCAGGAGAAAGGTGTGAACCCAGGAGGCGGAGCTTGCAGTGAGCCGAGATTGTGGCACTGCACTCCAGCCTGGACGACAGAGTGAGACTCTGTCTCAAAAAAAAAAAAAAAAAAAGACATGATGACATGATCTCATGTAATAAAGGATCCCGGAACAGAAAAAGGACATTAGGTAAAAATTAAGGAAATTGAATAAAGTATGGACTTAAGTTTATAATAATATATTACTATTGAGTTGTTAATTATAATAAATATACCATAATAATGTAAGATTTAATAGTGGGGGAACTATATCAGATATGTGGAAACTCTCTGTACTATCTGTAACATTTTTGTAAATCTGAAATTAAAAGTTTAAAAATGCAACAGGAATATGGTAGACACCACTATATAGGGATAGCACAACTTAGTGATTAAGAAGATGAACTCATGTACCAGCCTGCCTGGGTTCAGATCTCACTGCTTACTATCTGTAACCCTGGTTACCTTAAGTAACTAGAACTACTTAACTTCTCTGTGCTTCAATTTCTTTATCTGTTAGTGAAGATTCTTGGGAGGACTAAATGAATTTGTGTGTGTGTGCATGTGTATGACTTGGAGTAGTGCCTAGCACAAAGCAAACCTTATATAATTGTTTGAATCTATTTATTATTACTACATTTGTTCTTTAGTTTTGGGGATTATGGCTAAATTTCACTGCATCTCTCTTCTTCAGCATACTGATTTTTAGCTTGGCACTCCAACAAAACAGTATCCATAATACTTTGTTCTCATGGGGAAAATCATCGAGATTATAACGATTCAAGGGAAAGCAGGACCAGAACTTGACAATCCCCAACCCAGTTTCATGCTTCATATATAGCATTGACTTAGTGAAAGCTACAAAGCCTGACAGGATCTACTTTTTATGGGCATAGACATGCCACACATAGAAATTCTAAGTTAACTTTATTTGGTTTTCAGTAGATTTCTTACTAAGATATCCACTTCCCTTGTTCAGCTGATGTTCTTTTTGGGAAAAGCACTGCCTGCAATACAAACCCCTCAGATGTAGGGTTCAGCATCTAAAATTTAGATGACATTTGAAGCAAAAGTGGGATGTATTATGGAAACATGTATTTCCGGTCTTTTACCTCTCTGCTAAAATCCATGCCAACTCTTTAGAAAACTTCTGATGGATCAGCAGCTCGGATGGAATAGCGTACTAAGTAGAACATAGAATTTGGAGTCAGGAGCCTGCTCGGAGAGTGGGCTCTTGTGGCTGTGTGACCAAGTGCTCGAGCCTCAGCTCGTGCATCTGTACAACAGCGATAACAGAAATGCTTTTCCCAACCTTGTCCCTCACTTACAGGATAGTTGAAGATCAGGTGTGAAAATGAATGTGAGAGCTTTTGTAAGTTATAAAATCTGTACAAATATGATCTGTTAGAGTAGTTCTCAGATTTTCAACCAGAGTAAATGCTAATGGAGCTTTATAGCCATATTAAGTGTTGCAGCCATCTGGACACCTTTAATTATTAAGTAATAAGGTGAAATTGTTGAACTTAAAATGCTCTTGATGGAAAATTTTCTCACAGCACTTTAGTTTTTAGGATGTTTCTCTTTGGCATAAAAGGAAGGCATTGTTTTAGTCTGGAATTGTCTGTTCGAGGTGGCAGTTTGAGGAAATGGTTCCCAAAGTCTTCACTGAAATTAGCTGGAGAATACAAAGGTGAATCCCTGTGATATGGGAAGCTACCTACCTCCTTTGGACACAGATCCTCTTGTCCTGGTGTAGAGATGACCAGCAGAGGGTGCACGAGCTTTCCTAGGAGCTGACTCCAGCTTCAGCAGCAAGGCTGGGCAGACCTGACTGGTACCATCTGTGTTTGCTGTCTGATGATTAACAAGTACTATAAATGAAACGATCCTGGCGCGTCAGAAACACAGTCACCAAATGGAAAGAGAGAGCAGCCATAATGTCAAACAACAGTGTAGCAAGTGCCTGCCATAGTTGATGAATAGGAAGTTTCTAGATAACTGGAATTCAGCATTCTAGCATGGGCTGTTTGTTTCCCACATTCTCCTGTTACCCTTTTCCTTTTCTAATAATTTCTTTCTACTTCCTGGTTCTTTGCTCCACCTTAATCAGCATCCATAATCATCAGCCTTACCCAGTCTGACAATTAGGGGTCTTTTAAGCAACCCTTCTCTGGACATTTACCCTTGGGTATTTGGGTCCAGAATCCAGCATTCTAGTGTTGCTGTCACCTACTGCCTATTATACCATCTTTTATTCCCTAGAGTGGATCCTATACTCATAAGTATTATATAGAATTTGTATATTTAGTGATTTTAAAATATTTTTATATTTTCTAATTATAAAGGTAATTTGGGTTTACATAGAAAAAAGAATATTTTAAGCCAGGCGTGGTAGCTAATGCCTGTAATCCTAGCACTTCGGGAGGCCAAGGCGGGTGGATCACAAGGTCAGGAGTTCAAGACCAGCCTGGCCAACATGGTGAAACCCCATCTGTACTAAAAATAACAAAAATTAGCTGGGCATGGTGGTAGGGGCCTATAATCCCAGCTACTTGGGAGGCTGAGGCAGAGAATTGCTTGAACCCGGGTGGCGGAGGTTGCAGTGAGCCAAGATCGCGTCACTGCACTCCAGCCTGGGCAACAGAGTGAGACTTTGTCAAAAAAAAAAAAAAAAAAAAAGAGAAGATTTTGAGATATATTAAGAAGAAAATGCAAGGAAGATCTGTGAGCCTTTCAATCAGTGACAACTGCTATAAATTCTACTAGACTTTCCCTATGCATATGCATGTTTCTTGGTATATAGACATTAATTTTTTAAGATGAGACCATACTATAAATACTATTTTGTACCTGACTTTTTTTTTCTACCTAATAAATCATGGATATCTTTTCAGACCGTGTTAGTTCGTTTTCATGCTGCTGATAAAGACATGCCCGAGACTGGGTAATTTATAAGGAAAAAGAGGTTTAATGGACTCACAGTTTCATGTGGCTGGGGAGGCCTCACAATCATGGCAGAAGGCAAAAGGCACAGCTTACATGGCAGCAGGCAAGAAAGAGAATGAGAGCCAAGTGAAAGGGGTTTCCCCTTATAAAACCATCAGATCTCGTGAGACTTATTCACTACCATGAGAACAGTATGGGAGAAACTGCCCCCATGATTCATTTATCTCCCACCAGATCCCTCCCACAACATGTGGGAATTATGAGAGCTACAATTAAAGATAAGATTTGGGTGGAGACACAGCCAAACCATATCACATACCAATAAATTTAGGGTTTTAGCAACCTTTTTTTTTTTTTTTAGAAACAGAGCCTCACTCTGTCACCTAGGCTGAAGTGCAGTGGTGCAATTATGGCTCACTGCAGTTTCAGCCTCCCAGATTCCAGTCATCCTCCTGCCTCAGCCTCCCAAGAAGCTGGGACCACAGGTACATACCACCATGCCCAGCTAATTTTTTAATTTTTTGTAGAGATGGGGGTCTCACTGTGTTTCCCAGGCTGGTCTTTAACTCCTGGCCTCAAATGATCTGCCTGTCTTGGCCTCCCAAAGTGCTGGGATTACAGGTGTGAGCCACTGGGGCCAGCCTTTAGCAAGATTTTTTTTTTTTTTTTTTTTTTTTTGAGACGGAGTTTCACTCTTGTTGCCCAGGCTGGAGTACAGTGGTACGATCTCAGCTCACCGCATCCTCCGCCTCCCGGATTCAAGTGATTCTCCTGCCTCAGCCTCTTGAGTAGCTGGGATTACAGGCATGCACCACCACACCCAGCTAATTTCGTATTATTTTTAGTAGAGATGGAGTTTCTCCGTGTTGGTCAGGCTGGTCTCAAACTCCCAACCTCAGGTGATCCGCCCGCCTTGCCCTCTCAAAGGGCTGGAATTACAGGGATGAGCCGCTGTGCCTGGCTTTAGCAACATTTTTAAGCAGCTACATAATTTTCCTTTCTATGTATGTATAATAATTTAGTCAGTCTTCTAAAAATTAATATTTGTATTGTAGTTTTTCAGTATAATATACAAATAATGCTATGACAAATCTTTAATATATTCTTCTGATTATATCCATAGAATATATTTTTAGAAATGAAATTTTCTGTCTAATTTTTTCTTTAAAATTTTCATATGTATTACCAAAGCCCCCTCAGGAAAGGTCTCTCAGTTCAGTGCCCCCTCAGTTTGTGAGAATGCCTGTTCCTGCACACCATTTATCACAGTGTTTTTACCTTCGCCAAAATGACAGAAGATTATTTTACTGTTTTCTGTGTGATGGGCTTTCCGCTATCCATATCACCCAGAAAATTAATCTAAGGCAATGAGTCTCCAGCTTTTTGGTCTCAGGACCTCTTGACACTGAAAACTTATAAAGGCTCCAAAGAACATTTGTTTATGTGGCTTGTAGCTATGCATATTTACTACATTTGAAACGTAACCTAAGAAAAAATTGTTTAAATATTTATTAAATCTTTTTTATCACAACACCTATAAAAACTGCATTATTAAGTGATTTAAAAATAAGGCTAATAAACCCATTGCATATTAGTATGGCATATTTTTATAAAAAATATTTTCCAAAAGAAAAATATTAGAAGAGTGGCATTGTTTTATGTGACTGGATTCTTATATCTGTTTCTGCATTAAGTCTGTTGTGATATGTTGTTCTGGTTGATTATGTGAAGAAATCTGATCTCAGACAGATATACTTTGTAAGTGGTTAGAAAGGGGGAGGAGTGCTTTGTCTCTCCAGATGAGTATGGGTATTCTACTTTGATACTACACCAAATCCCAGTAAGTGGTAGTATCTTAAAGGTTAATTGCAATATTACAATTTGAAGCCTTGTCAGTGAATTTTTCATATTCTGCTACATTAAAATCCATTCGTCTGTCTTGTATTATACTTTGACTGGATCTTTAGCCCATGCGTGATTTTGTATCATCATATGTTGGTCATCTGGAAAATATTGGCTCATTGAGTTGTATAGGTCTTCCACATGTTGACACATTTCCTTTCATAGTACCAAAAATATCTTATTCTCATCAGAACAGTGTTTAAGAATTAGAAAGCTGTTAGGCTCATAGTAGTGGACACAGGTTTTCCAGAATTCTAATTTTTGCTTAGAAGCTTAAATTTTATCAAAGGCAACAAATGGTGTCAGTTGTTTTCTTGACAGTCTTACTTCATTTATTTTTGAGAAAATACCAAAGTTAAAATGATGCTCTGCGAAAACAATTTTTATTGCTTCATCAAGGAAATGCTTACGTGAAACTGCCTTTTTTTTTTTCCTTCGGTGAGTCCATAGTTGGTGAAGAAGACAGTGATCTTCTGTACAGTTTGATGCCACTGTTTTGATTCAGGCAAAGGTGCTAATGCTTTTATCCACATTGCCTGTGCACCATCGGGGCAAATGGCACTACAGTTTTTTTTTTTTTTTTTTTTAAGGCAAATAATATGTTGATATTATCATGAAAATAATTCTAGCCTTTTGAAGACTGCCTAAAAGGGGGTAGGGGTCACCAGGAATTCGTGGACCATACTCTGAGAACTTCTAGCTTAAGGTTCTCTTACCAGACAAGAGATTGATTTGGAAATAGTTTGTGACCAAATTCTGGCCAGTGAAATCTGAGAGCAAGTCTGGCTGGGAAGTTGTGGATAAGTTTCCCCCTCCCTAAAAAGAGACACAAGAAAGAGATGGTCCTTTTCTTTTGCTGGATGTTGCCATGTCTGTGTGATGCTTGGGACTGCTGCCGCCATTTTGTAATTGACAAACGGACTTAGCCTTAGGATGAAGGTGATGCTGCGGAGAGCAAGATGGAGAAATGGCAGGAACCTGGATCCTCAATGACATTGTAGAATAGCAGATGAAACCTTACCTGGAACTTGCCCAACCTTTGGGCTTCCAGTTATGACAGATATTATTTCCTTATCATTTAAGCCACTTTGAGTAGTGCCTTCTGTTATTTGCAGTCAAAAGAATCCTAAAGAGACATTTATTATTAGTGTGATGAACAGTTTCAAGTGTCTAGTGGCCATCTGCATTTCTTTAGTAAATGCTTATTCATAGCATTAGCACATTTCCTACTGAGGTCATTTCTACTTATTATTTTCGAAGCATTCCTTATAAATTAACACATTGTAATATTTTGCAGGTTATTTCCACCAGTGTCTTTTATAGCATATTTTCCCATACATTTAAATGTAAGCAATCTGTCTTGTTCTCTTTTTTTAAATAGTTTATGGCTTTGGTATCAAGTTTAAGAGTCTTTTTTACCCCATTTTTTGGGTAAATATTCACTTTTTTTCTAGACTAATAAAGATTTAATTTTTCACATTTAAAAGTTTAACTCATCTGGAATTTATTTTGATGTTAGATATGGAGTAGCGATTTACCTTTTTTTCCCAAACAGGTGGCCCTTTTCTTAATATACATCTTTGAATAGGCCAGCTCTAACCCACTAATTTGAAATACTAGCTTTATTACAAAGGAATTCTTATATATGTATTCTAACTCCTTTCTGGACTTTCTATTCTGTTCCATTTGCTTTGACTGTATTTCCTGTGTTAGAGGTATGCCCAGGACTTATTTGTTTGACAGTGTGTTGTAATGTCTGGAAGGACAAGTACCCACCATCCCCCAACTCCACCCAACACAATCACATCACTCTTTCTCCCTCTAGTATTTTTCTGGTGCTTCCTGCATGTTTATTTGTTCAGATGAACTTTTAAATTATTTGTTAAAGTTTCCCCAAAACATTTTTGGGATTTCTATTGGAATTACTTTAATTTTATAGATGATTTGGTGAGAATTTATGTTTTTACAGTATTGAATCTTCAGCCCCAGAAACCCATGTACTGTCTTCCTACTTATTAAAATTGTCTTCCATGTCCCTCTGTACAGTTGTATAGCTTTCTTCATATTGGTCTTGTATATTTCTGGCTAGGTTTATTCCTAGGTATTTCATATTATTTTGTGTTGAATTTATAGAGGGATCTTTCCCACTGTATATGTTCCATTTAAATAAAAACACTTTTTAAAAATATCCAGCTCATATTTCCAGATAACTTTGGCTTCTTAGAAAAGAGTACTATCTAAGGATATTATCTAAGTAATATCTAAAGATACTATCATTTGTGGTATTACAGTATGTACTATGTGAACTGTATTTATGAGGTATGACTGCTTAAGACTGTTCAAGGAAACAACATACCAGAAGCTGTATCTTAATGAGTATTATTCTTCCAAGCTGTTTATGTCAGGAGTTTATACATTTATGGCAACAAGAACAACAACTTACTCTGAAAGCAAAAGGTATTCTTCTAAAGCAAAGAGTTTGCCATCATTGAGGATATGAAGAAGAACAATAGCTTGCTATGAGGACATTATCTGAAAATGGAATTTCAAAAATGTTTTGCTATTATTGGAATAAATAGTAATCTCTTAAAGTGACTTATTTGAAGGGACAACACTTATTTTGAGGTACAGGTCTAGTTTTTAGCTAAACAACATTAGTACATTCTAGACACATCTTAGGTTGTCAGGTGGCAAGGAGATGGTTGACAGGTTTTATGTGTTTTGTTGTTGTTTGGAAAGAATCATATTTAATCAGATTGTTTTTATATTAAATAAGATTCAAGTTGCCCCAGGCAGTGTGGATTGGCAATGTTTCAGCTATTTGGGAAAATAGGATTTGCCAGTTTTCTAAGACCATTTAAAATAAACAAGCACACTTCTTTTCATCCACATTATGGATTTAAAAAGCATGTGTGGACTAGCCTGGTTTCTTAATCACCATTTAAAATGTTCCTATAGAAAATGTGGTTCTGAGCTCTTAACAACTGTCTTACATATGAGCGTAGGAATAAGACCGTTCATAGGTGAAAGATTACTGAGGTTTCTCTATATGATGTATTCCTTGGAGATTAAGAACATAATTAATATTCTCAATTATTCTTCAGCAGCTTGCTGTGACATTATTATTCATGGGCTTTTCTAAACCTTTCTTAAATTTATTGATTTTTTTTTAAGTTTATATAGTTTCCTGGGATAAGGTTTACTTCTTTGTGGGTGAGGAGTCTGGCTCTAGGTCGAAATTCCACATGTGATCTTTCCGGCCTGACCATAGACAATTACAAGGCTCTGCCTGGAGGGCCTCATGGGGAGAAGCTGCCTTCCCCACACCGTAGTTGGTGCACAGCTAGAACATTGCAGTTTCCTGGAGGGACTGTAGTCTAGGAATCAGCCCCCTGCATTCCTAGTCCAGATGCCTCCATTCAGAGGACTTCCTTCCATTCCAGTCTCCCTCCTCTGCCCTCCCGCGTGTCCCTGACCACCTCCACCCCAGGGGTCCATTTAGAAAAGCGAGAGCCTTCTCCCACCCCTCCTTGACAGTAAGACAATTTCCCCATCTATGCCACCCCTCCTTGACAGTAAGACAATTTCCCCATCTATGCTGTGTCTACTTGATCCTCACCCAGTGCTGACATTCAGTGGGGGAGAAAGGAAAGCTGGGGAGCTAGCACTCCTTTTTGCCTCCTGCTTGCACTGTTGCAGAAAGTAAGACTTGATTGTTACTTTCATTTTAGCTTGTGATCCTAACTGACTGCCTCAGTACCTGATTGCTAGACAGTGGGAGGTGGGATGGTGTTCCTAATTATTTATTAATTTTATTTTATGGGTTTTTTTTTTCTGTCTTAGTTTTAAGAGGTGCCCCTTAGAAATGTTTCCGGAATTTATTGAATAATAATTTGACTTTACATTTGTAAGGCACTATGTAGTTTATAATTTTCTTTGTAAGAACTTTGTGACTTAAGAATTCTCTCCATTTTACGAATGCACTGATAGGCGTAAGCAAAGTGACTTTCCCTAAAAAATCATGAACTGACAACAGACTTAATCTCAACTTCAAGTCCCGGCTCAGCCACCTATTAAGTGACTTGAACTTGGTACTAAGCCTGTTGTCGGTTCAGCCCTCTACTATACCATCCTGCTTCATTGGTAAATCAGTCTTTTGCCTGCTTGAAAAGTTGGGACTACTTGGGGCTGTTCAAATTATGCAGCATCTTAGTGGAAGGCTTGATCCTGTGGTATTCACAAAGCCCTGTGGAAATTGTGAGGAGAGGCAGACTAATGATAACAGCAAATGAGTTAGCACTGATTGAACACTTACCATGCACCCAGCACTAAGCTACATGCATTACTTCCCAGAAGCTTCCTATCTTTGGAAATAACCTTATTAGCCACATTTTATTAAAGAAATTGAGACTAGCGAAGTTAGGTATCATGCCAGAGGTTATAAAACTAAGACAACCTCTGGTAGTGATACAGCCTGTGGTAGTAAGTGGCAGATCCTGAACCAACCTAGTCCATACCCTTCAGTGCCGCCTGAAACTGCTTTCTGCAGAGAATTGAGGTGACTGTGCCCTGCTTAGGGATATTTCTGCTGTTAAGGAGCTGTAAGAGTAGAATTCCCAGCAGCTGGTCACGGTGGCTCACGCCTGTAATCCCAGCACTTTGGGAGGCCGAGGCGGGTGGATCACCTGAGATCGGGAGTTCGAGACCAGCCTGACCAACATGGAGAAACCACATCTCTACTAAAAATAAAAAAGGCCGAGCGTGGTGGTGCATGCCTGTAATCCCAGCTACTCGGGAGGCTGAGGCAGGAGAATCACTGGAACTGGGGAGGCGGAGGTTGCGGTGAGCCAAAATCTTGCCATTGCACTCCAGCCTGGAGAACAAGAGTGAAACTCCATCTCAAAAAAAAAAAAAAAAAAAAAAACTGTAGAATTCTCTGGAACAGAATTTTCTAATACTATTTCTAAATGCTGAGAAATAAATCTCTGTTTAAAGGAAAAATATTCTCAGGTCCCTCAGTTGACTTAAAATATTCTTACTATGTTGTTTATGAACACAAATCTAGGTATAAGCTCCTTGTGCATAGAGCTCCTATTCAGCCACAAAATCAAAATAAGTAGAAGTACAACCACAAAACCAATAAAACTCGAATTAACAGCAGTATAGTGTGACTGCTGTTGTTTTACTGAAAATAAGTTGCAACTCTCATTATAAAGAAACTACTGACCATCATCACGCAGGTTCTTTTGACTTCAGCCCGTCTGTGCTGTTGTGTGCTATGTGTCTTCCCAATTCCTTTACCACTTTTCTCTATTCAAAATACTGCAGAATCTTTTTACAGTGTGCTGTATACTCAGATGCATTATTTATGTATTACATCTATGCTGCTTATTGCCAGCAAGATCATAAATGCAAACACAGGCACTGAAATCAAGTAGCAGTTATACATGGCTCCTATTGAATTTTAGATTATTATCATAATAAAAATGCAATTTAAATAATTGTCATAGGACGTTGGTTGGACAAACCCTGTTTTAGCAGATGTGTCCAGTGGGTGACTGTTCCTGAAGAGCAAGGGATGCAGATCTATTATAATGACTTTCAGAAGATTAACATAAGATGGTGGATGGGAGTCCATGTTTTAGCTTTTGTCAATACTAAAAGCTTTCTCTTTCATAGGCATTTGTGGCCTTGTGGTTTTGGCCACACTGTAAGAGCCTCTCGTTCAAAGCAGTAGTTCTTTCTCATTGTTACAGTGTTTACTGTTTTTGTTACTAGGTGACATGGGTTAACAAAAAACTTAGAAGGCCTCATTCCTAACCAGTACCTCCTATCTGTCTTCTCCCTCCCCTGTTTTTTTCCGTTCCTTTTAGAGTCGGGGTCTTGCCCTGTCACCTAGGCATGATCATGGCTCACTGCAGCCTCAAAATCCTGGGCTCAAGAGACCCTCCCACCTCAGCCTCCCAAGTTGCTGGGTCCCTCCCCTTGTTTCTTTTAAACCCAGACTCTAGCCACTTTAAGTCCATCAGCTCCTCCAATTCCTTCTACCCTCCTCATTATTTTTTTCCCAGTCAGCATGGGCTTACTCTGTGGCTACTAGTTATATTCTCCTTCACTTCCACCATCTTAAATCACCATTGCTTTCCATACCACAAGCGTAAATAGTCCTAATCCAGATCAAACGAAATTATTTCACCCCACAAACTAGGTAGTAGAGGAAATCAATAACTGCCCTATCAGTTAGGTTACTTTTGGTTGCAGATAACAGAAAACTCAGATGGCTTAAACAATTAAGAAATATATTGGCTCGATAACTGAAAAAAAAACAGAGGAATTTAATCCAACTACTTAACAATGGGACTTATTAACCTCTTTTTAGCTTCCCAGTTTTCTTGCCTCTTAGTTGGCTTCATCCTGTATTTGTACCATGCATTCCTAACGCTAGGCCCACTCATGGCTCCAAGGTGGCTTTTGTTATGGACTGCATTGTGTCCCCCTAAATTAATATGCTGAAGGCCTACCCCGCAATGTGACTTTATTTAGAGATGGGCCTTTATGGAGGTAATAAAGATCAAGTGAGGTCTTAGGAGTGAGGCCCTAATTCAATAGAACTGGTGTCCTTATAAAAAGAGGAGAAGATATCAAAGATATCTCTCTCTGTCTGCGAATGTACAGAGGCCATTGGAGGACACAATGAGAAGGTGGCTGTCTACAAGCCAGGAACCAAATCGGCCAGCACTTTGATATGGGACTTCTAGCCTCCAGACCCATGAGAAAATAAAATTTCTGTTATTTAAGCAACCTAGTCTATGATATTTTGTTGTGGCAGCCCAAGCTAACTAATACAGCTTTCAACAGCTTTGGGGCTGTTGAAAAAGCCCCTCTTTCGTACATAACAGGTGCTTCCTCTTTCATACCTAATAGGTATTAAAAATTATCTTTGTTCCCAGATCTCTAGCAGTAAAACAGAAAGGTACTCTGTTGGACAGGTTTGGCCACATGCCCACTTCCTAACCAACCATTATGCCCAGAGGTACAGAAGTGTGCCGATTGGCTTAGCATAGGGTATACGTTCACCTCTGGCTTCAATCAGGCCCACTCTGGCCTCTCAGAAAATGTACAGATTTCAAGGCCACAAGCTATGGGAAGTAGGGAGTGAATACTTGAGAGACAACCAATAAATAACCACTAATTTGAGCTGCATCTTTAGATAGGCAACTTATGTTCATTGACATTCTTTTATTCAAATGTTAGTGTCCTTTCCCATTTTTTTTGTTCCTCCTTTTCTCATGCCCCTCTACCTTACAGCCTTTTACTTCATGAAGAAGAGCTCATTGGGAAAGGACTGTCTTAGCCATCTTCTGCTACAAACTCACCTGTTCTTACTCTTCAGAGCATGAAGTTGTTCTAGATACCTCACAAAGCTGATGTGTTTTCTGTGTACTTATTTCCCCTTTCTTTGGCCTACTTATTCTCAAAACTTGTTTTGTCAGCAATTTTCTTTTTTCAGTATCTTCAGTCTTTGTGTGTGTGTGTTCTCTCATCCTACAATGATATTCAAGAATCTTTGCAGCTTAACAAATACCCTTCTTTCACCTACATGATCCCTCAAAAGACAGCCCAACTTCTCTGCTTTTCTCTCCTCTGCCTGTCAGTGATCTACATTCATTACCTCCTTTACTCCAATGACTTATATATTGATTAAACTGTTTTCTGCTGGCAGAGCCAGGGTTCAAATCACCTTGATAAAGATCATCACTGATTTCCTATATTTCCAAAACAAATTGTTTATTTTTGGCTTCTTTTAATATTCTTTAGTATTCAGTCCCATAAACTAACCCCTCTTCTTCCTAAATATCAGTATTACCATTCGTTCCATCTGCCCTATTTTTTTTTCTTGATCAGTTCCTCTTGACTTCAGCCACCACCTGTAAAACCAGGACTTGACTCCCAGATACACATCTCTAGCACCTACCACTCACATGAATTCATTTCTAACTACCTATTGGGGATATCTATTTGAATATATTGTAGGATCCTTAAAGTTTGTCATGTGCAAATTGAACTCATTATCTTCCCTTCCCTACCTTCATCCCACCATTATCCAGGCTTTTTGCATGTGTGTATGAACTCTGTTTTGAATACCATCAACATCTACTCAGCTACGCAAGCCAGAAACCTTGTCTCCTGTTTCACTGCACACAACTTTTACATCTAGTCATTGCAAGAAATTCATTGATTCTGCCTCTGAAGTGTGACTTGAATGTGTGCCCTCGTTGATACTCATGGCCACTGTTTTCTTTAGCTGTCATGATCTTAGTGTGTAGTCTTAGTGTGTAGCCCTGGGCCTCTTTCTCTTCTCATTAATTCTGTATCTGAGTGGTTCTCAATCCTCAGTGTACACCAAGATTGTATGTGGAGATTTTAAATGCTACACATGCCCTGGTCCCAGAACTTTGATTTCACTGATCAGTCATTGGTAGTATAAGGCCATTATAATATATAGAAATACATTTTATAAATATTTATAATCTTTATAAATAATGTCCCCCATTATCCATGGTTTCACTTTCTATGGTTCATTTACCCGCTGTCAACCATGGTCTGAAAATATTACATGGAAAATTCCAGAAATAAACAAGGCAGAAGTTTTAGACTGCATGCCATTCTGAATAGCATGATGAAATGTCACACCATCTCACTCTGTCCTGCCCAGGAAGTGAATCACTCTTTTGTCCAGTGTATCCACTCTATAAATTCTAACTACCCAGTAGTCATCATCGGCTCCTGACAGCCAACCATTGACACCGTCATGGCTCCATGATCCAGGATTACCTGAAGCAGCTGATCCTCCTTCAGATGTAGGTCAACAGTAGCTTAACACTATGTCACGATGCCTGCGTCATTCACCTCACTGCATCTTATCACGTAGGCATTTTATCATCTCACATCAACACAGGAAGTGTTAATATAATATAAGAAGATATTTTGAGAGAGAGGGAGAGACTATATTCACATAACTTATTGTATATTGTTATAACTGTTCTGTTTTATTAGTTATTGCTAATCTCTTAAGCCTAATTTGTAAGTTAAACTATATGAGAAACCATAGTATGTATAGGGTTTGTTACTATTCACAGTTTCAGGCATCCACTAGGGATCTTGGAACCTAACCCCTGCAGACAGGATGGGGGCGGGGGACAACTGAACAGATCTCATCATCTTGCTCTCTTATTTAAAATTCTGTTTGTTGCATTGCCTATGAGAAAATATTCAAACTGCTTAATTTGGTGTACATGAAGGCCTATCTGGCCTCTGCCTAACTTTCCAGCCTTAAAACCACCTCCCCACCCCACTTGTCTGCACCTCACATCATAGTCTGTAGTCATACAAAATTATTTTGTTTTACAGTTTTAATTTTAGAACACTTTTAGATTTATGAAGAAATTGTGAAGTTAGTATAGAGAGATTCCATATAGTCCATACCCCGTCTCCCTTGTTAGTAACAGATTCGTATGGTACATTTGTTACAGTTAATGAACCAATATTGATACTTTATTGTTAACTAAAGTCCATATTTTATTCAGATTTCCTTACTTTTTACCTAATGAGTTTTTTGAGTTCCAGGATTCCATCCAGGATACCACATTACATGTAGTCATCACGTCTCCTTATTTTGCTTGGCTCTGGCAGTTTCTCAGACTTTCTTTGTTTTTAATGACCTTGACAGTTTGGGGAGTATTAGTCATATTTTATAGAATGTCTGTCAACTGGGGTTTATCTGATAGTTTTCTTATGATTAGACTGAAGTTATGGGGGTTGGGGAGGAAGAACATAGAGGTAAAGTGCTGTTTTTTATCACATTATGTCAAGAATACATACTATCAGCACTATCACTGTTTATGTTAACCTTGATCACCTGGCTGAGGAAGTCTTTGTCAAGTTACTCCGCTGCAGAGTTATTTTTTCCCCCTTTCCACAACTGAACTCTTTAGAAAGAAGTCACTATGTGCTGCCCACACTTAGTGAGGAGTTATGTTCCACTTCCTTAAGGGAAGAGTATTTATTTACATAAATTATTTACAACTGTTTGCATGGACGATTTCTCTCTTCTCCCTCATTTGTTTGTTTATTTAATCATTTATATCAGTATGGATACACGGATATTTATTTTATACTTTGGGTTGTAATCCAAAACTACTTTTTCAGAGTGTTCTAGCTTTGGCCATTGGGTACACGTTCAGTTGGCTCCAGTGTCCTTTCGACAATACCCTCAGTGCTGTAGGTTTTTTTGTTTTTTCCGGTGTGTGTGTTTGCACTTCCTTACTTTCTGGCACTGTGAGATGCACTAGGCTCATCTTATATTCTCTGCCTCAATCCTAGAATCAGCCATTTCTCCAAGGAGCCATGGTTCTGTTTTATTAGAGAATGGTTAGAAACGAAGATCTGGGTACTGGGTGTGCTTGTTGCCACCAGGATGTGGTGACTTCTAGGCCCTCTCAGATGACAGAGTAAGGAAATATATGTGTGTATACTAATCAATGTATACATACATATCTACAGATATTTCTATATGTAACATATGTATATTAAGCTAAATATGAGTGCATACAAATGACTCGCATTCTAAGCCATTACCATATAGATTATTCTAACCTTTTCTTCTCCCTTGTTTGTAACCTCCCACTCCAACAATGAGAAACCTGGCTTCTGCCAAGTATCACCTACTTCCTAATTGTTGAATTCTGATTTCCTTGTATACTGATTTCAGAATTGTTAACTCTTTATCAACTAGAGTACAGTGCTTATTACCATTCCTATTGCCTTCAGTTTTATAGACACTGTTCATATCCAGAATTATTTAGGTGGGCACCTCTTTCTATATTACTTTTTATTCTCTGAATATTCCATGTTTTCACACCTGTTTAATCTTTATTTGTGCTAATCCTCCTGCCTGAAATTCCCTGGCTTTTACCCTTTTCTCCGTGGAATGTTACTCATTCTTCTATACCCAGCACAAATATTGCCTCCACCAGAAAGCTTCTCAAAGCCACCACTGGTAGACTTAAATCATTCACTCCTCTGTGCTCCAATAGCATTTTGTACTTACCTTTACTATATATCATGTCAGGATTCTTTGTTTGCATCTCTTTCTTCTTCACTTAATGGTAATTCTTGAGAGCAGAAACCAAATGGATTTGTCTCTGAAATCCCAGGACTTAACAATAATACATATTACATAACAGAAAACCTAATAGTGGCTAAAATACAAAAGGATTTACTTTTTTCACCTAGCAAGAAGTCCAGAGATAGACTATCATTGGTTTACCTGTTCAGTGATGCCATCAAGAATCCAGGCTTTTTTCCCTCTTCCATACACAGAAGTCTAAATGTGAAATGCCAGGTAAATAAGTTAAAACCAATTTCATTCTGGCCCAGTATAACATGTTTGGAGACAACATCCAGAGAAATAAGAATACTTCAGATATTTTGGATTGAGATGGCTTTGAGATGAGCTTACATTAAATCCCTTAGAGAAATAACTTCTAAGTCCTAGTTGCCTCTTTTTGTGTGAGCGTATCATGTAGCCACCATTCAGGGCAGTCATGGAGAACAAACACTAAGCATGAAATTCCCATTTTGAAGCTGCAGAGTTACTGACGTCATAGTGTGATCAAAGTGCTCTGCAAATACTTACTGTAATTATTGTTGTTGTTCTGTTCTTGCTAATAACCTTATTTATACCCTGAAATTATAATCATCCAAAGAAAGATTAAAACAAGATGCATGAGTTGCCTAAGCTGTTTGCCTGGCAGATGGTCACCCTCTGAGTTCTCTGAAATTGCCAGGGTTAATTGAAGCTTCAGTTTAAACTGCAGTGTAGTTGATACTTAAGTATTTCTTACCTGTCAGCTTTCACTCTCCAAAAAAGTACAACAGTAGCGCTTAATTTGTTCTCATTAATGCTAGCCTCTCAGGTAATGTTTAGTGCAACTTCATTCTAGGTGATGTTTGCTTCCCAGCTTCCCAGCTGAGAAGAAATGCTAAACAGTTACAAAGGTGAAAACATGAATGTCTCACTAATTTATTTATTTAAAGGATACTCAGAACTCAGGAAACATTGAAGGGAAGTTAACTTTTAAATGGTGGACTGGCATTTAGTGTATGGTTAATAGCAGTTACTCTCCCTGGGGTTGCAGCGAGCTGAGACAACTGGGAATCATCCTTGGGGAGTTTTACAAATAGTTTTTCCTAGAGCTAGCTAAGTGCTCCAAGGATAATCGTTATAGAGTCACACAAACAGCAGTACTCTTTGCTCTATTTCTTTGGTGTTCCTCTAGTAGTATTAAAATGCAAGAAAGCAGTCTTAGGAACCAGCTTAAAAAGCAAGGGAACTAAGAAGCCATTCTTTGCCTCTACTACTCAGCTCTGCAAAAGCAAACCAGTGAAAAGACCTGGGTGTTAAAATGTTACATTATTTAGGTGATGCAAGAGCCTTTTGTCTGCACCTTGAGATTTGAGTACATATTATAAATATTGTTATATATGGGTTCAGCATATATAGTAATATGACAAGCCAAATAAGAGAATGATTGTGCTTTCCTAAATCTGGGGACTGCTGGCTACCAATGGCATTGCTTGCTATTTGATTAAGGCCGAAGAGAAAAACAGAGTTGAGAGAGATGAAGGGAGAGAAGGAATTCTGGGCCTCCTTAAATCAGTTACAACAAAATTAGCAACCCCAGTAAAGACTGGGGAATCAGTAACATGATCCTTCTTGTATATTTGGTGTACAAAAGTAGAAGGCAAATGGGTGGATTATATTTATGTGAATAATAATGCTGTTCAAAAAAGCAAAAACAAAAAAATCCAAAAAGGTAGAATGTGGATTCTTTAATTAGACTGCTTGGACTGGAATTGAATCTCTATCAATTTTTAGCTGGGTGACTTTAGGCCTGTTAGTTTACTTCGTCCTTTATAGGTTTTTTTTTCTTAAAATAGTACCGCTTGATAGGGAAATGGAAGCTAAATAAGATAATATACTGTATATAAGTGCTTAGGATAGGTCATCACACATGGTAAATATTTAACTTTTAAAAAAAAATGAAACTTACATGGAAGAGATATTGGAATTGGTGCTTTATTTCTTTTTATTTATTTATTTTTATTTTGAGATGAGGTCTCTCTGTGTTGCCCAGGCTGATCTCAAACTCCTGGGCTCAAGCAATCCTCCTGCCTCAGTGCTGGGATTACAGGCATGAGCCACTGTGCTCAGCCTTTGCTTCCTAAAATATTTTTTCAGTTTGCAAAATATACCATGGAGTCTTTCCTTTTATTAAAATCCTTCTTAAAAAAAAAAGTATTACTCAAAACTGTTGCTCCCCAAAAGCAAAATTTGCAGTTAAGAGATATTTTGTCATGTGCATTACCTACATTTTACCTATTCCTGTAGCATATGTTATAGTTTGTTGATATGGTCAGACAGATGTATGAATCATTGTGAAAAGGACCCCATTTTAGTGGTAGGCAAAGCATCTAGCCAAAATTTGTAGGTGGGGAGACATCTGCTCCCCACAAGTTGGCCTTCTGTATCAAGGCTGCTGCTTTTGCCACTATGCTCATTGTGGTGGTAGTCTGCTCAGGAAACTGGTAATTATTAAAACCACCTTCTCCTTGGCTTGTCATATTACTATGTATGCTGAACCCAAGTCCTTTTATACATTTGTTCTATTCCTTACATTCTAAAATAGGCACATACCTACCTACATCTAGAGCTGGCAGGAAGTCTGTCAGCTTTTCTTGGTATGCCTCTTTATACTTGGTAGCATAATAAATGCGATTTTTAATGACGCTGTCAATCTAATACTTGAATGAGCTTCATTTCCTTTCTCATCTGTTCCTTAGTGATTGCTTTAACCATTGCCTATTCATGACTGAGCCTTGGCATTAAGATCTCATAGGGGCATGGCCCTAAAGTCTTGCTTGTTCTGTTTCATTTTAGCCTTCTTAGGATTCAAGAGGAAGGAACTTCATAGGATGGTGAGCTGAAAATGGGAACCTGTGGGCAAAGTTGGTACAATATATGCCTTTGATGTGACATTAATTTGAGTTAAGTGAAGGGTCAGGACCACGTTTTCAGATTTTTCACATAGTAAATTTTAAAAAACTGGAACACCTTATCAGGATTTGTGGAAATTTTTGTTGCTTTCTTCATACTCTTCATACTTCATCCATCTCCAGAACTTTTTCATCTTCCCTAAATTAAACTCTTTATCTATTTATTTTTTACTTTTTTTGGTATCTAGCTTCTCTTCCTTAATTGTATATATAAGGTATACAAGAAGATGTTTTAATATACATATACACAGTGAAGTGGTTGCCATAGGCAAGCAGATTAACAAATGTATCTTCTCACATAGTTACCTTTGTGTGTATGTGTGGCAAGTGTACCTAAAATCTACTCTTTCAGCAAAAATCCCAAATATAATACAATATTATTGACTGTAGTCCTCGTATTATACATTAGATCTGTAGACGTGTTCATCCTACATATCTGCAACTTTGTATCCTTTGATCTACATCTCCGCATTTCCTCTTGCCCCTCCCCTATCCATTAAAAACTTAATTCCCCATTCCCCAACCTCTGCCAAACACCACTCCACTTCCTGTCTCTATCAGTTTGACTACTCTAGGAACCTCATATAAGAGGAATCATACAATATCTGTCCTTTTATGACTGGCTTATTTCACTTAGCGTAATATCTTTAAGATTCATCCATGGTTGTGGCATGCATCAAAATTGCCTTTCTTTTTAAGGCTGGATAATGTTCCATTGTACATATATATATATATATATATATATATGTATGTATCACATTTTGTTTATCCATTTATCTTCAATGGACACATGGGTTGCTTCTACCTTTTGTCTATTGTGAATGATGTTGCTATGAATATGGGTGTACAAATATCTCTTTGGTCTCTGCTTTCACTTCTTTTGGGTATATACCCAGAAGTAGAATTGCTGAATCATATGGTAATTCTATGTTTAATTTCTGAGGATTCACCATAATGTTTTTTCATAGCAGCTGTATCATTTTATATTCCAATAGCAATGAATAAGGGCTCCAATTTCCCAGTTTCTCCACATCCTCACCAATACTTGTTATATTCTGGGTTGTTGTTGCTGTTTTTAAATACCAGCCATCCTATTAGGTGTGCTGTTTGTTTTGATTTTAATTACAAATGTAATTAATAAATTTAGGGCTATTCAAATTTTCTCTTGTGTTATTTTGCTATTATTGGTAAGTTATGGTTTTCAAGGACTTTGTCCCATCTAATGAATGCAATAAAATTGTCCATAATATCCCAGCATTAGCTTTTAAATGTCTGTAAGGTCTGTGGTGATATCTCATTTTTCATTCCTATTATTGGAAGTTTGTGTTTTGTGAAACACATGTTTGATATCAGTCTTGCCAGAAGTTTATCAGTTTTATTAATCTTTCCAAAGAACTAATTTTTGACTTCGATTTTTCCCTGCTTTGCTCATTTTCCCTCCCTCCCTCTCTCTCTCTCTTTTTTTTTTTTTGAGACAGGGTATTGCTCCGTCACCGAGGATGCAGTGCAATAGCTTGATCATAGCTCACTGCAGCCTTGAACTCAACTCAAGTGATCTTCCCTCATTGGCCTCCCAAGTAGCTGGGACTATAGGCACTGGCTAATTTTGTTTGTTTGAAGTTTTTTGTTGTTGTTGTTTTCTTTTTTTTTTTTTTAGAGACAAGGTCTCACTATTTTGCCTAGGCTAGTCTCAAAGTCTTGGCCTCAAGCCATCTGCCCACCTTGACCTCCCTCCCAAAGCTCTGAGATTACAGGTGTGAACCACCATGCCTGGCCCTGTTTTCTGTTTCATTGCTTTCTGTTTTTATTTTTTATTATTTCCTTCTTTCTACTTCCTTAGGGTCTAATTTATTCTTATTTTTCTAGCTTGTGAAGATAGAAGCTGAGGCCAGGCAAGATGGCTGATGCCTGTAATCCCAGCACTTTGGGAGGCCGAGGTGGGAGGATCCCTTGAGCCCAGGAGTTCAAGACTAGCCTGGGCAACATAGAGAGACCCTGTCTCTTAAAAAAAAAAAGTAGTCAGGTATGGTGGTACATGCCTATAGTACCAGCTACTTGGGAGGCCAAAGCAGGCCTATGAGCTATGATCATGCCATTGCACTCTAGTCTGGGTGATAGAGCAAGACCTTGTCTCAAAAAAAAAAAAAAAAAAAAGATAGAAGCTGAGATTATTGATTTGACATCTTTCTCCTTTCTAATAAAAATATTTAAAACTATAAATTTCTCTCTATACACTGCTTTAGTTGCATCCCATATGTTTTGATATTTTGAGATTTTGTTATCATTCAGTTCAACATATTTTCTAATTTCTCATCAGATTTGTTTTTTTACTCATAGGTTATTTATAGCTGTGTTGCTTAATTCCTTAACATTTGGAAATTTTTGTAGCTATCTTATTATTATTTTGAATTTGGATACAAAAGCAAGGATTGACAATATGCTACCTATTAGAAAAGCACTGCCTATTAGAAAAGCACACAAATAGACTAAAACTTTTTTAAAAGATATACAACATGCCATACACGACATTACATTAGACAACTGGTAGGGCTATATTAATATCAGACAAAGTAGACCTCAAGAAAATGACTATTACCAGAGATAAGAAGGGACATTTATTAATACAAGTTAATTCATCAAAATATTGACATTTAATATTATTATAGTTAAAAAGCACACTCTGTATTATTTTAATACTTTGGGATATTTAGTGATTTATTGATTTATTGAGACAGTGTCCCACTCTGTCGCCCAGGCTGGAGTGCAGTGGCATGATCTCGGCTCACTGCAACTTCTGCCTCCTGGGTTCAAGTGATTCTTGTGCCTCAGCTGATTATAGGCACACGCCGCCATACCCAGCTAATTTTTTTTTGGATTTTTAGTAGAGATGGGGTTTCACCATGTTGGCCAGGCTGGTCTCAAACTCCTGACCTCAGGTGAACCGCCCACCTCGGGCTCCCAAAGTGCTGGGATTACAGACATGAGCCACTGTGCCTGGCCAGCCAAATTTATCTATTTATTGAGACTTGTTTTATAGCCCAGCATATGGTCTACCTTGGTGAATGTTCCATGTCCATTTGAAAAGAGTGTGTATTCTTGCTATTGCCACATATGATGTTCTTTCTATAAATGTCATCTAGGTCAAGTTAATAATGTTCAAATCTTCTTTATCCTTTTTGATTTTTAGATAGCTTGTCGCTGGTTATTTTTCTATTTATTACCGAAAGGGGGTTGTTAAAATCTCCAAGTATTACTGTGAATTTGTTAAGTTCTCCTTTTAGAAAGTTCTATCTTTCTGCTTCATTATTTTTCAGCTTTGTTATTAGGTACATGCCTATTTAAGACTGCTATGTTGTCTTGATGAATTGGCTTATTATCATTATTAAATGCCCCTCTTTATCTCTATAATAGTCTTTTCATTGAAGTCTACTTTGTCTATTAATATAGCCCCACCAGCTTTCTTATGCAGTGTTTGCATGGTATACCTTTTTTTATGTTAATCTATTTGTTTCTTTATATTTAAAGTGCTTGCCTTATAAACAGTATATTGCTGGGTCTTACTTTTTTTAATCCAAGTTAATAATCTGCTTTTTAATTGGAGCCCATTTACATTTATTGTAAGTATTGATATGGTTGGGTTTAAATATGCTATCTTGGTATTTGTTTTCTATTTGTCCTATTTGTTTTTCATTCCTCTGTTCTTCCTTTCTTGTCTTCTTTTGGATGAATGGAATATTTTAAACTGTACCTCTTTGTGTTGTTTCAAATAAAAATACTACTTATTCACACAGTTTTGTTGTGCAAATAATATCTGAGTTAAACTGGTATTCAAACTAGAGTACGCCAAAAGAGAGCTAAGAGAAGGTACATAAAGGGATTGGGTCATTCTGGTGGCAGAAACCTACTTTTTCTGCCAGAATTTTATTTGGGGCTGGCCCTGCCCTTCTTTTCCCACAAAATTGAACCATGACCAGCAAACCTTAGGCTAACATGGTAGTAATAATACAAAGCACATATTTGTTAATCATTGTAGTTAGTATAATTGGATAGCTACCTGTATATCGTCACATTCTTCTGTCACTTCCTTCGCACTGCAAGGATCTTAATTAGGATCCACCCTGGAAAATATGAAGTAACTTCCATCCAATTAGATTTATGTCAAACAAATACCATTTTTATGTAATCAGTCAAACAATTCATGAGCAGCTTGGTGCTGCCTCTAGAAGCTTGCAGTTTAAGTAAGAAGGCATTTATATAATTTTATTGTGTAATTATATTATCTCCTATATACATTTATTATATGTTTATGTAATAAGATAAATAGCAATGCAAGGCTGTGCATAACTATTATAGATAAGCAAATGAAATAAAGATGTTTGTGTGGTTAATTAAAGAAACAGCTGCCTAAGTAGGGAAATTGCCACATATTTAAACCCTGGCCATGCCACGCTTTCTCCACAGAATAGCAGCCTGCAAGATTCACATTTCTCTGACATTTTCCTGAATTGCCTAATAATCCAATCTGGTTGTATCTTTTTGTCTCTGTCTACAGAGGCTCTTGGTCATTTATAGTGAGAGAGACTCTTACTTTTTTTTCTTCCCTCTTCTATATATAGATGGGTATAGATAAGTATCACGTGATTATTTAAAGGACTGAAATTCCATTTTGATTTGCCTTTCCTGGGTAGGAAACGTTTACTCATTTTGTACTTTTGAGCATGAATTGCCTCTCTTTCTAGGTGTAATCAATTTCTACTCTTCAGCATACAGAAGATTTTGTGAATACTATTCACTGCAGAAAGAGCTCTAAAAATAATTTTGCAGGTAGGGTTTTATAGAACACTGATAGTCTTATGTGGAACACTGGCAGGCAAAAAGAACAAAGGCACATCAGGGTAAAGGTGGTGGTAGGTGGAGCGTTTCATTTCATTTGCCTCCACCAAAGAGCTTGCATTTACTGGAGAAGGAAAACAAATAAGAAACGGGAGCATCTGCACTTGCTGTTGAAGGTTTCATTTCTCATCACTGTTAAGTCACATTTGAATGGAACCATTACAGTCTTGTTGGTATGTATAACTATGCCCCCACTGTTTTTTCCAAAAGGAAAATCTTGAATTTTATGTTTAAAAGTACAAAGAGCTGTTTTTGACGTTCTGCAGTTCATTTTGGAATTCATAGTCTTAAACCTATTCATTTTCAGTAGGGTGGTAAAGAGTGCACAGTATATGGCATTTTTACGCCTAATAGCACCTCCAATAATCTGTGATGCATATTACATACACACACCTTTTAGCATCTGTTTCCACCTGACAGCTGACAGCATTAGGCTAAATGTTGTGATGAACAACTGAAATGTCAAGCAGTATTACAATGGTTTCTTATTGGAAAAAGTAAGCACCTTAGAGCTTCTTTTTAATACTTTTCCATAAAGATTTTAAAGTGACATATTTACAAGTACATAATTAAGATGACATACTCTTTAAATGCTTGTTATTCTTCCAGAAATGGAGATGGATTTGGGCTAATCAGCAGATGATTCTTCTCTTGAGCTAGGGTGTAAGCATGCTTTGTTTTTTTTTGTTTTTTTTGCTTTTTTGTAAGACAGGGTCTTGCTCTATGACCCAGGCTGGAATGCAGTGGCACGATCATGGCTCACTACAGCTTCAGCCTCTAGGCTCGGCCTCTTGTGTAGCTGGAACCACAGATGTACACCACCAGCCCTGACTGATTTTTTTTCATTTTTTGTAGAGACAGGGTCTCACTATGTTGCCCAGGCCGGTCTCGAACTCTTGGATTCAAGTAACTCTCTTGCTTTGGCCTCCCAAAGTGTTGGGATTACAGGCATGACCCACTGCACCTGGCCTTAAGCACGCATTTTTGTTTTGTTTTGTTTTGAGACAGAGTCTTTTTCTGTTGCCCAGGCGGGAGTGCGGTGACACAATCTCGGCTCACTGCAATCTCTGCCTCCCGGGTTCAAGTGATTCTCTTGCCTCAGGCTCCAGGTAGCTGGGATTACAGGAACTCACATCACTCCTGGTTAATTTTTTTTTTTTTTTTTTTTGTATTTTTAGTAGAGATGGGGTTTTCCTATATTGGCCAGGCTGGTCTCGAACTCCTGACCTCAAGTGAGCCACCCGCCTCGGCCTCCCAAAGTGCTGGGATTACAGGCATGAGCCACCATGCCCGGCAAAGCATGCATTTTGTTCAGGGAAATCTATTTTGCATCCATATTACTGACTATTCTTAAAAATATGTGTATACAGGATTGTCAGAATTAAGAATTGCTAAGATTCTGTCTTAATATTTATTTATTTGACTGATTTTCATATTATTCAGTTCAGCACGGAGAATGAGAGTTACAGGTTTGTTTTCTTATTCTTCTACCGTACTTGGGATTTTTGTCTAGTGGTCACAAAATATTTCCTAGAAATATGTTTTCCTAGAATTACCCCCCAAAAAATAAAATTACTTAAAAAAAAAAACTGTCTTTAGTATGCAAATTCAGATTTTGGACTTATATGCTTTGATCATGTGCTAAAAATTAAATAAGCAAATAAAATATCTAACAAAGCAAAGTTGGTCAAGGCTATGGCTTTCAAAAAAATGCCAGCCAGTGTTGCCCACCCTAATTATTTCTCTCCCATCTCTTGGCCTGAATATACTCCAGGAGAGAAGCTGTTATGCTCATCTTTCATTAAAAAGTTTATAGTTTTCATGTGCTTTCTCAGATTGAAAACCTTTAGAACCAGGTTTTGGGTATTAGATAAACAATACACTGTTTAATCTGTGTTGACTAATTAATCATTTGTAACTTTTTAGGTACTGCTTAGGATGAATATGATTTGGAGAAATTCCATTTCCTGTCTAAGGCTAGGAAAGGTGCCACACAGATACCAAAGTGGTTATCACCCAGTGGCCCCTCTGGGATCAAGGATTTTAACTGACCCAGCCAAAGTTTTTGAACACAACATGTGGTGAGTTTTCTTTTTAAGTCTGATATTATGTGTGTTTCTTAAATATCACCAGTAGTATTATTTTCATTTAGAATTAAGAAAGGGTTTTTAAAGCTGATGACCTAATTCATGTTGTAGAGGTCCAAAAGCTAGGGTAACCGATCCTGACTTAAGTGTTGCTGATTCTGAATTTCATTGCAAATGGAATTGGAAGAGTGAAACTTCCCATATGTTTTTAGTAGCCTTAGAGTTCTTGCAGGCCCTTCCTGCTTACCTCTGATCTTGATTTGTCTGCTGTCACTGGGTGGGGGTGAGGATTCTTTCCTAGGTGGGGCCCTCCTCCTGCTCCACAGTCCCTTCCCTCTTTTTCATACTTGTCATCCGGAAAATGCGGATCAGTACCCGTGACTTACTGAGCACCAGGGAGATCACATTGATATGATTCTCGTCTATGCTTTCAGGGAATCCACCCTATTTGGAAAGATAGATATTTACAGAAAAAGCTGATAATTACCCCTACAAGGCAGTAAATTGTGAGGGCTCAATGAGTGTTTCAGACTATATACCATATGAGAACAACTCAGTAATGCAAAACCACTTCTGTTTGGGCATAGTCAGAAAGATTTCTTAAAGTGAGGGAAACTGAGATTAGGATTACAGGCACACCTCAGAAATGTTGTAGGCTTGGTTGAGACCACAGCAGTAAAGCAAATATCGCAATAAAGTGAGTCACACAATTTTTTCGGTTTCCCAGTGCATATATAAGTTATGTTTACACTATACTGTAGTCTCTTAAGTGTACAATAGCATTATGTCTAAGAAAACAATGTACAAACCTAATTAAAAAGTAATTTCTTGCTAAAAAATGCTCACAGTCATCTGAGCCTTCAGTGAGTCATAATCTTTTTATTGGCAGAGGGTCTTAACTCAGTGTTGATGGCTGCTGACTGATCAGGGTGGTGGTTGGAGTGGCTGTGGCAGTTTCTTAAAATAAGACAATGATGGAGTTTGCCTCATCAACTGACTCTTCCTTTCATGAAAGATTTCTCTGTAGCATGTGATGCTGTTTGATAGCATTTTACCTACAGTAGAACTTTCAAAATCAGTCAGTCCTCACAGATCCTGCCACTGTTTTATCAACTAAGTGTATGTAATATTCTAAATATTTTGTTTAATATGTCTAAATTCTTTGTTGTCTAAATTATGTCTAAATTCTTTGTTGTAATTTCCACAGTGTTCACAGTGTCTTCACCCTGAGTAGATTCCATCTCAAGAAACTAGTTTCTTTGCTCATCCCTACAAAGGAACTCCTCATCTGTTCAAGTTTTATCATGAGATTGCAGCAATTCAGCCTAAATCTTTAGGCCCCACTTTTAATTTTAGTTCTCTTGCTGTTTCTACCATATCTGCCATTACTTTTTCCATTGAAGTCTTGAACCCCTTATCATCCATTAGAATCAACTTCTTCCAAACTCCTATTGATGTTATTATTTTGACCTCCTCCCATGAATCACAAATGTTCTTAATGGCATGTAGATTGGTGAATCCTTTCCAGAATGTTTTCAGTTTACTTTGCCCAGATCCACTAGAGGAATTACTATTTATGGCAGCTATAGCTTTACGAAATGTAGTTCTTAAATAAGTCTTGAAAGTTGAAATTACTCCTTGATCTAAGGGCTACAGAATGGATATTGTGTTAGTTGGCATGAAAACAACATTAATACCCTTGTACATTTCCATCAGAACTCTGGAGTGACAAGGTATATTGTCAGTGAGCAGTAGTATTTTGCAAGGAATTCTTTTTTCTGAGCATTAGGTCTCCACAGTGGGCTTAAAACATTCAGTAAACCGTGCTATAAACAGATGTGTTGTCATCCAGGCTTTGTTGTTTCATTTATAGAGTATAGGCAGAGTAGATTCAGCATAATTTTTAAGAGCCCTAGGATTTTTGGAATAGTAAATAAGCACTGGGTTCAACTTAAAGTCACCAACTGCCTTAGCCCTTAACAAGAGAGTCAGCCTGTCCTTTGAAGCTTTGAAGCCAGGCATTGACTTCTCCTTTCTGGCTATGAAAGTCTTAGATGACATCTTCTTCCAATAGAAAACTGTTTTATTTACATTGAAAATTTGTTTTTTAGTGTAACCACCTTCATCAGTGATCTTAGCTGGATCTTCTGGATAACTTGATGCTACAGCTTCTCCATCAGCACTTACTGCTTTGCTTTGTACTTTTATGCTATGGAGATGGCTTCTTTCCTTAAACCTCATGAACCAACCTCCACTAGCTTCCCTTTTCTTCTGCAGCTACCTCATCTCTCTGAGCCTTCATAGAATCAAAGAAAGTTAGGGCCTTGCTCTGGATTAGACTTTGGCTTATGGGAATATTGTGGCTGGTTTTATCTTTTATGCAGACCACTAAACCTTTCTCCATATCAGTAATGCTATTTCACTTTCTTTTCATTCATGTGTTCACTGGAGCAGCATCTTTTTTTTTTTTTTTTTTTTTTTGAGACAGGGAGACTCTGTCACCCAAGCTGGAGTGCAGTGGTGTGGTCACAGTTCACTGCAGCCTCAACCTCCTCGTGGGTCAAGTGATTCTCTGGCCTCAGCCTCCCAAGTAGCTGGGACTATAGGCGTTCACTGCCATGGCTGGCTAATTTTTGTATTTTTTGTAGAGATGGGGTTTCACCATGTTGCCCGGGCTGGCCTTGAACTCCTGAGCTCAAGTGATCTTCCCAACTCAGCCTCCCAAAGTGCTGGGATTACAGGTGTGAGCCATAGCACTCAACCTGGAGTAGCATCTTTAATTTCCTTTAAGAACTTTTCCTTTGCATTTCACAAGTTGACTAGTGCTAGAGGCCTAGGTTTTGTCCTATCTCAGCTTGCAATAGGCCTTCCTCACTAAGCTTAATCTTTTCTAGCTTTTGATTTAAAGTGAGATATATATAACTATTCCTTTCATTTGAACACGTAGAGGCCATTGTAGGGTAATCATTTCATTATTGTTTTGTCTCAGGGAATAGGGGAACCTGAGGAGAGGGAAACAGGGAAAGCCAGGTCAGTGGAGCAGTCAGAACACACATAACATTTATCAATTAAATTCGCTGTTTTATATGGGTATGGTTCATGGTACTCTAAAACAATTACAATAGTAACATCAAAGATCACTGATCACAGCTCATAACAGGTATAATAATAATGAAATAGTTTGAAATATTACAAGAATTACTAAAATGTAACAGAGACATGAAATGAGCACATGCTGTTGGAGAAATGGCACCAATAGACTTGCTCAATGCAGGGTTGCCACAAACCTTCAATTTGTAAAAAATGCAATAGCTGTAAAGTGTGATCAAGCAAAGCATAATTATACAAGATATGCCTGTATTTATATTGCTGGGAAGAGGGAGAGTGGTCAGAGCTGAAGAAGTCAAGTTGGGTATGATACCTGCAGACAAAATTGTCATCAGACTAGCCTCTGGAACAGCATCTCTGGGGCTAGGAAAGTGATTCATGGGCTTTTTATGTTTTTATTGCAACTGAATCTCAATTTTGAAAGGGAATACATTGATTTTTTAATTAATTAGTTCTACACTATACAATATGGTAGTCACTAGCCACATGTGATTATTCAGCACTTGAAATATATTATAACTGGGCTGAATTGAGATGTACTGTAAAATTTTTAAAACTTAGTACAAAAAATAAGGTAAACAATCTCAGTAATTTTTGTATTGAATTATATGTTAAAAGTGAATGAAAATTTGGATATATGCAATTAAATTATATATACACATACATATACACATATATACATATATACACCCACATATATATACATATATACATATATACACACATATATACATATATACATATATACACACATATATATACATATATATACACACATATATACATATATATACACACACATATATACATATATATATATATATTTTTTTTTTTTTTTTTTTCGCCCTGGCTGGAGTGCAATGATGCAATCTCAGCTCACTGCAACCTCTGCCTCCCAGGTTCAAGCAATTCTCCTGCCTTAGCCTCCTGAGTATCTGGGATTATAAACATGCACCACTGAAAGGGAAAAAGCTCCCATGTCCCCCTCGCAGGATGTGCGGTGGGGGTGTGGCTCACTTCTTCAGTGCCCCGCTGCTCAGACCTCTAGGGGAGCATACAGATGGGCAGGCTGTGGGGCTCCTACCCCATGACAGTGTCTAGGGGTGAGTGTTTACAGCTCCTGAAGCCCCAGTGGGCGTGTGTTACAGGGTGCTCTTTTAGTTTAGCCATGCATAGGCAGCTTGTGTTAGCTCATTTATACCCCTGCCTTATCGTAAAGACAGAGGGCTTTCTGTATCCCAGGGTTCTTGCCTTGGTGTACGGGAAGAATCGGATCACTTATGAGCTTGGAGAACGAGTGCAAGGTTTTATTGAGTGGAAGTAGCTCTCAGCAGATTGGGGAGTCAGAAGGGAGATGGTTTTCCCCTGGAGTCGGACCGCTCGGTGGACTGGGCTCTCCTCTGGCTGCCCTAGCCAAATGTCGTTCTGCTGGTGGGTGGCCTGCTGGTGTGCTGGTGCCTGCTGATGTGCTTCTCGCCATGTCCAGCCACCTGTGTGTCTGCCTGCTGGGGTCTGGGGGGAGGTGATTGTTTATAGGCATAGGATGGGGGCGTGGCAGGCCAGGGCAGTCTTGGGAAAATACAACATTTGGGCAGGAAATGCCTGTCCTCACCTAGGTTCGGGTGGGTGGAACCCTAGCCAGGGACCATGTCCTCCTCTAACTAGCACTTCCCTTCCCCTCTTCTGTATCATTTAAAGGGACCACACTCTTCCCTTCCATATCGCCACCACGCCCAGCTAATTTTTGTATTTTTTGTAGAGACAAGGTTTCGCTGTGTTGGCCAGGCCGGTCTCGAACTCCTGACCTCAGGTGAACTGCCTACCTCGGACTCCCAAAGTACTGGGATTACAGGTGTGAGCCACTGTACCTGGCCTAAATAAAATATATTTTTAAAATTGGTTTTACCTCTTTATTTTCATTTTTCCTTACTATGGCTACTAGAAATTTTAAAACTACATATGTGGTTCACATTATACTTTTTTGGACAGCTGCTCCATTAAACCATTTTGACTACCATCACCAACATGGATAGTTATCGCAGGCTGTGAGATAAAATGGGCCCTTTGCCAGGCAATTAAATCTCCAGAGCAACTTCTGATCTTAGGCAAGCTCCTCATTTACCAATTTTTTTGTTTTCTTCATTAGACCCTAGTGATTTAGCTATCTATATTCTCTTTTTCCATCTGCTACCACCTGCTCTCTTGCCTGAGATTCTTGCCTACTGATTTAAGTTCTGTTTTGTCATAGACTCAGAAAAGCAAGGATCATCTGGTCCACTGCTCCTCAAACACATGGGCTAGCTTTGGGCTGGCTGCACAAGAATCCTTCAGGGAGTTACTATTTCAGTAGGTCTAGAGGTATGGCCCAGGAATTTCTAACTTGAAAAGGCTCTTTTAGTAATTCTGTTGAGGAGGCAGGTTTGGGAACCCTTGATCCAGTCCAGTGGTTTTTATAATTTTCTTTAGCAACAGAACTATTTTCAAGTGAAGCTTTAACATGGAATCCTAGGATTTAAAAGATAAAAGCAAACCTGACCTGAATGAATTAGGCATAGAGGCCTGGAGCATCAACAGCACCACTTCCTTTTCCCTCTCACTTCTCTTCACTTACTCTAGCAGCCAAGAGGACCCTTAGGGCTCTGTTATTCAGTTTGAAAAACAGTGACCTAGTCTAGACAGCCATCTGTCTTCATAGCATACTCCCCAAGGGGTTGGCCAGTCTGCACCCGACACCTGTGGTGAACTCTCTACCAACACAGATACATACTGTAAGAGCAGTAATAAAAACTGTTTCACCCAGGGAAGAGGAAGGTAGGTGATTCACATTATCTTCCCACACACCTTTTTTAAATTTTTTTCTTCTTAAAGAGAAGATTTGTAAATTAAACGAAACCTAGTTTGTTCTCCCCATCCTTCAAGTCCAAAATTCTGTTCAAAAGTTTTTGTTTTCTTCCTTATTTTCTCCTTTATATTTAAGAATAGTGTTTCCTCTCTTGCTGAATTTGATTTTTTTTTTTTTTTGAGACAGGGTCTTGCCCTGTCACCCAGGCTGAAGTACAATGGCACTATAATGGCTAATTTTTAATTTTGTTTTATTTTATTTTTTTTTAGAGAGGGAGTCTTGCCATGTAGCCCAGGCTGGTCTTGAACTCCTGGCCTCAAGCAGTCCTCCTGCATTGGCCTCCCAAAATGCTGCGATTACAGGCATGAGCCATCACACCCAGCCTGAATTTGATTTTTTAAAGATGTTTCTAGAAAAGCATATGCCAATTTTCTCTCAGAGGTGTTGCTCAGAATTATCTACAGTTCATTTTTCCATTTAGCCTTTGATTTGTAAGGATTATTTACTCTCTGTATGACCATATTTTTTTTAATTTTAAGAAAAAATAAAGATATTCTTTTTTATTTAGTTTCTAATATCCTGAGAAAGATTTGCCTTCCAGATTCTGGGTATTTGTATTACTAGTACTTATATCTGCCTATAGTCTTTTACTTATTTACTTAATTAATTAATTAATTTAAAGACAGCATCTCGCTCTGTCACCCAGACTGGAGTGCAGTGGCACGATCACAGCTCATTGCAGTTTTGACCTCCTAGGCTCAAGTGATCCTCCTGCCTCAGCCCCCCAAGTAGCTGAGATTACAGGTGTGTGCTACCCACACCTGGCTAATTTTTTATTTTTTGTAGAGATGGAGTCCCACTGTGTTGCCCAGACTGATCTGGAACTCCTAGGCTGAAGCAATCCTCCTGCCTCAGCCTCCTAAAGTGCTGAGATTACAGGAATGAGCCACCACAGTTGGTCTAGTTTTTCATTTTGTCTGTTTGTTTGTTTGCTTATTTGAGACAGAGTCTTGCCCTGTCACCCAGATTGGAGTGCAGTGGCATGGTAACAGCTCACTGCAGCCTCAACCACCTGGGCTCAAGTGATCCTCCCACCTCAGCCTCCCAAGTAGCTGGTACTACAGGCGTGTGCCACCATGGCTAGCTAATTTTTTTGTATTCTTAGTATAGATGGGGTTTCACCATGTTGCCCATGCTGGTCTTGAACTCCTGGGCTCAAGTGATCCACCTGCCTCAGCCTCCCAGTGTGCCAGCCATTCTGGATATTTCATAGACATGGAATCATACAATGTGACCTTTTATGTCTGACTTCTTTCACTTAGCATAATGTCTTGGAGGGTCATATACCTTGTAGCATGTATTGGCACTTTGTTCTTTTTATGGCTGAATGATATTCCATTGTTTGTATACATCACAGTTGGTTTATTCATTCATCTACTGATAGACATTTGGGCTGTTGCCCTGTTTTGCCTCTTGTGTATAGTGCTGCTATGAACATGGGTGAACTATGTTCTTGTTTGTGTCCCTGCTTTCATTTCTTTGGAATATATACCTAAGAGTGGAATTGCAGGGTCATATGGTAATTCTGTGTTTAAGTTTTTGAGAAACTCAAATTGTTTTCCACAGTGACTGAACCATTTTACATTCTGCCTATTGTCTTTTAATTACACTTAGTACATTTATCAATTTTGGAGGGTGGTGACAGGAAACGATATTCAAAATGCTTTTGAGACATGGCCCAGAGATCTGTCTATATTGAGCAACTTACACAGTCACTTGGAAAAATCATTCCTTATTCACAATGTTCTTGGTTTAAGCATATAGAAACTTTTCAAGGGATCTCGGCCATTTATAAGGAAGCACTAAGCACTTGATTTACATGACTGCATCAGCTAGGCCATTGGCATGCTCCCAGTAAGAAACACACTTTCCATCATGGACCAGCACATGTGTACATAACGTATACACACATATAAAACAGGAACAAAAGTTTCCAATACAGTTTTTACCATGTGAGGTGTGCATCCAGTATTTTCCATTTATTTTATTCTACTCTGTTTCTATTTCTTTTTTTCACGGGTTGCTTAGAGCAACTAAATTGATTTCATGACTCACCAAGGTTTATGACCTTTAGTTTAAAAACACTGAGCTAAGCTGTTTTCTGTAGATCCAAGGTAAGACTGTGTGTTGCAACATGATTTCTATTATGTAACCCACTTAAATAATAGACAGTTTCCAGAATCTCAATGGGGTTCAGATCCCAAGAATTCTTCATTATATAATTTTCCTTATATAAAAATTATACTTATCTTCTGATTCCTCTTGCCCTGTTTCCTACATAGTTCTTTTTGTTTTTTACATGTTCAGTACACGTGTGTTTTTTGGGGTTTTTGTGTTTGTTTTTTTCAGACGGAGTCTTGCTGTCGCCCAGGCTGGAGTGCAGTGGCTCGATCTCAGCTCACTGCAAACTCCGCCTCTCAGGTTCAAGTGATTCTCCTGCCTCAGCCTCCCAAGTAGCTGGGATTACAGGCGCCCACCACCACACCCAGCTAATTTTTTGTATTTTTAGTAGAGATGGGGTTTCGCCATGTTGGCCAGGATGGTCTTGAACTGCTGACCTCAGGTGATCCACCCGCCTCAGCCTCCCAAAGTGCTGGGATTACAGGCGTGAGCCACCGTGCCTGGCCCAGATGTGTGGTTTTTTTTTTTGCTTTTGTTTTTGTTTTTTTGGAGTTTTCTTTTCTTTTTTTTCTTTCTTTTTTTTTTTCAAATTTTACTTTTAGTTCCGGGATACATGTGCAGAATGTGCAGGTTTGTTACATAGGTATACATGTGCCATTGTGGTTTGCTGCACCTATCAACCCATCATCTAGGTTTTAGGCCTTGCATGCATTAGGTATTTGTCCTAATGCTCTCCTTCCCCTTGCCCTCCACCCCTCAACAGGCCCCTGTGTATGTTGTTCCCCTTCCTGTGTCCATGTGTTCTCATTGTTCAACTCCTACTTATGAGTGAGAACATGCAGTGTTTGGTTTTCTATTCCTGTGTTAGTTTGCTGAGGATGATGGCTTCCAGCTTCATCTATGTCCCTGCAAAGGACGTGATCTCATTCTTTTTAATGGCTGCATAGTATTCCATGGTGTATATGTACCACATTTTCTTTATCCAGTCTATCATTGATTGACATTTTGGTTGGTTCCATGTCTTTGCTATTGTAAATAGTGCTGCAGTAAACACATGTGTGCATGTGTCTTTATAGTAGAATGCTTTATATTCCTTTGGGTATATACCCAGTAATGGGATTACTGGGTCAAATGGTATTTCTGGTTCTAGGTCCTTGAGGAATCGCCACACTGTTTTCCACAATGGTTGAACTAATTTACATGCCCACCAACAGTGTAAAAGCATTCCTGGCTGGGCGCAGTGGCTCATGCCTGTAATCCCAGCACTTTGGGAGGCCAAGGCGGGCAGATCATGAGGTCAGGAGATTGAGACCATCCTGGCCAACATGGTGAAACCCTGTCTCTACTAAAAATACAAAAAAATTAGCTGGGCATCGTGGTGCGTGCCTGTAGTCCCAGGTACTCAGGAGGCTGAGGCAGGAGAATCGCTTGAACTCGGGAGGTGGAGGTTGCAGTGAGCCAAGATCATGCCACTGCACTCCAGCCTGGTGACAGAGCAAGACTCCATGTCAAAAAAAAAAAAAAAAAAAAAGGTGTTCCTATTTCTCCACAGCCTTGTTAGCATCTGTTGTTTCCTTTTTAATCTCGCCATTCTGATTGGCGTGAGATGATATCTCATTGTGGTTTTGATTTACATTTCACTAATGATCAGTGATTATGAGCCTTTTTTCATATGTTTATTGGCTGCATAAATGTCTTCTTTTGAGAAGTGTCTGTTCATATCCTTTGCCCACTTTTTGATGTCTTTTTTCTTGTAAATTTGTTTAAATACCTTGTAGATTCTGGATATTAGCCCTTTGTCAGATGGGTAGATTGCAAAAATTTTCTCCCATTCTGTAGGTTGCCTGTTCACTCTGATGCTAATTTCTTTGGCTGTGCAGAAGCCCTTTAGTTTAATTAGATCCCATTTGTCAACTTTCGCTTTTGTTGCAGTTGCTTTTGGTGTTTTTGTCATGAAGTCTTTGCCCATGCCTATGTCCTGAATGGTATTGCCTAGGTTTTCTTCTAGGGTTTTTATGGTTTTTGGTTTTACATTTGTCTTAAATCCACCTCGAGTTAATTTTTGAATCAGATGTAAGTAAGGGGTCCAGTTTCAGTTTTCTGCATATGGCTAGCCAGTTTTCCCAGCACCATTCATCAAATAGGGAATCCTTTCCCCATTGCTTGTTTTTGTCAGGTTTGTTGAAGATCAGATGGTTGCAGATGTGTGGACTTATTTCTCTGTTTAACAGAGGTCTCTGTTCTGTTCCATTGGTCTATATGTCTGTTTTGATACCAGTACCATGCTGTTTTGGTTACTGTAGCCCTGTAGTATAGTTTGAAGTCAGGTAGCATGATGCCTCCAGCTTTGTTCTTTTTGCTTAGGATTGTCTTAGCTATATGGTCTCTTTTTTAGTTCCATATGAAATTTAAAGTAGTTTTTTCTAATTCTGTGAAGGAAGTCAACAGTAGTTTGATGGGAATAACATTGAATCTATTAATTACTTTGGGCAGTATGGGCATTTTCATGATATTGATTCTTCCTATCCATGAGCATGGAATGTTCTTCCATTTGTTTGTGTCCTCTCTTATTTCTTTGAACAGTGGCTTGCAGTTTTCCTTGAAGAGGCCCTTCATGTCCCTTGTTAGCTGTATTCCTATGTATTTTATTCTCTTTGTAGCAGTTGTGAATGGTACTTCATTCATGATTTGGCTCTCTGCTAGTCTGTTGTTGGTGTGTAGGAATGCTTGTGATTTTTGCACATTGATTTTGTATCCTAAGACTTTACTGAAGTTGTTTATCAGCTAAAGGAGTTTTTGGGCTGAGACAATGGGGTTTTGTAAATATAGGATCATGTCATCTGCAAACAGAGACAATTTGGCTTCCTCTCTTCCTATTTGAATACTCTATTTCTTTCTCTTGCCTTATTGCCCTGGTCAGCACTTCCAATACTATGTTGAATAGGAGTGGTGAGAGAGGGCATCCTTGTCTTATGCCAGTTTTCAAAGGGAATGCTTCCAGCTTTTGCCCATTCAGTATAATATTGGCCATGGGTTTGTCATAAATAGCTCTTATTATTTTGAGATATTTTCCATCAATACCTAGTTCATTGAGAGTTTTTAACATGAAGAGATGTTGAATTTTATTGAAGGCCTTTTCTGCATCTATTGAAATAATCGTGGTTTTTGTCATTGGTTCTGTTTATGTGATGGATTGCGCTTATTGATTTGCATATGTTGAACCAGCCTTGCATCCCAGGGATGAAGCCAAGTTGATTGGTAGATAAGCTTTTTGATGTGCTGCTGGATTCAGTTTGCCAGTATTTTATTGAGGATTTTTGCATCAATGTTCATCAGGGATAATGGCCTGAAGTTTTCTTTTTTTGTTGTTGTGTTTCTGCCAAGTTTTGGTATCAGGATGATGCTGGCCTCATAAAATGAGTTAGGGAGGAGTCCCTCCATTTCAATTGTTTGTAACAGTTTTAGAAGGAATGGTATCAGCTCCTCTTTGTACCTCTGGTAGAATTTAGCTGTGAATCTACCTGGTCCTGGGCTGCTTTTGGTTGGTAAGCTATTACTGCCTCAACTTCAGAACTTGCTATTGGTCTATTCAAGGATTGAACTTCTTCCTGGTTGAGTGTTGGGAGGGTGTACATGTCCAGGAATTTATCCATTTCTTTAGATTTTCTAGTTTATTTGCCTAGAAGTGTTTATACTACTCTCTGATGGTAGTTTGTATTTCCGTGGGTCAGTGGTGATATCCCCTTTATCATTTTTTGACTATTTGATTCTTCTCTCTTTTCTTATTAGTCTAGTTAGCAGTCTATCTATTTTATCAATTTTTTCAAAAAACCAGCTCCTGGATTCATTGATTTTTTTTTTTAAGGGTTTTTTGTGTCTCTATCTCCTTCAGTTCTGTTCTGGTCTTAGTTATTTCTTGTCTTCTGCTAGCTTTTAGATTTGTTTGCTCTTGCTTCTCTAGTTCTTTTCATTGTGATGTTAGGGTTTTGATTTGAAATCTTTCTAGCTTTCTGATGTGGGCATTTAGTGTTATAAATTTCTCTCTTAGCACTGCTTTAGCTGCATCCCAGAAATTCTGGTACATTGTCTCTTTGTTCTCATTGGTTTTGAAGAAGTTTTTGGTTTCTGCCTTAATTTCATTATGTACACAGGAGTCATTCAGGAGCAGGTTGTTCAATTTCCATGTAGTTGTGTGATTTTGAGTGAGTTTTTAAATCTCGACTTCTAATTTGATTGTAATGTGGTCTGAGAGACTGTTTGTTATTATTTCAGTTCTTTTGCATTTGCTGAGGAATGTTGTATTTCCAATTATGTGGTCTATTTTAGAGGAAGTGCCATATGGCACTGAGAAGAATATATATTCTGTTGTCTTGGGGTGGAGAGTTCTGTAGACATCCATCAAGTCCACTTAATCCAGAGCCGAGTTCAAGTCTTGAATATCCTTGTTAATTTTCTGTCTTGTTGATCTGTCCAGTATTGACAGTGGGGTGTTAAAGTCTCCCACCACTATTGTGTGGCAGTTTAAGTCTCCTTGTAGGTCTCTAAGAACTTGTTTTGTGAATCTGGGTGCTCCTGTATTGGGTTCATATATATTTAGGATAGTTAGCTTTTCTTTGTGAATTGATCCCTTTACCATTATGTAATACCCTTCTTTTTTTTTTTTTTTTTTTTTTAGATGGAGTCTCACTCTGTCACCCAGGCTGGAGTGCAGTGGTGTGGTCTAGCTCACTGCAACCTCCGCCTCCCGGGTTCAAGCAATTCTCCTCCCTCAGCCTCCCAAGTGGCTGGGACTACAGGCGCATGCCAGCACACCCGGCTAATTTTTGTATTTTTAGTAGAGATTGGGTTTCACTATGTTGGCCAGGCTGGTCTTAAACTCCTGACTTCATGATCCACCCACCTCAGCCTCCCAAAGTGCTGGGATTACAGGCGTGAGCCACTGCACCCAGCCATGTAATGCCCTTCTTTGTCTTTTTTGATCTTTGTTGGTTTAAAGTCTGTCTTGTCAGAAACTAGAATTGCAACTCCTGCTTTTTTCTGCTGTCCATTTACTTGGTAAATTTTCCTCCATCCCTTTATTTTGAGCCTATGTATGTCTTTGCACATGAGTTGAGTCTCTTGAGCACAGCACACCAATGGGTCTTGACTCTATCCAGTTTGCCAGGCTGTGCCTTTCAATTGGGGCATTTAGCCAATTTACATTTAAGGTTAATATTGTTATGTGTGAATTTGATCCTGTTTTCATGATGCTAGCTGGTTATTTTGAACACTAGTTGATTCACTTGTTGGTTGATGAGCATTTAGATTGGCTCTATGTTTTTGCAATTGCAAATTGTGCTGCTGTAAACATGCATGTGCATGTGGGTTTTTTTTTTTTTTTCATATAATTACTTCTTTTCCTTTGGGAGATACCCAGTAGTGGGATTGCTAGATCAAATGGTAGTTCTGCTTTTAGTTCTTTAAGGAATCTCCATACTGTTTTCCATAGTGATTGTACTAGTTTACATTCCCACCAGCAGTGTAAAAGTGTTTCCTTTTCACTACATACATGCCAACATCTATTTTCTTTTTTTATGGCCATTCATGCAGGAGTAAAATGGTATCTCATTGTGGTTTTCATTTGCGTTTCCCTGATAACTAGTGATGTTGAGCATTTTTTTCATATGTTTGTTGGCTGCTTGTACATCTTCTTTTGAGAATTGCCTATTCATGTCCTTTGCTGACTTTTTGACAGGATTATTTGTTTTATTTCTTGCTGATTTGAGTTCCTTGTAGATTCTGGATATTAGTCCTTTGTCAGATACATAGTTTGCGAATATTTTCTCCTACTCTTTGGGTTGTCTGTTTACTCTGCTGATTATTTCTTTTGCTTTGCAGAAGCTTTTCAGTTTAACTAGGTCCCATTTATTTATGTTTTTGTTATATTTATTTTTTGTTGTTATATTTATTTTTGTTTTGTTTTGCTTTTGGGGTCTTAGTCATGAATTCTTTGCCTAAGCCAATGTCTAGAAGAGTTTTTCCGATGTTATCTTCTAGAATTTTTATGGTTTGAAGTCTTAGATTTAAATCTTTGATCCATCTTGGGTTGATTTTTGCTTAAGGTGAGAGATGAAGATCCAGTTTCATTCTTCTGTATGTGGCTTGTCAGTTATCCCAGCACCATTTATTGAATAGAGTATCCTTTCCCTGGTTCATGTTTTTGTATGTTTTGTTGAAGATTAGTTGGCTGTAAGTATTTGGCTTTATTTCTGAGTTCTATATTCTGTTCCATTGGTCTATATGCCTATTTTTGTACCAGTATCATGCTGTTTTGGTAACTAAAGCCTGATAGTATAGTTTGAAGTTGGATAATGTGACGCCTCCAGATTTGTTCTTTTTGCTTAGTGTTGCTTTGGCTCTATGGGCTCTTTTTTTGTTCTATATAAATGTTAGGAATGTTTTTTCTATTTCTATGAAGAATGATGATGGTGTTTTGATGGAAATTGCATTGAATCTATGGATTGCTTTTGGCAGTATGGTAATTTTTACAATATTGATTGTACCTATCCGTGAGCATGGAATGTGTTTCCATTTGTTTGTGTCATCTGTGATTTCTTTCAGCAGTGTTTTGTAGTTTTCCTTGTAGAACTCTTTCACCTCCTTTGCTAAGTATATTCCTAAGTATTTTATTTTATTTTTTGCAACCTTTATAAAAGGGATTGAGTTACTGAGATGATTCTCAGCTTGGCCGTTGGTGTATAGCAGTGCTCCTGATTTATGTACATTGATTTTGTATCCTGAAACTTTACGGAATTCATTTATCAGATCTAGGAGCTTCTTGGAAGAGTCTTTAAGATTTTTTAGGTATATGATCATATCATCGGTGAACAGTGACAGTTCGACTTCCTTTTTTTCCAATTTGGATGCCCTTTATAATAACTGTGAAGACAGTGAAGACCAAAGGAACTCAGGATAGGAAGAGATTCCCAAGATGAAGTTGGAAGAGCAGGTAGGATTTAACTTGAGCTTTGAAGGATAAAGAGTATTTAAATAGTGAAGATAATGTTTTAGACAAGTGGTAGCATGAATAAAGATGTGAATTTGGGAATAAATACAAGAGATATATTCAAAGCAAGCAAATAGACTAGCCCAGTTGGAAGAGATGACATCAATAATGTTGCAGTCGAATGCCCAGTTAGTTAAGAACTACAAAGTAAAATATTTCAGTAAAGGATCATTTGACAAAGCAAAAGACCCAGACCCTCATAAAGGCTACCAGTCTCCCCTGCTACAGAAAAATGCAGAAAATCCATAATCTCTAGTCTTTGAAATGAAGCTTACAGGGCAAGAAAAGCAGGTCTCTGGAAAAGGTTGGGTGTCAGGGAGAATTTACCTGCAAAATAAAAGGAACAAAGGAAGGATAAAGAACCTAGGATGCATTGTAGATTCATTTGTATTTTCCAATATTTTGTATAAACCGAATCATTAAATATGTTTTATCTTTTTGTCTGGCCTCTCTTACTCAGCATAATTATTTTGAGATTTATCTGTGTTGCTACATGTATCAATAGTTTGTTCCTTTTTACTGTTGATAAAAGATTTGTAATCAGAATAAATTTAAAACTCTCAAAATTCAATAATAAGAAAGCAAACAACACAGTAAAAATGAACACAAATTTTAAGATACTTCACCAAAGAAGATATACAGATGGTAAATAAGCACATGAAAAGATGCCGAATATCATTAGTCATTAGAAAAATGCAAATGAAAGGCACAATAAAATACTACTACACATCTATTTGAATAGCTGAAATTAAAAGTACTGAGCTTACCAAGTGATGATAAGGATGTAGAGGAACTGGAACTTTCATACACTGCTGGTGGGAATATAAAATGGTATAACCATTTTGGAATACAACTTGGCAGTTTATTTGTTTGTTTCGGTTGTTTTTACTCACCACTATACTAACGAGGAACTTGGCAGTTTCTTTAAAAGATAAACATATATCTCCGGCAGTTTCTTTAAAAGATAAACATATATCTCCGGTCCGTGCCTCCAAGATGACAAAGAAAAGAAGGAACAATGGTCGTACCAAAAAGGGCCTCGGCCACGTGCCGCCTATTTGCTGCACTAACTGTGCTCAGTGAGTGCCCAAGGACAAGGCCATTAAGAAATTCGTCATTCAAAACATAGTGGAGGCCGCAGCAGTCAGGGACATTTCTGAAGCGAGCGTCTTTGATGCCTATGTGCTTCCCAAGCTGTATGTGAAGCTACATTACTGTGTGAGTTGTGCAGTTCACAGCAAAGTAGTCAGGAATCGATCTCGTGAAGCCCATAAGGGCCGAACACCCCCACCCCCATTTAGACCTGTGGGTGCTGCCCCACGTCCCCCACCAAAGCCCATGTAAGGAGCTGAGTTCTTAAAGACTGAAGACAGACTATTCTCAGGAGAAAAATAAAATGGAAATGTACTTAAAAAAAAAAGTTAAACATATACCTGCTATTGATACACACAACATGGATGAATTTCAGAATAATTATGCTGAGTGAAAGAAGTTAGAAATAGAGTACATACAATACTTTCTTATACTGTACTAGAAAATGCAAACTAATCTATAGAGACAGAAGGCAAATCAGTGGTTGTTAGTGGTGGAGGTGAGTGGGGAGAAGGGGAGGGGTGGGAGGGAGGAATTACAAAGGGGCACAAGGAAACTTGAAGGGAATGGACATGTTCATTTTCTTGATTACTGTGAAAATTTCAAAAGTGTCTACATATATTAAAACTTACCAAGTTGTACACTTTGAATACAGTTTACTGTATGTCAGTTACACCTCATTAAAACCTTAAAAAAAGTTACTTCCATACATTGGAAAATAATGTAGCAGTTAATAAAAATGAGAGATGTATGTATACTGATACCAAGAGATGGCTATGATATATCATTAAATGAAAAGAGCAAGCTGAAGAGAATTTTCTCCAGTATGACCTCATTTTTGTTAAGAAAGTATTGTACCTGTGTTAGGATACAAAATCAATATGCCAAAATCACAAGCATTCTTATACACCAATAACAGACAAACAGAGAGCCAAATCATGAGTAAACTCCCATTCACAATTGCTTCAAAGATAATAAAATACCTAGGAATCCAACTTACAAGGGATGTGAAGGACCTTTAAATAAAAGAGGACACAAACAAATGGAAGAACATTCCATGTTCATGGATAGGAAGAATCAATAGGGTGAAAATGGCCATACTGCCCAAGGTAATTTATAGATTCAATGCCATCCCCATCAAGCTACCAATGAATTTCTTCACAGAATTGGAAAAAACTACTTTAAAGCTCACATGGAACCAAAAAAGGGCCTGCATTGCCAAGACAATCCTAAGCCAAAAGAACAAAGCTAGAGGCATCACACTACCTGGCTTCAAACTGTACTACAAGGCTACAGTAACCAAAACAGCATGGTACTGGTACCAAAACAGAGATATAGACCAGTGGAACAGAACAGAGCCCTCAGAAATAATACCACACATCTACAACCATCTGATTTTTGACAAACCTGACAAAAACAAGAAATGGGGAAAGGATTCCCTATTTAATAAATGGTCCTGGGAAAACTGGCTAGCCATATTAGAAAGCTGAAACTGGATCCCTTCCTTACACCTTATACAAAAATTAATTCCAGATGAATTAAAGACTTAAATGTAAGATCTAAAACCATAAAAACTCTAGAAGAATACCTAGGCAATACCATTCAGGACATAGGCATGGGCAAGGACTTCATGTCTAAAACACCAAAAGCAATGGCAACAAAAGCCAAAATTGACAAATGGGATCTAATTAAACTAAAGAGCTTCTGCACAGCAAAAGAAACTACCATCAGAGTGAACAGGCAACCTACAGAATGGGAGAAAATTTTTGCAATCTACTCATCTGACAAAGAGCTAATATCCAGAATCTACAAAGAACTCAAACAAATTTACAAGAAAAAAACAACCCCATCAAAAAGTGGGCAAAGGATATGAACAGACACTTCTCAAAAGAAGACATTTATGCAGCCAACAGACACATGAAAAAATGCTCATCATCACTGGCCATCAGAGAAATGCAAATCAAAACCACAATGAGATACCATCTCACACCAGTTACAATGGCGGTCATTAAAATGTCAGGAAACAACAGGTGCTGGAGAAGATGTGGAGAAATAGGAACACTTTGACACTGTTGGTGGGACTGTAAACTAGTTCAACCATTGTGGAAGACAGTGTGGCGATTCCTCAAGGATCTAGAACTAGAAATACCATTTGACCCAGTCATCCCATTACTGGGTATATACCCAAAGGATTATAAATCATGCTGCTATAAAGACACATGCACACGTATGTTTATTGCCTGCTATAAAGACACATGCACACGTATGTTTATTGCGGCACTATTCACAATAGCAAAGACTTGGAACCAACCCAAATGTCCATCAATGATAGACTGGATAAAGAAAATGTGGCACATATACACCATGGAATACTATGCAGCCATAAAAAAGGATGAGTTCGTTTCCTTTGTAGGGACATGGATGAAGCTGGAAACCATCATTCTCAGCAAACTATTGCAAGGACAAAAAACCAAACACCGCATGTTCTCACTCATAGGTGGGAATGGAACAATGAGAACATTTGGACACAGAAAGGGGAACATCACACACTGGGGCCTGTCGTGGGGTGGGGGAAGGGGGGAGGGATAGCATTAGGATGTACCTAATGCTAAATGACGAGTTAATGGGTGCAGCACACCAACATGGTGCATGTATACATATGTAACAAACCTGCACGTTGTGCACATGTACCCTAGAACTTAAAGTATAATAATAAAAAAAAGAAATTATTGTACCTGTGTTACATGTATATACACCTTTGCTTTTATATATATAGAGAAAAGTCTGAAAAGGTCCACATTATCCTGATAATGGTATTTACATCAGAGATGGGAATGGGGATGAGAGGGAGGGTAGAGATGTAACTATATTTTATATGCATTGGTATTGAGTTTTATTTTAAAAAAAAGCCGTCTTCCTTATGTACCTATTTCCCATCTTGCTATCTACCTGATGACAAATTCTGTATTCTTTAATACTGATTCCAACTTCTCAAAATTTTGAGTTCTACCAAATCTTCCTCATCTTTGTGTCCCCAGTTCACAGGCCTAGTGCCTGATAGATATAGGTTCCCACTAAATATTTAATGAGGGAGGTGGGTATTGGTTTCTTCAGCAGCTGTGACCTCCATCCCATTGTATGCAAAGTAGAAAGGCATTGGCTCTATGTTTGTATTTTTTGTTAGTCACACAAGTAAGAAACTCAGGCTGGTGTGTTGGCTCACTCATGCCTGTAATCCCAGCAGTATGGGAGGCCAGGCAGGAAGATCGCCTGATGCGGGAGTTGGAGACAACCTGGGCAACAAAGCAAGACCCGTCTCTACAAAAATAATAATAATAATAATAATTTAATTTAATTTAAAAATTTTAAAAATTAGCTGGGCGCAGTTGTATGCACTTATAGTCCTAGCTACTCAGGAGGCTGAGGCCAAAGGATTGCTTGAACTCAGGAGTCTGAGGCTGTCAGAGGTTTTTCCAAAGGCTAAAAAGGTTTTTTTTAAAAACCTTGTTGTAGGCTGTGCACAGTGGCTCATGCCTGTAATCCTAGTGCTTTGAGAGGCCAAGGCAGGCGCATCACCTGAGGTCAGGAGTTCAAGACCAGCCTGGCCACCATGGTGAAACACCATCTCTACTAAAAATACAAAAATTGGCTGGGCGTGTTGGGGCGTGCCTGTAATCCCAGCTACTCAGGAGGCTGAGGCAGGAGAATCACTTGAACCTGGGAGGTGGAGGTTGCAGTGAACCGAGATGGTGCCACAGCACTCCAGCCTGGGTGATGGAGTGAGACCCTGTCTCAAAAAATAAATTAATAATGAAAAATGAAAACAAAACAAAAACAAAAACTAATTTACTAATAACAGTAACTGACTGAAATATTCATTATAGCCAAAAAGAGAGGTAGGCATCCTGGAGTTACAAATATAAATTAGCCTCAATAGTAGAAAGGAAGATTTAATTGAAGTTACTTCAGTTATTAGCTGATATGCCTATAACAGCTATATTTTATCTTTTCTGAGACTCACATTTTTATTTACCTATTAACATCTCTGAAATCATGACATTTCTTACAGTTTGTGCATCTTAAAATTGTAGTTGAAAATGTTTTTTCTTTATTACTGGAACAGAAAATAATAGCATATTGGATTTGATGAAATAGGATAATTATAGTTTCAGAGTACTTAATCTTTTTCTTTTTTTAAGTACTCAACTTGATTTATTTACAAAGTGTAATATGTCCACATGCCCAGCCCTCTAGTCAGGAGCGGAACATTGCAGACCCCAGAAGCCCTTAGGTGCTGTCCACCTTAATTACCTCCTCCCAAGGGAAACCAAAGTCTTCAGAGTACTTAATCTTAATTTGTATGCTGGGTTTTTATTTATTTATTTTTGGCACGGAGTCTCGCTCTGTCGCCCAGGCTGGAGTGCAGGGGCCTGATCTCGGCTCACTGCAAGCTCCACCTCCCAGGTTCATGCCATTCTCCTGCCTCAGCCTCCTCAGTAGCTGGGACTACAGGCGCCCACCACCATGCCCAGCTAATTTTTTGTATTTTTAGTAGAGATGGGATTTCACCGTGTTAGCCAGGATGGTCTCGATCTCCTGACCTCGTGATCCACCCACCTCAGCCTCCCAAAGTGCTGGGATTACAGGTGTGATCCACCGTGCCCGGGCTGTATGCTGTTTTGAGAACTATTACTCTTACTAACACAAAAACCAAAGGAGAGAGAAAAAATTTAAATGATTTTCCACTGCCCATACATCAGGGCTAACCTATAGAACATTTTTTATATTGTCAGAAAAGCATTATTTGCTAATAATTGATAAATGAGCAATGTACATAGAAAGTTGATCCAGGAGGAAGTACATGTGAGCATACAGGAAAATATTTAACAGTTAAAAAAATACAAATGGAAACAATAAAGTAATTTTTTAGACCTACTAAATTAACACCAAAGAAAATAGAAAGAAAAGAAACTTAAGATAACACCTAGTCCAGGTAGCATTGTATATTAATATTATTTTGTTTGGTTGTCTGTTTATTTTTTAATTTATCTCTTCTGCCCTTTTTTTCCCCTGTCCCTTTTTTACTGCCTTCTTTTGGATAAATTGAGTAAATTTTTTTTTTTAGATAGAGTCTCGCTGTGTTGCCCAGGCTGGAGTGCAATGGCATGATCTCGGCTCACTGCTTCCGAGGTTCAAGCGAGTACTACTAGTACTACTTGGGTACTCCCAAGTAGCTGGGATTATAGGCATGCACCACCATGCCCAGGTAATTTTTGTATTTTTAGTAGAGACAGGGTTTAACCATGTTGGTCAGACTGGTCTTGAACTCCTGACCTCATGATCCGCCCGCCTTGGCCTCCCAAAGTGCTAGGATTACAGGTGTGAGCCACCGTGACCAGCCTAATTGAATAATTTTTTGTATCCAATTTTTACTTCCTCTACTGGCATTTAGCCATATGTCTTTGCATTCTGTTTTACGAATTATTTCAAGGCAATAGTTTCAAACATTTTGGTCTCAGGACCCCTTTACACTCTTAAATTACTAAGAACCCCAAAGACTTCTTATTGATATGGATTATGTCTATTGATATTTTCTGTATTAGAAATTAAAACTCAAACATGAAAACATTTATTAATTCCAAAACAATAATGAATCCATTACATATTAACATAAATTACATATTTTAATGTAAATGTATATTCCCAAAAGTGTAATGCAAAGAGTGGCATTGCTGTAAATATTTGCAAGTCTCTTTAATGTCTGCCTTAATGGAAGAAATTGGATTCTCATATCCTCTTGAATAATATGAAGATAATTTGGCCTCTCATAGATACGTGCTTACAAAGGAGAGGAGTTTTTTTTTTGTTTTGTTTTTTGTTTTTTTGTTTTTTTTTTGTTTTGTTTTTGAGACAGAGTCTTGCTCTCTTGCCCAGGCTGGAGTACAGTGGCGCGATCTCGGCTCACTGCAAGCCCCACCTGCCGGGTTCATGCCATTCTCCTGCCTCAGCCTCCAGAGTAGCTGGGACTACAGGCAACCACCACCACTCCCGGCTAATTTTTTGTATTTTTTAGTGGAGACGGGGTTTCACCATGTTAGCCAGGATGGTCTCGATCTCCTGACCTCATGATCCGCCCGCCTCGGCCTCCCAAAGTGCTGGGATTACAGGCGTGAGCCACCGTGTCCGGCCAGAGAGGAGTTTTTAATAGCCTTTATCAGATAATTGTGGATTTTTTTTTTGATATTACACTAAATCTCAATAGTGGTAGTTTCTTAGTTGCAATATGGCATATGAAACCATATCACGGAACTTTTTATATTCTGCCATATATATTTTTTTTTTTCAAGACCAGGTCTCGCTATGTTACGCAAGCTGGCTGTGAGCTCCTGGGCTCAAGCCATTCTCCTGCCTCAGCCTCCCGAGTAGCTGGGACTACAAGAGCACTCCACAGGGCCTGGCTCTATATTCTGCCATATTATGATACACTGGTATACCTTGCACTTTGGATAGATCCTTTACCTATGCATGATTTATAACATCATGCATGGATAATTTGGAAAATATTGGTTCCCTGTTTGATGTAGATCTTCTAAATGTTGACACATTTTATTATAAAATATTTAAAAATCACATGAAACCAGTCTCATCAGGAAAATCTGTATTGGGAAGCTATCAAACTCATGGTGGTGGACACACGCTTTCCAGAAGTCTAATTTTTGCTTGGAAGCACAAAATTTATTTTTGCAAACACATACTGTAATTTGTTTTTCTTAATGTTATAGGCTCATTTTGTTTACTTTTGAGAAACTATATGCCAAATACCCAAGTCTAAATAACTATAGCTTTATCAGTAGTTGCTCTTTCAAGTAAAAATAGCATTCCATGAAAAAAGCAGCTAGTTCAGCTCACAGTTCATGAGTGCTTTTCCTCAGTCAAGCCAGCCATTGTACTTCAGTACAGAAGTGCATGCTTTCCATCTTGTCACATAGACTATTAAAAAGATTTGTACCCTAGGTTCAATATTTCATAAAATTAATAGTTTTTACTGCTTCATCAATCAGCGAAATCGAAAATTTTTTAATTGTTTAATTTTGGTAAAAATTGTTATATTCTTTGCTGCTCACTGGATGGTGGCAGAGAATATGACAGTTAACACATTTTGGTGCCACTGCCTTCTTTCATTCCAAGGCAGTTGTAGTTTTACCCCTCATTGTTTTTATACCATCACTGCAAATGTCAACACAGTGAAAGAGCAAAACACAGTATTGCTATGAGAATAGTTTTGATTCTCATACTGTGGTTCTCAATTTGAGAACCACAGCTCTAGACATTACAATGTGCTTTGTCAACTTAGTGTAGTCTATTAGAATTAATGTTGTGCCACCTAACATAAAATTAACCTTACAACAATATATTTCTACTTATCATCCCTCCAACATTTGTGATATTGTTGTCATATAGTTTACCTCTATGTATAAATGCTATAATCATTGTTTTTATTTTTGTTATATACAGTTAGTTGGGTTTTTTAAAAGAAATTTAAAGTTTTTAAAAAGATTATTTTATAATTACCCACATATTTACCACTTCTGGTCTATTTTTTTCACCCTGTAGATCTCAGACTCCATGTGGTCCCCTTTTCCTTTAACCTGAAGATCTTTAACATTTCTTGTAGTGCAAATTCTGCTGGTAACAAATTCTCTCAAATTTTGTTTATCTGAAAATGTCTTTATTTTACAAATTTGAAAGATCTTTTTACTGCATGTGAAATTCAGGGTTGACACATCTCTCCCATCCCCGTGCCCGACATAAGATGTCCTTGCTTTATCTTCTGGCCTTCATTATCATTGTTTCTGATGAGAAATCAGCTGTAGTTTGCATTTCTTTTCCCACTGTATATAGTAGCTACTTTTCAAATGTATCTTTATCTTTGATTTTTATCAGTTTTCTCTGTATTTATATTGCCTGGGGTTTGCTGTGTTTCCTGCCTGATCTATTGAGTGTTTCTTTTTCTTCTTTCTTCTTTTTATCTTCAAATTTGGAAAAATTTTAGTCAGTATTTCTTTATTATTATTTTTAACTCATTTTCTTTCTCTTTTCTATTTCTGGGCTTTCAATTTATGTGTTTGTTAGACCAATTGGTATTATCCCACAGGTTACTGAGACTCATACTTTTTTTCAATCTTTGTCTCTCTGGTCTTCAGTTTGAATAATTTCCACATCTGTCATTAAGTTTACTGACCCATTCTCTCCAGTGTCTGTCAGCTGTTAAGCCTCCCAGTTTTTTTTGTGTGTGTGTGACAGGGTTTCACTCTGTCACCCAGGCTGGAGTGGTGTGATTATGGCTCACTGCAACCTCAACTTCCTGTACTCAAGCGATTCTTCTACCTCAGCCTCCCAAAGTGCTGGGATTACAGGTGTGAGCTACCATGCCCACCTGAGCCTACTCAACTCATTATTTCAGATAGTGTGTATGGGTTTGTTCTAGAATTTCCTTTTTAAAAAAAAAAAGTTTTCATTTTTTTCTGAGATTTCTTCCATCTATGTATTCATTCTGTCCATCTTTTTCTTTAAATCTTTTAACATATTTTTCAATGCTGTTTTAAAGTCCTTGTGTACTAATTCCAACATTTGGTTTTCTCAAAGTCTATATTTATTGACTGACTTTTCTCTTGATTTGCATGTCTAGTAGTGTTTGATTATATGGTGTACATTATGGATAATATCTTCTATGGAGTCCGGATTATGTTGTCTTCCTTTAAAGATGTCGAGTCTTTTCTGGCAAGTGGTTGAATTTCTGCCAGCTCCTTCTTGGATCAGGTTTGATTTTAGGTGTTGTTTGGGTGGGACTATTTTGATAATGTCCGGAGTCTAGTTTGGTTCTTCTTCCTATGGCATGGGATTTCTAGGGTCTTAACTAAATATTCAAGGTGCTCAGATAGATCTTTCCACTGTGGCTTAGCCAGAACTCCAGTGTCACCAAGCACTGTACTACCTATCTCGTCAGTTCTCTTTTCTCTACCCTCATTCCTAGAATCCTCTCTCTTCTACTAGTCCCTGTGGTAACTCTGCCTGTAGATGAGCAGCTAGGACTAGCTGAAAACCTTAGGAGAACTCTTGTAGACTTCAGGGGCCCTCTTGTCTGTCCATCTCCCTCTTCAGTATCCTGTTGCACAAACTCTCACCACCTCTGCAACTCTGAACTCTGATCTCTGCCTTCTCAACTCATGAAACTGCCACTCAGTGAGACAGCCTCTCTGCACCACAGTCTAGAATGTGTCCCCAGACAGAACAGGTGGATGTGGGGACTCACCTTTTGTGTTTTTCTTCTCTTAAGGATCAGTCTTGCCCTGTCTGAAGTGTAGTCCAGTGTTTAAAAGCAGTTGCTTTATTTTATCCAGCTTTATAATTATTTGTGGCAGGAGGGTAAGTCCATTGCCAGGTACTCTGTCATGGCCAAAATCATAAGTCCTATACCAGAGTTTTAAGTCATAATTATGTTGAAGATTTTGTAGTATATAGAAAAATGTGTGTGTGTTTGTTTGTGTAACTGTGTAATAAATATGCCTTTGTGTTGGAGAAACCAGCCCCATACCACCCGGCAGGTACCCAGAGTCCAGCGGAGACAAAGGAATTAGAAAGAGACAGAATAAGAGTTTAAAAGGTGGGTCCAGGAGACCAGAGCATGGTGGCTTGCTCCACGGCCCCAAGCTCTCGGCCTCCACCCAATTTATTGGTTTACAAGTTCTTTGTTCTTAGGGCAAATGGGTGGGGTAGGAAGGGATGAGGAAAAGGATTAATCAGTGAAGGAGAAATCATGAGTCATTCAATAAGATGTATAGCAGTGGCGGTTTCTGGGAATTTCCTCGAGCAAAGTAGTCTCTAAACTACTTAAGATCTTTAACTTATCGGGACTAAAATGGGTGGGAGTGGGTTTCAGGAGAAGCCAAGATGTTTGATTATACTCTACTGCTTCAAAGGAGTGTTATTTCCCCGAGCAACCTGTGGAATGCTGTTGGGGCATAAAGACATGAAGGCAATAAGGAGACTTTTCTCCTCAGAGGCCGCCCATGGCTCCCCATGGGTGTCTCACACAGGGGAGACCAACTCATCTGGCATCCCAGAAACTCTCTTTCCCACACTTTGTTATAGAATTAAGAATTATTGAAATAGTCTTAGGCTGAAAGTAATAGACTCTATTTTTTGCTTTAACCTAAGAATAAATATTTTCTTTTTAATTCCCTAGTCATCTAATACATTTGTCAAATTTGTCAAATATCATTGACTTATAGAACAAAGTTGTGTTCTATAGTGAGGCCATCACATGCATAGTAAATGACAAAGACAGGAAAATAGTTTATATTGGGTACTTTGGTTTATATCTGATTATTAAAAGTTATAACAGGAAGCAACACTATATTCAGCAGAATTTTCTCTAGGTAATATTATCAAAAACTTTAGTATCCAACTTAAATAATTTGTGTGTGTGTGTGTATGTGTGTGTAACTTTTCCAAATCAAACCAAATGCACAATTATTTAGATTACTATTGCCATCAACTAAAAGCTAAATCAAGGAAACATTATTCAATTATACTATACATATGGAAGGAATAAGAAATATATATAAACTATATATACAAACAAATTATAGGACATGTAAAAATTTGTCTTACTCAAAAATCTGTTTTTGAGGTTTTTTTCTCAAATTCAAATTTTCATGAAAAGTATATTTTGTACTTTCTGCTCAAGTTTCTTTTTTATATCTTTCCTTTTTTAAGAAAACATAACTTCCTTCTTATTATAAGGGTTTATGGCTTTTTCCTCATGAAGGGTAAAGTTTTAAAGACAATTGTTGTATGTCTTAAACATAGAGTACAGGTTTTACATATAGTTTTTAAAAAATTATCTCTAGTTGAAGCTGCTTTACGATATTAAGGAAATTTAAGATAGTTTGTTCTTACTCCTATCCAAACATAATTGGTTTTAGTTCACCACTTAGAATCTTCACCCAGTGTGTATATAATTTTAAACAGTTGTAATTATAATACGTATATAATTTGGCCGGGTGCATGGTGGCTCACGCCTGTAATCCTAGCACTTTAGGAGGCTGAGGCAGGCAAATCACCTGAGGTCAGGAGTTCGAGACCAGCCTGGCCAACATGGTGAAACCCCATCTCTACTAAAAATAAAAAAATTAGCCGGGTATGGTGGCACACGCCTATAATCCCAGCTACTTGGGAGGCTGAGGCAGGAGAATTGCTTGAACATGGGAGGTGGAGGTTGCAGTGAGCCAAGATTGTGCCACCACACTCCAGCCTGGGCAACACAGCAAGACTCCATCTCAAAAAAAAAAAGATAAATATATATATAAGTTGGGGATCTACTTTTTTAACTTCATGTTATTTTATAAATACTTTTCCATATTGTCATATAATAGTCATATTTATTATCTTAATGTCTGTATAATATTCCTTTGATTTACTATAATTTTTTCATTCCCCTATCACTGAAGTTGTTTCTAATTTTTTGCTATTAATATTATATTTAGTGTTCCAGTGATTATCTTCATACAAATATTTCCCTGTACAGAATTTCTTAGTTCTTTCGAGTTACTTCATTTCAGTAAGTTCCCAGAAGTACAATTTATTGGCCAAACTCTATAAACCACTTTTTTCCTTTAGTTTTTGTTGCTGTTAAATACTTGATTATTTCCAGTTTGTTTATTATTTGTTTCTATGCTTAAATTCTATTGTAGTTGTATTTATTACTAATAAAAAGTTGTATGATTCTTATTGCCAGCTGTTGGGTTTTGGGATACATGAATCCAGTTTTCCAAAATAAAGAACTGCCATCATAAAGCAGCAGGGCTGGAGGAAGTCCCCATAAATACAGTAGGAACATTTTATAGGTTTCTGTGGGGATTCTGTAACTGTGGTGTAAAAAAAAAAAATCTGTTCTGCAGGAACTTAGGATATACTATTCCCCTCACTTAGCAGTTAAGAAAATGAAGTAACATAAAGAACAGTGTAAGGAAGTTACAGTTAAGAAATAACTGTAAGTTATTAAATAAGAAATAGCAAGTTAAACTAAAAGCTTAAATGCTTAAAGCGGAAGACCACATATATTCTTATTGTCTCACAGCTTGATTCTTCCCAGGGAAATAGATTGTTCTATTTTCTTTCCTATATGTGGTAGAATTTGTAGATGAAAAACTCATCCCTAGCCTTAGAAATACTGTTTTTTCAATAAATAACTTGTTGCCTTTAATTTCACAACTGTCATGTAATTGTATTCAATATAGTATATTTAATATATACACAATTTAAAGTATAGTTGCCAGCCCCAATTTATATGTGATTGATCACAGATGTTAACGTAAGTCAAAATAAGTCAAAACAAAAACTATCCTAACCTTATTTATTAAAGTAAGAGACAAAGTTGTTTAATGGTTATTTGGCTTGTACATGATTGGATTTTTTTTAAATACTGGTGGTTAAACTTTTATCTATGAGACTCTGAAAACATTCTCATTCACTTTTCCTGGAGACTGCAGCATACCAATTTTGATTTATTTATTTATTTTTATTTTTTTAAGGAAAATAGTTTCGCACCTTCGGTGGTGTATTTATAGCCAGGTCACTGGAATATACCCTCTCATATCTGATAGTATAAGCATTACTTAAAATAGTACCATGCTTATCATCATTCCACCCAATGTAACTCCATATTCTGTCATTGTTACTCCCACTTTCCTAGATACTCAGTTTTAAGAGCTTGGAATCATTCATGACGCTTACACTTCTTCTCCAATATCTAGTTAATCTCTAGGTCTTAATTGCAGTGTTTTCAGTGTCTCCCTCTCCCCCTTTCCTTCCTGTTCTCCATTGCTACCACTTTAGTTGTGGGACTCATTACTCCTAGACCATTCCAACAGTCTAATTGGTCGCATTTCCTCCAGTCCTTCGCGACTTCATTGTGTCTCGCATACTACTTAACTGTTCAGCCCCACATTTAAGATCCTCTGAAATCTGACCGTTACCCAGCTCCCAACTTCATCTGCAATAGTCCAAGAGAACCAGTCAAAATGGAGTTTTTTAACTGTTCCCTGTATGCACTGTCTGTATTGTCAGCTTCTGAGTGACATGAATTTGCTCTACCACTTTTCCTCCTAACCTGAGCCCAAACCTACCTTCTCTTAAGCCTTCCTATTTGCCCCAGCTGCATGAATTGGCTGCACTCCCCTTCATCAGGTACTAGCCATGCATGCTTCACTGTATTATCATTTACTTATTGTTTACCTGGCTGCACTAGGAGAATATAAACCCAAGATGGGCAAACATTACATCTTAAGTCTCTCTGTGTCCCCCACTGCCGTGGTAGAAAATAATAGGCTAATAGTTGAGAAGATGGACTTTTAAGTGACACAAACCTAGGTGAATTCTGGTTCTGCCACTTCATGGCTATATGACCTTGAATAAGTTATTAAATTTCTGTTAGCCACTATGCAAAGTAGGCATGATTATAACCCTATCAAAGGGTTTTTGAAAGGATTACATAAGACATATATATGTAATGTGCTTATTACAATACCTGATATGTAATAAATAAATGATGGTAATTATTATAATTATAATTATGATCATCCTAACTGCTCAATGTTTGTCGGTCACAGCATGATGCACTTCCAAGAACTGTATAATTTATCCCTTCTCATCAGTCAGGTGACTACATATATCATATGATAATAGTGTTAGGGGTTTTTCTTTTAGGCTACATGCAACTTGAATATGGGTGTGTAATTTTTTTATTGTTTAGTGATAAAAAATTATTCCTGGCTTATTCCAGGAAATGGCTTTACTTATAGTCTAACTTATTGCAAAAACAAATGCAAACTTTGTGAAAACAAAACTTAAAAAATATTACCTTTCTTGTATACAGTTGTTGCTTCTATTACAAGAAAGACATTTATTTGCAGCAGAAAATAATATCTTCTCATATAGGGAGAGTAGATTCTGAAACTAAAAATACTTATAGAAAGTGCCAGAACTTAGAAAGATGACCTTTTCACGTGCTGCATCAAGTACTCTATCACTTAAATGCAAATGAATCATTTTATGGAAGTTAAAGTAGCTAATAAGAAAAATAAATCTAAAGTTACTTTAAAAATTGCAGGCTAAGTACAAAACATTTTAAAACTTTGATCTCTTTGACGGCAAAGTGTTAGAATACAAGTGTTGTAAGAGGAGCATTTAAAAACTACTGAAGAATGTTCTGTTCATAAATTAACAAAAAGGCAAATAAATTTAGTCTTAGAGTAAAAACCGGCAAACCATACCAGCACCCAAATAGTCATACACCAGGGTGTTCTGAGGACATTACTTTAGCAGCCATTTCCCAGAGATAGCTGGGGCTTGCAGCACAACCACATTTAAACAGAAGAATCGTAGGAATTCCAGGGTTGTACCAGCGCCATAAGTAGGAACATCTGACACAAAATGTATTCATTCCATGTGGAATTAGTCTGTATCATTTGTCTTCAGCTAATCTAGAATGAAAGATGTGGTTCCTTGTCACCTTTTTTCTGCCTTCTTCAATGATAAAGCATATTTTACAATCTTTTTATTTTTTTTTAATAGGGATCACATGCAGTGGTCTAAGGAAGAAGAAGCAGCAGCCAGAAAAAAAGTAAAGGAAAACTCAGCTGTGCGAGTCCTTCTGGAAGAGCAAGGTAGCCAACTGTGTGCTGTAGCTCCTAGAGCCAGAGCTTTATTCACTTTTCCTCCTCCTCGTGTCATTGCTTCTGCGAGTTCTTAGCCTCTCCTGATGCCAGTCCACTTGTTCCATTTGGTAGAATTCCCAGTTTTTCCAGTGTAGTGGGACCGAAGTTAATGAAATTTGTATTCACCCTATAATTGGGTCTTTGAGTAGTCATATTATTGCTTTTTCTGGGAGATATACACATGGGTGGCATTTCAAACAAAATATGAAAACATGATTTTAAACTTTTCCACTTGCTATGCTGCTATTACTCTGCTATTATGCATTTCACTTCCTAGGAACTTTGAACAAATTTATAAACTTTGCGCAAAGAAGATAAAGTCACATCAAAATGGTGCTGAAGTTTTAGGATAAATATAGTTTCAGTAAGGATTGAAGGCAGTTTTCTTGAAGGCCTTTATATTTAAGTTTAATTTAGGTAAAGCCTTGACCACCTTCATAAATGGCTTTTAAAAAATTGGCCTATGCTACCATCAGAAAAACTCAGGAGCTGGCGCGGTGGCTCATACCTGTAATCTCAGCACTTTGGGTGGCCGAGGTGGGCAGATCATGAGGTCAAGAGATCGAGAAACCCTGTCTCTACTAAAAATAACAAAAATTAGCTGGGCGTGGTGGCACATGCCTGTAGTCCCAGCTACTCAGGAGGGTGAGGCAGGAGAATCACTTGAACTCGAGAGGCAGAGGTTGCAGTGAGCCAAGATCACACCACTGTACTCCAGCCTGGCAACAGAGCGAGACTCTGTCTAAAAAAAAACAAAAAAACAAACAAACAAAAAAACAGGAAATGTTGATTCCATGTTATGGCTGCTATGAATAGAGCTGCAGTAGACATAGGAGTGCAATTATCTCTTTGATATATTGATGTCCTTTCTTTTGGATAAATACCCAGTAGTGGCATTGCTGAATGATATGGTAGTTCTATTTTTACTTTTTTGAGGAAACTCCACACTGTTTTCCATAGTGGTCATACTAATTTACATTCCCACCAACAGTGTATGAATGTTCTCCTTTTTCCACATCCTCACCAGCATCCATTCATTATTCCCTGTCTTTTTGATATACGCCATTTTAGGTGAGGTGAGATGATTATCTCATTGTGGTTTTGATTTGCATTTCTCTGATGATTAGTGATACTGAGCATTTTTTCATATAGCTGTTGGCCATTTGTACGTCTTCTTTTGAGAAATATCTATTCAGATCTTTTGCCTTTTTTTTTTTTTTTTTTTTTTTGAGACAGGGTCTTGTTGCCCAGTCTGGAGTACAGTGATGAGATCGTGGCTCACTGCAGCTTTAATCTGCCCGGGTTCAGGTGATCCTCCCACCTCAGCCCAGGTTGGTCTGAAATTCCTCATCCTCCCAAAGTGCTGGTATTACAGGAGTGAGCCACTGCCCCAACCTTGCCCATTTTTTAATGTGATTTTCGTTTTTTTTTTTTTTGCTGTTGAGTTGTTTGAGCTCCTTAATATATTCCCGTTATTAATCCCTTGTCAAATGGGTAGTTTGCAAATATGATCTTCCATTCTGTGGGTTGTCTCTTCACTTTGTTGATTGTTTCTTTGCTGTACAGGCGCTTGTTAGCGTGATATAATCCCATTTTCTATTTTTGCTTTGTTTGCTTGTGCTTTTGAAATCTTTTGACAAATGGCAAAATAGACAAATAAAAATGCTCCAATGTCCTGGAGCATTTCCCCCAATGTTTTCTTCTAGTAATTTCATAGTTTCAGGTCATAGATTTAAGTCTTTAGTCCATTTTGATTTGATTTTTGTATATAGTAAATGAGAGTCTAGTTTTATTCTTCTGCTTACAGTTTTCCAGTTTTCCCAGCACCATTTATTGAAGAGACTGTCCTTCCCCATTGTATGTACTTGACACCTTTGTCAAAAATGAGTTGGTTGTAAATGCATGGATTTATATTTGGGTTCTCTATTCTCTTCCATCAGTCAATGTGTCTGTTTTTATGCTAGTAAAACATACGCATTGCTAGTAAAACATTGGCTAGTAAACACATGCTAGTAAAACAGTAAAACATTGGCTGTTTTTATGCCAGTTTGGTTACTGTAGCTTTGTATTATGTTTTGAAGTCAGGTAGTATGATGCCTCCAGCTTTGTTCTTTTTTTTTTTTTTTTTTTGAGACGGAGTTTTGCTCTGTTGTCCAGGCCGGAGTGCAATGGCACGATCTCGGCTCACTACAACCTCTGCCTCCCAGGCTCAATCAATTCTCCTGTCTCAGCCTCCTGATTAGCTGGGATTACAGGTGCCCACCACCACAACCAGCTAATTTTTGTATTTTTAGTAGAGATAGGGTTTTGCCATGTTGGCCAGGCTGGTCTTGAACTCCTGACCTCAGGTGATCTGCCCACCTCTGCCTCCCAAAGTGCTGGGATTACAGGTGTGAGCCACTGCACCTGGCCTCAGCTTTGTTCATTTTGCTCAGGATTGCTTTGGCTATTCTGGATCTTTTGGGGTTCTATAAAAATTTTAGGGGCCAGGCACAAGTGGCTCACACTTGTAATCCCAGCATTTTGGGAAACCTAGACTGGAGGATTGCTTGAGCCCAGGAGTTCAAGACCAACTTGGGCAATATGGCTAAAACCTGTCTCTACAAAAAATACAAAAATTAATCAAGTGTTGTGGTCATGCACCTGTAGTCCCAGCTACTCAGGGGGCTGCGGCTGGAGGATCATTTGAACCCGGGAGTTTGAGGCTGCAGTAAGCTGTAATTGTGCCACTGCACTCCAGACTGGGTGACAGAGTGAGAACCTGTCTCAAAAAAAAAAAAAAAGAAAGAAAGAAAGAAAAATTTCAGGATTTTGTTTTCTATTTCTGTGAAGAATGTCATAGGTATTTTGATTGGGATTCCATTGAATGTATAAATTGCTTTGGGTAGAATTGTCATTTTAACAATATTAATTATTTGGACCCATCAGCATGGAATATCTTCCCATTTTTTAATGTCCTCTTTAGTTTCTTTTATGAATGTTTTATAGTTTTCCTTGTATGGATCTTTCACATCTCTGATTAAATTGATTTCTAGGTGTCTTATATTCTTTGTAGCTATTGGAAATGGGATTGCTTTCTTGATTTCTTTTTCAGATTGTTCACTGTCGGCATATTTAAATGCTACTGATTTTTGTGTGTTTATTTTGTATCCTGCAATTTTACTAAATGTATCAGTTCTAACAGTTTTTTGGTGGAGTCTAGGTTTTTCTAAGTTTAAGATCATATTGTTGGCTGGGCACAGGGGCTTACGCCTGTAATCCCAGAACTTTGGGGGGCCAGGGTGGGCAGATCACTTGAGGCCAGCCTGGCCAACAGGGCGAAACCCTATCTCTACTATAAATACAAAAAATTAGCCGGGAATCATGATACATCCCTGTAGTCCCAGCTACTCAGGAGGCTGAGGTGGGAGAATCACTTGAACCCAGGACGCAGAGGTTGCAGTGAGCCGAGATCACTTTTGCACCACTGCACTGCAGCCTGGGTGACAGAGTAAGACCCTGTCTCAAAAACAAAACAAAACAAAACAAAACAAAACATATTGTCTTTGAACAAGGCTAATTTGACTTCTTCCTTTCCAACTTGGCTGCCCTTTATTTCTTTGTCTTGCCTAATTTCTCTGGCCAGGACTTCCAGTATTATGTTAAAGTGGCAAAAGTGGGCATCCTTGCCTGTTCCAGATGGATGAATGGATAAAAAAAAAGTGGTATATATACATAATGGAATACTATTCAGCCATAAAAAAAGAATGAAATGGAGGTCTTTAAGTTAAATAAGTCAAACACAGAAAGACAAATACTGCATGTTTTCATCCATATGTGAGAGCTAAAACAGTGGCTGTTATGAAAATGGAGAATAGATTGGTAATTACCAGAGGCTAGGAAGGGGTGGGGGGTGAAGAGAGATTGATTAATGGGTACAAATACACAGTTAGATAGAAGGAGTAAGACTTCATGTTCAATATAGATCAGTAGGGTGACTAGTTCACAATAATCTACTGAAAATTTCAAAATAGCTAGAGGAGGCCGGATGAGGTGGCTCACACCTATAATCTCAGCACTTTGGGAGCCCAAAGTGGGTGGATCACCTAAGGTCAGGAGTTCAAGACCAGCCTGGCCAACATGGTGAAACCCTATCTCTACCAAAAATATAAAATTAGCCGGGTCTGGTGGCACACACCTGTAGTCCCAGCTACTCGGGAGGCTGAGGCAGGAGAATTGCTTGAACCCAGGAGGCGGAGGTTGCAGTGAGTCAAGATCACGCCATTGCACTCCAGCCTGGGTGACCATCTCAAAAAAAAAAAAAATAGCTAGAAGAGAATAAATGTTCCTAGCATGAAGAAAGGACAAAAAGGTGCGGTTCCAAGATGGCTGAATAGGAACAGCTCCAGTCTACAGCTCCTAGCATGAGCAATGCAGAAGATGGGTGATTTCTGTATTTCCAACTGAGGTACCAGGTTCATGTCACTGGTTGGACAGTGGGTGGATGCAGCCCACAGAGCGTGAGCAGAAGCAGGGCGAGGCATCACCTCACCTGGGAAGTGCAAGGGTTCAGGGAATTCCCTTTCCTAGCCAAGGGAAGCCATGACAGACGGCACCTGGAAAATCAGGTCACTCCCACCCTAATACTGCGCTTTTCCAACAGTCTTAGCAAATGGCACACCAGGAGATTATATCCTGTGCCTGGCTTGGAGGGTACCACACCCACGGAGCCTCGCTCATTGCTAGCACAGCAGTCTGACATCGAACTGCAAGGCAGCAGGGAGGCTGGGGAGGGGCGCCTGCCATTGCTGAGGCTTGAGTAGGTAAACAAAGTGGCTGGGAAACTCGAACTGGGTGGAGCCCACCACAGCTCAAGGAGGCCTGCCTGCCTCTGTAGACTCCACCTCTGGGGGTAGGACATAGCTGAATAAAAGGCAGCAGAAGCTTCTGCAGACTTAATTGTCCCGTCTGACAGCTTTGAAGAGAGTACTGGTTCTCCCAGCACAGTTTGAGATCTGAGAAGGGACAGACTGCCTCCTCAAGTGGGTCCCTGACCCCCGAGTGGCCTAACTGGGAGGCACCTCCCAGAAGGGGCCGACTGACACCTCATACGACCAGGTGCCCCTCTGAGATGAAGCTTCCAGAGGAACGATCAGACAGCAACATTTGCCGTTCTGCAATATTTGCTGTTCTGCAGCCTCCACTGGTGATACCTAGGCAAACAGCATCCAGAGTGGACCTCCAGCAAACTCCAACAGACCTGCAGCTGAAGGAAAACTAACAAACAGAAAGGACATCCACACCAAAACCCCATCTGTACGTCACCATCATCAATGACCAAAGGTAGATAAAACCACAAAGATGGGAAGAAACCGGAGCAGAAAAGCTGAAAATTCTAAAAATCAGAGCGCCTCTTCTCCAAAGGAATGCAGTTCCTTGCCAGCAATGGAACAAAGCTGGATGGAGAATGACTTTGACAAGTTGAGAGAAGAAGGCTTCAGACAATAGGTAATAACAAACTTCTCTGAGCTAAAGGAGGATGTTCGAACCCATCGCAAGGAAGCTAAAAACCTTGAAAAAAGATTAGACAAATGGCTAACTAGAATAAACAGCGTAGAGAAGTCCTTAAAAGACCTGATGGAGCTGAAAACCATGGCATGAGAACTACGTGACACATACACAAGCTACTGACCAAATCAGTAGCTGATTTGGTCAAGTGGAAGAAAGGGTATCAGTGATTGAAGATCAAATGAATGAAATGAAGTGAAAAGAGAAGCTGAGAGAAAAAAGAGTAAAAAGAAATGAACAAAGCCTCCAAGAAATGTGGGACTATGTGAAAAGACCAAATCTACGTCTGATTGGTGTACCTGAAAGTGACGGGGAGAATGGAACCAAGTTGGAAAACACTCTCAGGATATTATCCAGGAGAACTTCCCCAATCTAGCAAGGCAGGCCAACATTCAAATTCAGGCAATACACAGAATGCCACAAAGATACTCCTCGAGAAGAGCAACTCCAAGACACATAATTGTCAGATTCACCAAGGTTGAAATGAAGGAAAAAATGTTAAGGGCAGCCAGAGAGAAAGATCAGGGTTACCCACAAAGGGAAACCCGTCAGACTAACAATGGATCTCCCGGCAGAAACTCTACAAGCCAGAAGAGAGAGGGGGCCAATATGCAACATTCTTAAAGAAAAGAACTTTCAACCCAGAATTTCATATCCAGCCAAACTAAGCTTTATAAGTGAAGGAGAAATAAAATCCTTTACAGACAAGCAAATGCTGAGAGATTCTGTCACCACCAGGCCTGCCCTACAAGAGCTCCTGAAGGAAGCACTAAACATGGAAAGGAACAACGGGTACCAGCCATTGCAAAAACATGCCAAGTTGTAAAGACTATCGATGCTAGGAAGAAACTGCATCAACTAACGGGCAAAATAACCAGCTAACATCATAATGACAGGATCAAATTCACACCTAACAATATTAACCTTAAATGTAAATGGGCTAAATGCTCCAATTAAAAGACACAGACTGGCAAATTGGATAAAGAGTCAAGACCTATCAGTGTGCTGTATTCAGGAGACCCATCTCAGGTGCAGAGACCCACATAGGCTTACAATAAAGGGATGGAGGAAGATCTACAAAGCAAATGGAAAACAAAAAAAAAAGCAGGGGTTGTAATCCTAGTATCTGATAAAACAGACTTTAAACCAACAAAGATCAGAAGAGACAAAGAAGGCCATTACATAATGGTAAAAGGATCAATTCAACAAGAAGAGCTAACTATCCTAAATATATATGCACCCAATACAGGAGCACCCAAATTTATAAAGCAAGTCCTTAGAGACCTACAAAGAGACTCCTACACAATAATAATGGGAGACTTTAACACCCCACTGTCAACATTAGACAGATCAACGAGACAGAAAGTTAACAAGGATATCCAGGAATTGAACTCAGCTCTGCACCAAGTGGACGTAATAGACATCTACAGAACTCCACCCCAAATCAACAGAATATACATTCTTCTCAGCACCACATCACACTTATTCCAAAACTGACCACATAGTTGGAAGTAAAGCACTCCTCAGCAAATGTAAAAGAACAGAAATTATAACAAACTGTCTCTCAGACTACAGTGCAATCAAACTAGAACTCAGGATTAAGAAACTCACCTAAACCGCCCAACTACATGGAAACTGAACAACCTGCTCCTGAATGACTAGTGGGTATATAACGAAATGAAGGCAGAAATAAAGATGTTCTTTGAAACCAATGAGAACAAAGATACAAATACCAGAATCTCTGGGACACATTTAAAGCAGTGTGTAAAGGGAAATTTATAGCACTAAATGCCCACAAGAGAAAGCAGGAAAGATCTAAAATTGACACCCTAACATCACAATTAAAAGAACTAGAGAAGCAAGAGCTAACACATTCAAAAGCTAGCAGAAGGCAAGAAATAACTAAGATCAGAGCAGAACTGAAGGAGATAGAGACACAAAAAACCCTTCAAAAAATCAATGAATCCAGGAGCTGGTTTTTTGAAAAGATCAACAAAATTGATAGACTGCTAGCAAGACTAATAAAGAAGAAAAGAGAGAAGAATCAAATAGATGCAATAAAAAATGATAAAGGGGATATCACCACCGATCCCACAGAAATACAAACTACCATCAGAGAATACTATAAACATCTCTATGCAAATAAACTAGAAAATCTAGAAGAAATGGATAAATTCCTGGACACATACACCCTCCCAAGACTAAACCAGGAAGAAGCTGAATCCCTGAATAGACCAATAACAGGCTCTGAAATTGAGGCAATAATTAAGAGCCTACCAACCAAAAAAAGTCCAGGACCAGATGGATTCACAGCCGAATTTTACCAGAGGTACGAAGAGGAGCTGTTACCATTCCTTCTGAAACTATTCCAATCAATAGAAAAAGAGGGAATCCTCCCTAACTCATTTTATGAGGCCAGCATCATCCTGATACCAAAGCCTGGCAGAGACACAACAAAAAAAGAGAATTTTAGACCAATATCCTTAATGAACATCGATGTGAAAATCCTAAATAAAATACTGGCAAACCAAATCCCGCAGCACATCAAAAAGCTTATCCACCATGATCAAATGGGCTTCATCCCTGGGAGGCAAGGCTGGTTCAACATACACAAATCAATAAATGTAATCCATCATATTGACAGAACCAAAGATAAAAACCACATGATTATCTCAATAGATGCAGAAAAGGCCTTCGACAAAATTCGGCAGCCCTTCGTGCTAAAAAAACTCTCAATAAATTAGGTATTGATGGGACGTATCTCAAAATAATAGGAGCTATTTACAACAAACCCATGGCCAATATTACACTGAATGGGCAAAAACTGGAAGCATTCCCTTTGAAAACTGGCACAAGACAGGGATGCCCTCTCTCACCACTTCTATTCAACATAGTGTTGGAAAGCTCTGGCCAGGGCAATCAGGCAAGAGAAAGAAATAAAGTGTATTCAATTAGGAAAAGAGGAAGTCAAATTGTCCCAGTTTGCAGATGACATGATTGTATATTTAGAAAACCCCATCGTCTCAGCCCAAAATCTCCTTAAGCTAATAAGCAACTTCAGCAAAGTCTCAGGATGCAAAATCAATGTTCAAAAATCACAAGCATTCCTATACACCAATAACAGACAAACAGAGAGCCAAATCATGAGTGAACTCCCATTCACAATTGCTTCAAAGAGAATAAAATACTTAGGAATCCAACTTACAAGGGATGTGAAGGACCTCTTCAAGGAGAACTACAAACCACTGCTCAACGAAATAAAAGAGGACACAAACAAATGGAAGAATGTTCCATGCTCATGGATAGGAAGAATCAATATCGTGAAAATGGCCATACTATCGATGACTTTCTTCACAGAATTAGAAAAAACTACTTTAAAGTTCATATGGAACCAAAAAAGAGCCTGCATTGCCAAGACAATCCTAAGCCAAAAGAACAAAGCTAGAGGCATCACGCTACCTGACTTCAAACTATGCTACAAGCCTACAGTAACCAAAACAGCATGGTACTGGTACCAAAACATAAATATAGACCAATGAAACAGAACAGAGCCCTCAGAAATAATACCACACATCTACAACCATCTGATCTTTGACAAACCTGTCAAAAACAAGAAATGGGGAAAGGATTCCCTATTTAATAAATGGTGCTGGGAAACTGGCTAGCCATATTAGAAAGCCGAAACGGGATCCCTTCCTTACACCTTATTCAAAAATTAATTCCAGATGGATTAAAGACTTAAATGTTAGATCTAAAACCATAAAAACCCTAGAAGAAAACCTAGACAATACCATTCAGGACATAGGCATGTGCAAGGACTTCATGTCTAAAACACCAAAAGCAATGGCAACAAAAGCCAAAATTGACAAATGGGATCTAATTAAACTAAAGAGCTTCTGCACAGCAAAAGAAACTACCATCAGAGTGAACAGGCAACCTACAGAATGGGAGAAAATTTTTGCAATCTACTCATTTGACAAAGGGCTAATATCCAGAATCTGCGAAGAACTTAAATGAGTTTACAAGAAAAAATCAAACAACCCCATCAAAAAGTGGGCAAAGGATATGAACAGACACTTCTCAAAAGAAGACATTTATGCAGCCAACAGACACATGAAAAAATGCTCATCATCACTGGCCATCAGAGAAATGCAAATCAAAACCACAATGAGATACCATCTCACACCAGTTAGAATGGCGATCATTAAAATGTCAGGAAACAACAGGTGCTGGAGAGGATGTGGAGAAATAGAAACACTTTGACACTGTTGGTGGGACTGTAAACTAGTTCAACCATGTGGAAGATAGTGTAGCGATTCCTTAAGGATCTAGAACTAGAAATATTATTTGATCCAGTCATCCCATTATTGGGTATATACCCAAAGGATTATAAATCATGCTGCTATAAAGACACATGCATATGTATGTTTATTGCGGCACTATTCACAATAGCAAAAACTTGGAACCAACCCAAATGTCCATCGATGATAGACTGGATTAAGAAAATGTGGCACATATACACCACAGAATACTATGCAGCCATAAAAAAGGATGAGTTCATGTCCTTTGTAGGGACATGGATGAAGCTGGAAACCATCGTTCTGAGCAAACTATTGCAAGGACAGAAAACCAAACACCACATGTTCTCACTCGTAGGTGGGAATTGAACAATGAGAACACTTTGGACACAGGATGGGGAACATCATACACCGGGGCCTATTGTGGGGTGGCGGTAGTGGGGAGGGATAGCATTAGGAGATATACCTAATGTAAATGACGAGTTAATGGGTGCAGCACACCAACATGGCGCAAGTACACATATGTAACAAACCTGCACATTGTGCACAGTACCCTAGAACTTAAAGTATAATAATAATAATAAAAGAAAAGACAAATATTTAGGTTGATGGATATCCCAATTACACTGATTAGAAGATATTAAATTATGACATGTACTCTGAAAATATTTATATCTATTATATATCAATAAAAATAAATAAATGTTTTATAAACCTGACAATGACAAGCATTGACAAGGCTTTGGAGAAATTGGAGCCCTTGTGTATTGTTGGGTAACATTGTAAAATGGTGTGGCTGCTATGGAAAACGGTATGGAAGTTCCTAAAAAAAATAAAAAATAGAACTGCCATATGACCCAGCAATCCCACCTCTGGGTTATATGCAAAAAATTGAAAGCAAAGTCTCAAAGAGATATTTGCACAGCTCTGTTCATAGCAGCACTATTCACAATAGGCAAAAGGTGGAAGTACCCTAAAATGCCCATCATCAGAGGAATGGTTAAAACAAATGTGGTATATACATAAAATGGAATCGTATTCTGGCTTAAAAAGGAAAGAAATCCTGTCACATACTACAACATGGATGAACCTTGAGGACTTGATGCTAAGTGAAATAAGACATCACAAAAAGACAACTACTGTATGATTCCACTTATTTGAGACATCTAAAGTAGTCAAATTCATAGAACAAAAAATGGTGGTTGCCAAGGGCTCGGGAAATTGGGGAAATATTAAGAGAACTTAAGACAAGTCCCTCTTAATCCTACTGTTCTGACATAATTGTTTTTAGTTCACCATTTAGAACTTTTACCCAATGTGTATATAATTTTAAGCAGTTGTAATTATAATACATATATAATTTGGAGATCTACTTTTTTAACCTCATGTTATTTTGTAAATAAACACTTTCCATAAAAGGGGGAGTTGTCATTTAATTGGTATGTAGTTAATAGTTTAGCAAGATAAAAACATCCTGGAGGTCTGTTTCACAACAATATGAATATACTTTACTGAACTATACATTTTAAAATAGTTAAGATGTTAAATTTTACATTATGTGGTTTTTAATCACAATTTTTTAAAAAAGCACACTACAAACAAAAGAACTTGGCCTGTGTCGTCCTCATTGCACAGCTGGGAACCCACAGACACTTTGCCCAACTCTTATATTCTCTCTATAGGACTTTCTGCCTAATTTTTTAAAAATGATTTATCCCTTAGAACATGTTGTTTCTTTTTTTCTTTTTAAAAATAGTTTATAAAATAGACACAGAAATTTATACAACTCATAAATGAATTCTCACATAGTTCAATGAATTTTCACAAAGTTAACACACCTATGTAAACATCACCCATATCAAGAAACAGAATATTACTATTAACCCAGAAGCTTCCATGTGCTTCTTCCCAATTGTAGTACTCCCCCGACCCCTGACCCCACTAATCCCACAAATAGTGGCCCATAAGAGCCACTATTCTGGCTTCTAATACAATAGATTAGTTTTGCCAGAACAACTTGGTTCTGGTCATCATTTTTTGGTCACTCTTGTGGCAACATCAGTGTAACCGTTAGATGAAGCAAGGGTCAGCAGACTAGTCTATGGTCCAAATCCAGCCTGCTGCCTGTTTTTGTAAATAAAGTTTATTGGAACACAGACACACTCATTTGCTGACATACTGTCTATGGTTACTTTTGAGCTATAGTGTCACAGTAGTTGCAACAAAGACTGTTGCAGCTGGCCCACAGAGACTAAAATACTATCTGGCCCATTACAGAAAAAGGTTTCCAACCCCTGAGATTGAATTTTGTTTCTAGATTGATCAGCTGTCCTGGAACTCCCCAGGGAAAGATGTTAGCATTCCTCTGTGTAAACCAAGTATAAGGAAGATCACTAATCCCACTGGTAGTGAATTATTGTTCTGGTGACTTTAGTCTACAAATTGAGGCCAAAGTTTGAAGCAACGGTAGTTGGGGAGCCTAAGCTAATGAGACTGCCCTCATTAGCTGCCGTTACCTATTGAAGAGGGCAGTGCCTATCTATCTTATCTTCTGGTATCATTTGCTATTCCGTAGAGGCAGTTCTCTATCCTCCTCCTTTTTTTTTTTTTTTTTTTTTTTTGAGACAGAGTCTCGCTCTGTCTCCCAGGCTGGAGTGCAGTGGCGCAATCTCGGCTCACTGCAAGCTCCACCTCCCGGGTTCAAGCCATTCTCCTGCCTCAGCCTCTCCGAGTAGCTGGGACTACAGGCGCCCGCCACCACGCCCGGCTAATTTTTTGTATTTTTAGTAGAGACGGGGTTTCACCATGGTCTTGATCTCCTGACCTCGGGATCCGCCCGCCTCGGCTTCCGAAAGTGCTGGGATTACAAGCGTGAGCCACCGCGCCCGGCCTTCCATCCTCCTCCTAAGCTCCTTATTGTATCCTGGAGAGTGGACAGAAACGAAGAGCACCTGATCCACAATGACATCATTCTATTTTTATGAGCTTCAACCACGAAGTCCTTGAGGGGAATATGGCCAGGGAGTATTAGGGTTGGATTCTAGGTGCATACCAGTGGCAGTACTGCTTACAAATCAGCCAATATTGCATTCCTTTGCAGGAACTCTGTCACACTGTTTCTGAGGAAGTATAACTGTGCTTCTTTGCCAGCAGCTGCACAGACGTATTTTCCACATTACTCAAGCTTCTGCTGGTGGCCACCTGGATGTGACAGACAGAGTCAAGCCTAAACTGAATTAAAAGTTGTCAGCCATCTTAATTCATTTCCAGGAAGTTAAAAATTATCCACAATATATTTCCTGATAATATGAAAAACCAAGGATTTTTTTGCCCTATTTTGAATGTTTCCGTTTAGAACATAAATAGATGAGCAGTGCTGATAATGTTCCCTTAAAGTCGTCTGTATGTGGCTGCCTATTTTGTCCTATTTATGTTAACAATGAACTTGGTGAAGCTAATGAGAAGGTTATTTTAGGGCCTTGGAAACCGCAGTAAAGGAAAATGACAGTTCCCATAGAACCGTGCATAGTGTGACTGAAACAGAAAGGTGGTGACTGGCCTCTCTCTGTAGAAGCAGGAAAGGCAGGCAGGAGAGGGTTGATGATACCACTTTGAAGCACTTGATTTGCTTATTAGTATGTCCAGTCTCTTTCTGTGCAAGTTTTCTGACTGCTGCGGAGACACAGAACAAAAAATTCCATTTCAAAGTGACTCAAAGAGATAAAGGCTTCTGCTAGGTCCCTTCTGCATCCCCTCTGTAACACTTCAGTGTGGTGGGCTTCATACCTGTCAGGGGACCACTGCAGGGAGAAGGAACACATTATGGGGGTGACCATCTTATCACACGTAAGCAAGGGCACACAGAGCAATAACTGCGGCTGCCCGGAGGGTGGCAAAGGAAGAATACTTTTGTTCTGAGGAACCATTTGAGTGGCAGGACGTTACAGTGAGAGCCATCCAGCGCAATTTCTGTAGGGATCACAGACGTGCCAGTCTGCAGCACCCTGGGTGAGGCTTCAGGTTTGATATTTAATGTCTCTGATGAATACGGGTCAAGGCAAATAGATTGTTTAAAAGCTCTACTTTCAAACACTGTGAGAACCCAGAGGAAGCAGTGACCTGGCTCTTCGGCAAGTGCCTCTGTGAACCACCATCTTTTCTAATCTAGGAGAGTCCTAAATCTTTGAAAGAGCCAGTGTTCTCCCATCACAGAGTATTCTATATGCAGATTATTATACAGCAGGAGCACTGTTTACTGATCTTATCTCACTTTATTTTAATGCAACTGGGAGGAAGTACTGGTTGTTCTCCCATGCTGGCCAACTCTCTGGCACATTTCTTTTGGTCTCTGTGTCTCAGGCTCTCCTGTCACTCCCATTTCCCATTTCTCACCTATTGTCTCAGCTGTTGGTGAGAACTGAAGTCAGGAAACACTCTCACAATCTGAAAGTAAGAAATTATTCATCACAAATAATAGTCTTGCTGCAGGATGGTTGACATTTCATTTTTGTGATTAAAATGTATATGGCATTTGGGACCGGATGTGGTGGCTCACACCTGTAATCCCAACACTTTGGGAGGCCAAGGTGGGAGGATCTCTTGAGCCCAGGAATTTGAGACCAGCCTGAGCAACAGTGAGACCCCATCTCTACAAATATGTAAAAGTTAACCAGGCGTGGTTGTGCGTGCTTGTAGTCCTAGCTACTTGGGAGGCTGAAATGGGAGGATCACTTGAGCCCAGGAGGTCAAGGCTGCACTGAGCTGTGATTGCACCACTGCACTCTAGGCTGGGCACAGAGTAAGCCCCTGTCTCAAAAAAAAAAAAAAAAGTATAGATCCAGGCCCTCATTTCTTTCAATAAGATTGCCCAGATTAATGATTTTTAATTCCACATTTCCTTTTTGTAATTTATTTTCAATTTTACTATAGCTCAAATTTATTTTAAAAGCAAGTTAATTCAGAGAAATGAAAGATACATTTGGCAATCTTTGAGTTAACATAATTATATTTTATAATTTCCTAAAAAGCATCTCCAGTGTGTCATATCTCAGTTATTTAGCAAATGTAATGAGTCTTTTAAACTGAATAACAAAAGCAGCTGCTATATTTACTTTAAAATATCATGTAATTAACTATCTACCTATGGAAAGTTATCTATGTCAAGCAAAAGAATGAGTCTCACTATACTTTACTTTGTGAATACCTTACCATTGAGAGGATGTTCTATGTGAAAAAAAATAGAGAAAGAGAGTAGCTAACAGTTTTATGCTTATAAATTTAGGTTATTTGTTTATAAGTTGGCTTTGCTTGTTTAAAATTTTATGCAGTGCTCTTAGAAACATACTTTTAATTTCATAAGTTTAGGAGTTTTCTTTTATTAGACAATGAATTTTCTCACTGATGTGTGGAAATTTCCAACTTTGAGAGCTCAGGTATTTGCGTAATTGATGTGCAAAAATAACTTTAAATTGCTTTTTGTTACGTGGAAACTTAGAATAAATTTTCATAATTCATATTAATCATATTATATATGTCATACATAAATGGTTTAATTCAGTTTCTTAGTTGTGATGTTCAGTGTGATTCAGAATGAATTCTGAATATGTAAGGATGGTTAGCGTGCATATTCCTTCTTTCCCTCAGCAATATTGAATTTAATAAGTGAATAATTGAGAAGTTGCTTCATTGGGCTGTAGTTAAACAGATCGCTACATCCCTCTTACTGCCACTGGCATAAAGCAATTAACTCTGAATCACCAACCTAAGAAAGAAAAATATTTTCCTCCAAGAAAAATTTGTCATTAATACACCTGTTTAGAAAGTCAGTTAAACAAGATGAAGACAGGGCAGATTTCTCCACACTATATTATTTTATCATTCCTGACCTGCCTTACCAGCAGCTTGATACTGAATTTTTTACTCATGGTCAGAGCAGTAATTCCTCCATTTCCCGTTAACGCAGATACTCTTGCAGTTCAGGAAATTAAATCATACACTGAAGGTGTTTGTTTTCTCATAATCATAATTATGATGATTGACCAAGCCATGGGGTCTCAGAAGCTCTCACACATTACTGGGAACTATGGAGTTGCCAGCATTGATTGGAGAAGCTGCTGAAAGCCAAATTCCAGACACTGGTGCTGCTTCTCTGTTTTGCTTCTGTCCCACAAACCCATATATTCTCATAGAGCATTTAATGTTCCTATTGCTCATCAGTTCATCATATAACTGCATGGTTTATATTTCTTATAATTTAAAGTATGCAGTTTGATTAATTATGTATTTCTGATCTGTCTTAATGAAGGGCAATTCCAATCAGCATTATTTTTACAATGTATTTACACTGATTGTAAGCCACACTGAGGTTTTAATTTCAACTTGATACTTCATAATTGAGAAGAAAGTATGAATCAGAAAAGCAGAGATGATTTTCAGGGGGTTCATATTGACTTTGCGTTCGGGAGGCAGTGTAGTATAATGGGTGAGAGCATGGCTTTAGAGTTTAGCAGACTTAGGCTAGGTCTTGACTCTGCTCTTTCTGGCTGGGTGACCTTGGGGAAATTCTTTATTCCCTCTGACATTGAATTTCTTTCTCTGCAAATTGGAATGATAAAATCTATCTGAGAGATACTGCTAGGATTAAATGGGGGAAAAATCCAAGTAAAGCATTTGACATAGTGCGTAGCCCATAATAAACACGTAATATGTGTTATTCTTGTCATTTTTAATGCTACTATTATTGGTATAATTTATGTAATTATCTGATTTCTTTTCTCCTAATTTCTGAGTGGGAAATAGTTGGAAAAGGCTTGAAAATATGTATATTAGCAAACCCTGACTATTATCTTCTAATAGTAATCAAGTTCTTTTTACAGATTACATAGGCTAGAGTTGAATTTAGATGCTTGACATGTTTGGTTTCTGAACCAGATTGCAGTCACGTCACTACAGATTCATTTTCTCTGTAAATTGTAAAAATTAAAACAGTAGTACAGACTCATGTTTAAAACAGCAATCTGATCCAAGATTTTGTAGTCTGTAGAATTGATAATGTTTAATGTTCTCCATAAATTCATGGCGCTTAATAGGAAAGTACATAGAATTTTTAGAGCTTAAACAGACTTTAGAGATACTACTCTAATTCAAACCCGTCATCAAATGAGGAAATTCTGTAGGCAATTTGAATGAAGAATTTAGCCAAGATTCTTTATCTTTGTGTAAGAAGTAGATACAGCTTTGCAAAAGAAAGAGCTACCTAATAATGATTAAATTGTTATCATTGCTTCAAATTTTCAACTTATTGTGATGAATGACTATAAATAAATTTTAGAGCTGCCATCAATGTATGTACTATTCTGTGTATTTTATCTTAATATTATTTTCCTTTATTATTTTATTTTATTTTATTTATTTATTTATTTATTTATTTATTGAGACGGAGTTTCACTCCTCTTGCCCAGGCTGGAGTGCAATGGTGCAATCTCAGCTCACCGCAACCTCTGCCTCCCGGGTTCAAGCAATTCTCCTGCCTCAGCCTCCTGAGTAGCTGGGATTACAGGCAGGTACCACCACGCCCGGCAAATTTTGTAGTTTTAGTAGAGATGGGGTTTCTCCATGTTGGTCAGGCCGGTCTCAAGCTCCTGACCTCAGGTGATCTGCCCTCCCTGGCCTCCCAAAGTGCCGGTATTATAGGCATGAGCCATCATGCCCTGCCTATTATCTTTTATTTTTAAATTGCTACATAAGGTTACCCTGTTTGAACTGCATGGTTTGCTTGCTTATTCCCATGTTGTTCAGCATTTGAGTTTTCCCCACTTTTTCCTAATATAAATAGAACTGCTATACACACTTTTTTTTTTTTAAGTAGAGACAGGGTCTTGCTTTGTTGTCCAGGCTCATCTTGAATTCCTAGCCTCAAGCAGTCCTCCTGCCTGGGCCTTCCAATGTTGGGATTACAGGCATGAGCCACCTCGCCTGGCCGCTATGCACATCTTTTATTAGGTTACTCCCCTGTACTTCCCCCACCCCACTTAATTCCTAGAGGAATATTCCCACAAATTAATCAAGATACAGTAGTATTACAGTACATTCTAGTTACTGGTAATTGGGCTCAAACGCACTTCACAAGTAGCTTGATATTGTAAACTCAAATACTAGAGATTTCACTAAATATAGGTCTTCTTAGGTGGCTGCTTTTTGTTAGGCAGCAGATCTTTTACCTGCATGGAATGAGTTACAAAGAGAGTTTTTTTTTAAGGTAAAGGAAGAAGAGAAGGCTTGAGAAGACCCTGGAGAAATTTGACTCTTTTATAATTTCTCCTGAGTCTGATTTTCAGAGTGTCATTTTGTTTTCTTACACAGTATATCAGGCACACTCCAATTTTTAAAAGTGGAGATATACCAAAGTTATTGAAAAAGAAGGAAAATAGAGATAGAAATATTTAAAAGACAAATATATAGTTTTAGATTAACCATAAATAGGTTTCTTTCCATTAGTGCAGAGGTGAGCATGTTTTGGACTTAACATCACATAATTCTTTTGTTACAAAGATCCACTTTCATTTCTCAGACCTTAAATACAGATGGGAGTTTCAGTCTTTATAGCATTCCTGCTGCCAGATACAATTCAGCCTTGATGGGAAGGAAGTCTTGTGGCCAGATGGGTGGAGATCCATGGTACAAGGCCATAAAGATAAAATTGGAAAGAAGAAAATTAAAACTATAAGGGCCTCAGGACAGGGTTCTGTAACAAAGATGAACCTGATTACAGGCAACTGCTTGTTCTGAGAGTAGGGGCTTCTTTAAAATTGTGAAGGAAATGCATCTCTTATTTTTATTTTTAGTTTAATTTATTTTTGGAATGTATAGTAAATTCACATGGATCAAAATTCAAATGAAAATTCTCCTTCCAACTGTGGTCCCCAGCCACTCCTTTCCTCTCCCTAGAGGCAACCAGTATTACTGATTATGTGATTATCCTTCCAGAAGTATTTTGTACCTTCTACGTGTGTGTGTGTGTGTGTGTGTGTGTGTGTGTGTGTGTGTATGTGTACATGAATATTTCTATGTAACCATACACGTGTATTTTCTTCTTATTTTAATGAGTGGTTACAGAATATAGACACTGTTATATACCTTGCTTTTTCACCTAACACCAAATCTTGGAAATTATTCTGTATTCCTAGAAAGAAAGCTTTTGCATTCTTTGAAAACACTTTTAAAATGGCATGCATCTACAGTAGGTTAAAGTAATTCCTAATGCGTGGATTAGGCCTATTACATAATAGCACTCAAGAAATTGTTATTGCCTGTAGCACTGCCCAAGAATACAGGAAAAAAAAATGGAAAAAAAAAAAAGGAATGTGCCAGGCGCAGTAGCTCACGCCTGTAATCCCAGCACTTTGGTAGGTGGAGGCAGGCAAATCACTTGAAGTCAGGAGTTCGAGACCAGCTTGGCCCACATGGGGAAACCCTGTCTCTACTAAAAATACAAAAAAATAAAAGGAATGTTTGTTGAATAAATGAGGGAGAGAGTGGGTTACTTTATTATTATTTTTTTTTTTTTTTTTTTGAGACGGAGTCTTGCTCTGTGGCCCAGGCTGGAGTGCAATGGCATGATCTCAGCTCACTGCAAACTCCGCCTCCCAGGTTCAAGCGATTCTCCTGCCTCAGCCTCCTGAGTAGCTGGGATTACAGGCGCCTGCCATCACGCCCGGTTAATTTTTGTATTTTTAGTAGAGATGGGGTTTCACCATGTTGGTCAGGCTGGTCTTGAACTCCTGACCTCGTGATCCGCCTGCCTCGGCCTCCCAAAGTGCTGGGATTACAGGCGTGAGCCATCGTGCCTGGCCCTTACTTTATTAATTTAAGGAGCAAATAGGAAGAGGCAGAAAGCTAAGAATTACCTGAAGCTCTGAGACTGTTGACCTAACCCTGACCGCAGGATGACATCATAAAATGCATATTTGTTTTAAGAGCATCAGAAATTTTCTTTAAGGCTTCATCTTGGGAGATGTCAGTAGGAAGAGATGCCTTGGAGGTTGGGGGAAGAATGGAGTTATGCGACGGCCTCCAGATTCCAAAAGTCAGGAGACATGGCCATGGATTCACTGTGATGGGGCTCTAGGACTTGGAACAAGTGGGTTTAGGTCCTTTCTTCAAATGCAAAAAGGGGGGTTGGAGTAAATTGTTCCAATGGACCCCTTCAGCTCTTAAGTTGTTTATAATTTTGAAATTTCCTGTCTGATCACCAATTTGCACATTTGTTATGCTGAAATTGTATTTGTAAATACATTAAAAATGAGGTGTCCTTTCTTTTATTTATTTATTTACTTATTAATTTTTGAGACAGGGTCTCACTCTGTCTCACTGCTCCAGGCTTTTTTTTTTTTTTTTTTTTGAGACAGACTCTCTGTCGCCCAGGCTGGAGTATGATGGCATGTTCTCTGCTCACTGCAAATTCCTCCTCCCGGGTTCAAGCATTTCTCCTGCCTCAGCCTCCTGAGTAGCTGCGATTACAGGTGTCTGCCACCACACCCAGCTAATTTTTGTATTTTTAGTACAGATGGGGTTTCAACAAGTTGGCCAGGCTGGTCTTGAACTCCTTACCTCAAGCGTCCATCCGCCTCATCCTCCCAAAGTGCTGGGATTACAGGTGTGAGCCACCGTGCCCAGCCCTCATTCTTTCTTTTTTTTTTTGAGACAGAATTTCACTCTTGTCACCCAGGCTGCAGCACAATGGCGCAATCTCACCTCACTGCAACCTCCACCTCCCAGGTTGAAGCAATTCTCCTGCCTCAGCCTCCTGAGTAGCTGGAATTACAGGCACCCGCCACCACCTCCGGCTAACTTTTTGTATTTTTAGTAGAGACGGGGTTTCACTATGTTGGCCAGGCTGGTCTTGAACTCCTGACCTCGTGATCCACCTGCTTCAGCCTCCCAAAGTGCTGGGATTACAGGCGTGAGCCACCGTGCCCGGACCTTTCTTTAAGATAGTAAAAAACCACACAGGTTATTGGTAACAATGTGATTGTTAAGATAACAAAATTAGAAAGTTGTTTGCAATGATTATATTTCTCACAAAAATTGGCTAAACTATTAAGATAGAAGCAGATTTACAGGGGTAGGACTAAATATCTCACATTCTGACACATTTTGAGAGAATTAAAGCTCTGTAATTTCAACCTTTTATCAGATAGATTAAAATATTATAATATTAAAATTATTCACTTGTAAATATAATTGTTATAAATGATAATGTATATGTTTAACAATAATTATCAAGACAGTAGCTAATAGTAAATATAATTCATAGTAAAATAAATCTCTTTCCTCTTTATTTTAGTTAAGTATGAGAGAGAAGCTAGTAAATACTGGGACACATTTTACAAGATTCATAAGAATAAGTTTTTCAAGGATCGTAATTGGCTGTTGAGGGAATTTCCTGAAATTCTTCCAGTTGATCAAAAACCTGAAGAGAAGACGAGAGAATCATCATGGGATCATGTAAAAACTAGTGCTACAAATTGTTTCTCAAGAATGCACTGTCCTACTGTGCCTGAAGAAAAAAATCATTATGAGAAAAGTTCTGGCTCTTCAGAAGGTCAAAGCAAAACAGAATCTGATTTTTCCAACCTAGACTCTGAAAAACACAAAAAAGGACCTATGAAGACTGGATTATTTCCTGGTAGCAATGCCACTTTCAGGATACTAGAGGTAATTGTGCTCAAGGGACAAAAATGGGAGGTGACAAATAATTTGAAAATATACATTCTGTATTATTTTATTAATAATCCAGATTTTTTTTTCGGTGGAAAACTATCAAATCTAAATAAGCATTCACTATACTTTTGTGCATAAATAATATTTAAGGGACTCATGTCATTAATCAGTCAAGTTTTAAGTTTGTGGTTTAAATCTGGTTTTGTTGGTTTTTAAAAAAAAAATTGTCTGTTTTCATTTTAATCTGAGGGCAGTTTTAGGTACCAATGAAGTTTTGGCCTTAATTTTTACTCTCTTTGTTATTACCCCTTTTTAGATGAAATAGAAATAAGTGAGATATATAATTTGCTATAATCTGGTGTAGACCTTGATTTTCTATTTTTAAAACTAAACCCTGTCTTTCTGATTTTAAAGGCGATGTATATTGATTAGAGAGAATTTGCTAACAAGGAGATAATTTATCACCAATCCTACAAACAAAGGATTTAACCACTATTAACATTTTAGTGACCTTTTTCTTTCTTTTTTTTTTTTTTTTTGAGACAGACTTTTGTTCTTGTTGCCTGGGCTAGAGTATAGTGGCACCATCTCAGCTCACTGCAGCTTCTGCCTCCCGGGTTCAAGCAATTCTCCTGCCTCAGTCTCCCAAGTAGCTAGGATTACAGGTGCCTGCCACCACACCCAGCTAATTTGTTTGTATTTTTAGTAGAGACAGGGTTTTGCCATGTTGGCCAGGCTGGTTTTGAACTCCTGGCCTCAGGTGATCCGCCCGCTTCAGCCTCCCAAAGTGCTGGGATTACAAGCATGAGCCACCGCGCCTGGCTAACCTTTTTCTTCTTCTATTACTGAACATGTATTCTGAGTTTTGTTTGTTTCTATTTAACATGATATCATAAGCAGTTTTCACTATCTTTAAAAATTCTCTATAAATATTTTCATGGCTACAAAATATTTTACTATGTGGAATGCTATAATTTTACTTATCTATTTTCACACTACTGGACATTTTAATTGTTTTCAGATTTTCTGAAGCAAACATTTTGGGTATAGTCTTTAGCTGCATTTTCTTTTATTGTTTTAGGTTAGATTTTCTAGTTCATAATTTATGAAGATTTTTAATACTTTTAAAACATATTGCCTACTTGCTTTCTAAGAAGTTGTACTAATACCATTCCATGACAGTGTATGTCTGTTTCATCACACCCTCATTGATTGAAGTATTATTTTAATGTTTTCCACTTTGTTAGACAAAAATTGTACCTTGTTTTAATATGCATTTCTTTGATTACTAAGTAGGTCACATACTTCAAATGTTTAGATCATTTGTACTTCTTTTGTGTTCTGTCCATTTATTTTCTCTGCTTATCTGTTTTTTTTTCCTAATGAGCCCTGCCCTTTATCATATTTATTACAGTTTTCTTCACAGCATATTGGTTATTTTTAAATTCGGTTTATTTTGGGTTTTGGTGTGTAAAAAATTTAAATGTTTCCATAGTCAGATTTCTTAGTGTTTATTCCTGTGATTTATTTCATTGCTTTTGAGTTTAGAAAATTCTACTGTACCCAGAGATCCAGTAAGTCTAATTTTTCTTTAATAGAAAATGTGACATTGGTGACAAAAATTTAACCTTGCTTTTTTGATATTTGCTTGTTCTTTTGATTTTAGGTTGGTTGTGGAGCTGGAAATAGTGTGTTTCCAATTTTGAACACTTTGCAGTGAGTTTTAAGAGTTTTCTTTCTACAGAATTTTACATATTTTTGGAATGTTGAGAAATTCTGGGAAAATATTGTCACGTGTATGCCAGTAGTGTTTCTAATTCTTATATGAACAATGGCTCAAGCAAATTTCAAAAGAAATGTCTTAATCTCAGTGTCTACTTTCATGTGAGCGGGAATTACTCTGAAAATAGTGTTTCGTAGCCATGGGTTGTCCATCGTTGTTTTGAAGTAATTTTTTAAGCTTATGTGTATATGGATGAGAGAATAAGAAAAGAGGAAGCAGACTGGGCATGGTGGCTCATGCCTGTAATCACAGCACTTTGGGTGGCTGAGGTGGGTGGATCGCTTGAGGTCAGGAGTTCAAGACCAGGCTGACCAACATGGTGAAACACCACCTCTACTAAAAATACAAAATTAGCCAGGCATGGTGGCGCATGCCTGTAATCCCACCTACTTGGGAAGCTGAGGCAAGAGAATCTGCTTGAACCAGGAGGCAGAGGTTGCAGTGACCTGACTGCGCCATTGCACTCCAGTCTGGGCAACAAGCGCAAAACTCAGTCTCAAAAAAAAAGAGGAAGTGATCTCATCCTTCCACTGAGCTGTGAACTGCTAAACTTACGAGATTATTTACTCTTCCTGGATACTTAGATGTCATTTTACACATAGAGAATTGAATGTAAAGCTTACAACTTAAGCCTCATTTTGTCATCCCTTCTGAAGCAACACCCTGTGTAGGATGTTTGCATGCCAAATCATTGTGTCTAGGCTTAAAATTGTTTGGAGGTAGCAGCAACCAATCCTAAGACTCAAAAAAGCAGCCGATCCTGGCTAACAAGGTGAAACCTCATCTCTACTAAAAATACAAAAAATTAGGCGGGCGCCTGTAGTCCCAGCTACTCCGGAGGCTGAGGCAGAAGAATGGCGTGAACCCGGGAGGCGGAGCTTGCAGTGAGCCGAGATCTTGCTACTGCACTCCAGCCTGGGTGACAGAGTGAGACTCCGTCTCGGGGGAAAAAAAAAAAAAAAGCAGTCGGGCACGGTGGCTAATGCCTGTAATCCCAGCACTTTGGGAGGCCAAGGCGGGCGAATCACAAGGTCAGGAGTTTGAGACCAGCCTGGCCAACATGGTGAAACCCCATCTCTACTAAAAATACAAAAAATTAGCTGGGTGTGGTGGTGGGCGCCTGTAATCCCAGCTACTCGGGAGGCTGAGACAGGAGAATCGCTTGAACCCAGGAGGTGGAGGTTGCAGTGAGCTGAGATGGGCCACTGCACTCCAGCCCAGGCAACAGTGCGAAACTTTGTCTCAAAAAAAAAAAAAAAAAAGCAGAGTTTGACTACAGGGACAGAGATTTGCTCCAGGCTCACCCTTCCTGTTCACCATTTCACCTGTGTCTTTTACTGTTTCCATGATGAACACACAAAACTCTTCAAACACCTTTTATCTATGGCCAATCTGCCAAGCTCTATTCTTTTTTAAAAAGTTTACGCATTTTTTTTAAGTTCACATTATTTTTCCATTATAAAATCAGCATTAGCACGTTGCAGAACATTTCCATTAGAGGAAAAGGGGAGGGAGGGAATCACTCATCATCCTAACATAGCCACTGACAAAATTTTTGTTTTAATTCCTTTCAGTCTTTATGCATATTTTTAAATGATGTGGTCTTTTAAACTTTTTATTATGAAAATGTAAAAGCATCTGGGGCCTGGTGCGGTGGCTCACACCTGTAATCCCAGCACTTTGGGAGGACAAGGGAGGCAGATCACTTGAGGTCAGGAGTTTGAGACCAGCCTGGCCAACATGGTGAAACCCTGTCTCTACTAAAAATACAAAAATTAACTGAGTGTGGTGGTGCACACTTGTAATCCTAGCTACTCGGGAGGCTGAGGCAGGAGAATCACTTGAACCCGGGAGGTGGAAGTTGCAGTGAGCTGTGATCGCACTACTGCACTCCAGCCTGGGTGACAGAGCAAGAGACTCTCTCAAAAAAAATTTTTTTTAATTAAAAAAAAAGCATTCAGAAAAGCAGAGTACAGTGAATTTCCATAAGCCCACCACCTCAATTCAACAATTACCAATATAATGCCAACATCATGACACTTTATCTTTGATTATTCAGGATATATCTCCCAAAACTCAGTATACTCTCTAATATTATTCTAAACTTAACATAATGAATAGTGAGTAATTCCCTACTATCATTTAATAACCAGTTAATGTGGCCAGGCCTGGGTGATACTGGTAAATTTACAGTTCTGAATGTCTTTTCTGTTTGTGTATTTGTTAGTTTTGTTTTCCTTTTTCTAGTTTCTGGGCTGAAATTTCAAATTTGCTTATGTCACATAGCCATATTCCTTTACCCCAGTGATCTCTGAGCATATAATACACATAAATACACTACATTGGCAGTTGATTGTGTGTTACTTTATGACTGATCTCAAGGTATTATTCAGCATGTCATTTCTTTATGCCTTGTCTCTCCAACCACTTTTTATGTTCCTTAAGGTAGAGGGCATATTTTATCCTAATCTGATTTCCCAGGTTGCCTAACAGTACAGCATAGTTAGAGCTCAATACATATTGCCTGATTAATATCTCTGATTCCCCCACTTGCTAGTGGTATTTTTCACCTCTCTGCTTCTCCCTTCAGCTTATAATTGCAAGCTCTTGGTTCCTCACTCCCTAACTCTTTCTTCTTAGCTGTGTCTTTCTTTGCCTTATACCCATGTTTTAGAAATTACTGTAGCTCAATAACCTGAGATAATTAATTCATCTTTTAAAGGCAACCAGTGATTAGCCTTCCAAAGGAATGATTAGACTTTTTTTTTTCTGCTTAAGAAATTATGTTTTACTACTTTTAGAGAGTGTAGGATTAATGTTTTACATTTTCAGAATATTTTACCATAATTAGACCTCTGAAATGGAGAGGTCATATCATTCTCCAAGGATCATTTAATTCATAAACCCATGCCAAGAGAGTGCTTGGTGGTGTGGTGGTAGTAGTGATATTTACACCTGTTTGCTGGGAGAAGAGCCAAGGTAGTCAGCTGATTTTACAGAAAGGTTCTGGAAAGTCATTGGGTGGTCACAAGACATCAACTTGGGCTGCTGATACAGTGGGAATTCCATCTCAGAGGTCATGCTGCAACCCTGGCAGGACACATGGCAAATGGCACGTGCTTTCCTTTAGCTCGTAGACTGGTCTATATCTTATGGGTATGTGGTAACTACTACCCAAAGGTAGAATGCAGACCGTTTATAATGAACTAGACATACCAGTGTCCAGAAAAGCATTTTGAGCTATATGGAAGTTTTTTGGTTTTTGTTTTGTTTTGTTTTGTTTTTTTAGAGGACTATGTTAGTTTTTAAGCTCCTGGAAGGCAAAAACAATCTCCTTTAATAATAATAGTGATGATAATAATAGCAACAACAGTTATAATAATGACTAACATTTATTGAGTGCTTACTCTGAGTTAGGCACCTTTCTGGAAACTTTAGCTATAAGAATCCATTCACTTCAAACAACCATCTTAGATGCCATGTTTATCTCTTTTTTAAAGAGGAGGGAACTGAATTAAAGAAGAGATTAAGCAACTAGCCCAAGGTCACGCAACTAAGTAGTAAAGCTGAGAATCAAATCTTAGGCAGTCTTGTTCCGAAGCCCTTGCCCTTAACCATTAGCCACATAGTGCTGTATGTATCTGAGTGTTTACTAAGAACATTTCAAATACATTTCAAACACCCAGCAAATTACAAGTCACAATTATATGGATTTAGTCGGAAAAAACAGGGGAACATGCTGAAGTAAAGTGCTATTTTTATGTTTGACAGATGAGAAAAGACCAAGCAGTACAAGTTTTAACTTTGATTCAGTACTGGTTAGCTTTTCATAACCAAATCCTATTCATCATATTTTAACTTATTTGGATAGATCTTAAAGTGAATGCAAATCCCTAGTGCCATAGAATGAGTGAATTATATGTTATCATAGTTATTCATCAATGAGTTGCCTTTAAGAATATAATCTGAGGCCAGGTACGGTGGCTCACTCCTGTAATCCCAGCACTTTGGTAGTCCAAGGTGGGTGGATCACCTGAGGTCAGGAGTTCAAGACCAGCCTTACCAACGTGGTGAAACCCTGTCTCTACTAAAAATACAAAATTAGCCGGCTGTGGTAGCACATGCCTGTAATCCCAGCTACTTGGGAGGCCGAGGCAGGAGAATTGCTTGAACCCAGTAGGTGGAGACTGCAGTGAGCCGAGATTGCACCATTGCACTCCAGCCTGGGCAACAAGAGCAAAACTCCGTCTCAAAAAAAAAAAAAAAGAAAGAAAAAAAAAGAGTATAACCTGAGCCTGGGTCAGATTTTGCTAAATGCATATTTGGGCTTGTATTCCATATTTATTTAGAAGTTCACCTTGCTTGGAATGCTTCTTGAGTCAGATTAGAAGTCTTAATGATATGCTTTAAGGCCCACCTTTTTATCCTGCCATATACCAGTTTGGGCTCTCAGGATTAGTGCTACTTCTCATCCCTGGCATGTGACTACCACTTCTAAACTCTTCAGACATTTCCCCTTCCCCTCACTTAACAACACATCCTCCTCCTTCAGAAATTTTAAGACTTATACCTCAGGGTGCTGGCCCTCTTGACACCCCTGTAGAAGTTGTATAAAACCAATTATGTCCCTAGCTAGACTATAAAACCCATGAGAGCCAGGATCATCCTTACTGTTTAATGACATGTTGACCTCTTTCTGTAGTTCAGACATGGTACTAAGCAACATGATGCAAGGATTATTTGATACCAGCATACACAGTATAATCAAGAGGAGTACTGGTCTACAGATTTCAGAGTATATGGCTGCCTTAAGTAACCATGGTCCAGCCATCATTACTGAATTTCAGATAAAAGCCAAACAGAACATATTTAAGTTAAGAAGAGTCCAATTAAAATTCATACCAACTATTGGCCAGGCACAGTGGCATACATCTGTAGTTCCAGCTACTTGGGAGTTTGAGGCAGGAGAATCACTTGAGCCCCAGAGGTCGAGGCTGCAGTGACCGGTGATTGTGCCACTATACTCCAGCCTGGGTGGCAGAGTGAGACCCTGTCTCAAAAAAAAAAGCTGAGGGGCGGGGGTGGAAATAACTTATTAACAAGTCAGACCTACAGTTTCCTTTCTTTTCTAGTTTGAGCATTTCTGGACTCCAGATATAAATATTTCTTCTGGCCGAGCACAGTGGCTCACACCTATAATCCTGACAGTTTGAGAGGCAGAGGCAGGAGGATCATTTGAGAACAATAGTTCAAGACCAGCCCGGGCAACATAGTGAGACCCCATCTCTACAAAAAATTCTAAAATTAGCTGGGCATGGTGAGGCACATCTGTAGTCCTAGCTACTCAGGAGGCTGAGGAAGCAAGATGGCTAGAGTCCAGGAGCTCAAGGTTATAGTGAGCTATGGTCGCGTTACTACACTCCAACCTGGGCAACAGAGCAAGACCCTGTCTCCAAAAAAATAAATAAATATTTCTTCCATCTTCATAGGAACTCTCCAGAGTCCTTTGTGTATTGTTGTGATTTTGCTTCTGGAGCTGTAGAGCTCGTAAAGGTATGCTAATCCCGGGACTCATACCAACTGATGCCTAAGGTATTACCCCAGAACAATAAAAGTTGTTTTGATTTTAAGATCACTAGAGGCGGGGTGTGGTGGCTCACACCTGTAATCCCAGCACTTCGGGAGGCCAAGGTGGGTGGATCACCTGGGGTCAGGAGTTCGAGACCAGCCTGGCCAACATGGTGAAACCCTGTCTCTACTAAAAATAAAAAAATTAGCTGGGTGTAATGGCACGTGCCTGTAGTTCCAGCTATTCAGGAGGCTGAGGCAGGAGAATCACTTGTACCTGGGAGGTGGAGGTTGCAGTGTGCCAAGATCGTGCCACAGCACTCCAGCCTGGGCGATAGAGCAAGACTGTCTCAAAAAAAAAGACCACTAGAAAGGCCAACAGCGCCAGGCGTGGTGGCTCACACCTGTAATCCCAGCACTTTGGGAGGCGGAGGCAGGTGGATCACGAGGTCGGGAGATCGAGACCATCCTGGCCAACATGGTGAAACCCCATCTCTACTAAAAATACAAAAATTAGCTGGGCGTGGTGGTGGGTGCCTGTAATCCCAGCTACTTGGGAGGCTGAGGCAGGAGAATGGCTTGAACCCAGGAGGCGGAGGTTGCAGTGAGCCAAGATTGTGCCACTGCACTCCATCCTGGTGACAGAGCAACACTGTGTCTCAAAAAAAAAAAGAAAGAGAGAAAGGCCAACAACACACAAGAAATGACCAGAAAGGGTACTGACCTACAAAATTTAGAATGTATGCCTGCCCATGAATAATCGTAATCCAAACAGAACCTCTGTAAGTTCAGAAACAGCAACCCAGAGCAGGCCTCTAACAACACTATCTACTAACTCAGAAAGCCTACCCTCCTCTACTGTTAAAGTTAAAGAGGGATTGTGAAGGATATTTGTTATCAAGGCCAAGAGCTAGCCTTAATTTTTTAAGGGCAGCTTGAAATAAGCTAACAACACTGAATTGGAAAAAAGTGTTCAGATTGACAGAGGAAAGGCTTTTGGAAGAAAAGGTTAAAAATTTGACCTCTTTATTAAAAAAAAAAAAAAAAAATCCCGGAAGTCTACTAAGTCCTCTTTTTGCTTTCTGTTCCTTTATCATGACAGTCACACTCGTCCTACAGAGCAGCCCAGTGTTTTGCCTTTGTTCATGATGTATGTGATGATGGCTTACCTTACCCTTTTCCAGATGGGATCCTGGATGTCATTCTCCTTGTCTTTGTGCTCTCTTCTATTCATCCTGACAGGTAAATGAAGACGAAAGGGCAAAGCGGATGTGTAAAGCTCCTTTATCAGTAGTGGTTTTCAGAACTATCAAAGCAAAAATGACAATTTTTGAATTTATTATTTAGTGAGCAACATTATGTATAATATGCAGCTTTTTAAAGGCAGTTTTTCCTTTCTTCGTGCTTTTAGACAGAAACTGGTCAGACTACTTCATTAATGAGCTTTCTGTCACTGTCAGAATGAAGTGAGCATATTCTGGCAAGACACATACCTATTAAAAGTGACAGTGCTTCAAGGAAATTACAAATTCAGAACAACCTAATAGACTCCCAAGAGGGAAACTGTACTTGGTGATCAGAAACAAACATCTTTAGTGTAGTGTCTTCCTGAATGTTCATGAAGAGGTGGGCTTGGGATCTGTTTGGCTTCACACAGGCCTGTTGATGGGCTTTAAAAATTTTGTTCTAAAGAGCACACTAGGGAATTAGGAGTTATTAAGATTTGCCAGATTATCCTTGCACCTTTATGATATAAGGTTAGCCTGATGCCATTATTTAAATGTTTATGACTTAGTTTCATACAGTGTTTTAAAACTATAAACATAGCTTTTCTCCAGAGAGAAAACATAAAGAGATATTACCAGCAATTAAAATGATTACCTTTCTTAAATCTTGCCACCTTCTATGTATTAAAGGGTACATATGGTAAGTATCAGGTCTGTGCTTTCATAAGGTTTCTTAAAATTGGGTTCTCACAGTTCCCTGGTAGAAGATACAGACTTGGCGTCAACCACTTTTTGTTTGATGAGTGTGACCCTTTTCCATAGAAACTGAGTTACCATGTGCTTATTTCTTTGCAATTAAAAGGCCACTAGGACCCTTTACAATTCTTTTACTTCCCATTCAGAAATGAGCACTTTGATTACTTGTAGAAGAACAAATTCCATTTCCAAATAAATCTGAAATAAGATACATTAGCACCTAGTGAGGTTTGTCAGGTTTTATGAAGCTACTGTTTCCTCCCAGTTTCTATAACCTATTTCTTTCTGCTAATCTGTTTAGACTGTAGGCATTGTTCAGGTACTAATAGAAAGATGTCATCTATGTGTTTGGTTTCCTTATATGAACATTTAAAAGGATGGAGAGGTGGATAGAGAACAAGATTACCCATTTGACACCCATAACAAGAAACATCTAAATTCTACATATGACCACAAAAAGACTATTTGAAATTAGTTCAGATAATGTATTTTCTCATGATTTGAATTGAATGTTATAGAGAAGAGAAAGGCCAGGTGCAGTGGTTCACACCTGTAATCCCAGCACTTTGGGAGGCCGAGGTGGGTGGATCACTTGAGGTCAGGAGTTCAAGACCAGCCTGGTCAACATGGTGAAACCTCGCTTCTACTGAAAAATATAAAAATTAGCCAGGCATGGTGGTGGCTGCCTGTAATCCCAGCTACTTGGGAGGCTGAGGCAGGAGAATCGCTTGAACCCGGAGGCAGAGGTTGCAGTGAGCCGAGACCGTGCCATTGCACTCCAGTCTAGGCAACAAGAGCGAAACTCTGTCTCGAAAAAAGAAGAGAAAGCAGATGCCTTGGGAAGATCGTGTCTATAATATAGCATTTCATTCTATTTATTATAAAATGAATTTAGATGCTGGGTGCAGTGGCTCACGCCTGTAATCCCAGCACTTTGGGAGGCCTAAGCAGGTGGATCACGAGGTCAGGAGATCGAGACCATCCTGGCTAACACAGTGAAACCCCGTCTCTACTAAAAATACAAAAAATTAGCCGGGCCTGGTGGCAGGCGCCTGTAGTCCCAGCTACTTGGGAAGCTGAGGCAGGAGAATGGCGTGAACCCAGGAGGCGGAGCTTGCAGTGAGTGGAGATCACACCACTGCACTCCAGCCTGAGCAACAGAGCGAGACTCCATCTCAAAAATAAATAAATAAGTAAAATAAAATAAAATGAATTTAGATGTATCATGACAGTGGACACTGTCTTACCTACATAGAAATGATCTAAAAATAAGGTGAATGAATAGAAAGGGGGCAATAGTACATTTTTTTAAAGGCAAGGCAGGCTGGGCACAGTGGCTCACACCTGTAATCCCAACACTTTGGGAGGCCGAGACACGAGGATTGCTTGAGGCCAGGAGTTCAAGACCAGCCTGGCCAACATGGTGAAACCCCCATCTCTACTAAAAATACAAAAATTAGCTGGTTGTGGTGGCACAGGCCTGTGATTCTAGCTACTGGGGAGGCTGAGTAGGAGAGTCGTTTGAACTCGGGAGGCAGAGGTTGCAGTGTGCCGAGATTGCACCACTGCACTCCAGCCTGGGCGACAAAGCAAGACCTTGTCTCAAAAAAAAAAAATAAAAGGCTGGGCGCTGTGGTTCACACCTGTAATCCCAGCACTTTGGGAGGCCAAGGCGGGTGGATCACCTGAGGTCAGGAGTTCAAGACCAGCCTGGCCAGCATGGTGAAACCCCATTTCTACCAAAAATACAAAATTAGCTGGCTGTGGTGGCACACACCTGTAGTCCCAGCTACTTGGGAGGCTGAGACAGGAGAACTGCTTAAAACTGGAAGGCAGAGGCTGCAGTGTGCGGAGATCGTGCCACTGCACTCCAGCCTGGGCAAGACAGAGCAAGACTCCGTCTCAAAAAAATAAATAAATAAATAAAAATACAAAAATTAGCTGAGCGTGGTACCGCATGCCTGTAATCCCAGCTACTCTGGAGGCTGAGGCAGGAGAATCACTGGAACCCAGGAGACGGAGGTTGCAGTGAGCCAAGATCACGCCACTGTACTCACTCTAAACTCTAGCCTGGGTGACAGTAAGACCCTGTCTCAAAAAAAGAAAAAACTAAAGCCAAGGCAATGTCTATAGTGTCACTTAGGGCTATAGTAGTAGATTCAACCCCAGAAAAGTTCTAGAAAAGTAGCATCTTGGTAGCTTGGAAAATTCAGGCATAAGTAAATGGCAAGCAATTTGGCTAGACACTGAGTCTGGAGGACCCAGCTTAAATGGGAATAAATTGTAGGTGGCTACAAAAGGAGAGCGAATTGTCCTTCTTGTCACTGAAATGAAAGTACAAAATATTACAGAGCCAAGCATAAAGCAGGTAGTCAATACATTTTTTATCTCTTCTTTTCCTTCTCCTCTCCCTCTATCCAGAGATAAGTGAAGACAGCAGAGTTGGCCCAAGTAGGATGAAGAAAGAAAAGGGGCTTCATACCATTCCTGTCTTGTCCATCTCACCCCCAGCCCACTCCCACCTGCAGTTCTCAGAAATTGGCTCGGGAACTGCACTATGAACCGAGATGAGATGATCAAGAAAAGTAGCTCCCGTTCCTTGCCTTTATCCCCAACCCCAGACATTAAAGGATAGCTGAGAGGAAAGGATTTGCAGGAGGAGGTGGCTACATCTTAAAGTGTTTGATTGTTTATTTTTCTGCATTTTAGTTTCATGCTTGTTTTACTAATAATTACAGAAAGATTTTGCTATGTACATAAAATATTTATCCTGAAAGTGAATATTTTAAGGTTTAGATATGATTTTCTTTCATTGGCAAAGCCTATGATATAAGCACAGTGTGAAAATAACCTGTAATAAAATAAACAAAAAATACGTTTCTTTTTTTCGTTTATGTCCTTATGTTCTAGTTTTTTTAAAAGGACTTTTCACCTAATCATGCCACCTCCTTCTGTCCTACTTCTTTCTTGTTTTATAGTTGCTTTCATTTTCTCAGTATCTGCTTCCTTCATAACATGACATAATCTGAGTTTTACCTCACTATTCCACCGAACAGTGTTTTAATTGAAAGGAATTTACAGATTATCTGATTCAAACTTTTCATTTTTTTCAAATAAGAAAACCTCAGCAGCTTTAAATAGCTTAGATAAGACAGAGACAAGGACTTAGCACACAAGCTGCCATTTACCATTCTCTGCCCATGGCAGACATTGATAATCGATTTTGTACTCTGTAACTCTCAGTGAGCTTTATGAGTCCTTCTCAGAGCTCTGTGGGCAGCCGATGCCGTCACTCAGAATTAATATGAGATCTGAAATCTATGCCATCCCTGGCCCATAATCACACATAAAGCCATGAACACTTAGCCAAAAACACTAAATCAAGAGCAGCTATAAGGGACTGTATTTGACTGGAAGCCAAATAAGTAGAATAAACAGTAAAAGAGAAAAGCAAAGGCTCCCTGCTGTTGAACTAGGGCTTGGAATGTGAATAAAATTTAAATAGGCAGACAGGAGGAGAGAATTCTTTGAGGAAAAATCATGTGAGCAAAGGCAGAGGCTGCTCAGGGCCAAGCATGACAGTTTGGCTAGGGGAGCTGCTTCAGATTGGAAAGCTGTTGGTAAGATTAATTGGGGTCAGTAGTAGGAGATCTTAAGAGCTCAACTAAGAAATTAAAATTTTATCCTATGGATTAAAATCATGAACGTTTTTGAGCAAGGAGATGATTTGACAAAATTATCATTTTAAGCAGAATTATTCATCGATAACATGCAGGAAGGATTGACAGGGAGAATAATACAGCATGTTAGGAAGCGGATTTGTTTCCAGGCCTAAGAAGATAGGGGTTGGTACTAAGGGAGTACAAATGGGAAACAAAAAAGACAGGAAATACCAAAGATGTCATTAAAAATAAAAATTAAAGAGGATATAGAATTTTATGGCCACATGGAGAGGATAGTGGAAGAAAAATAATTTCTCTTTCATGAGGTAAATGGTGGTACCTCTGAACTAAATAAAGAAGTGAAAAGGAGAATGAGCTCGTTTTGGAGGAAAGATATTCCCTCTTTAGATATGTACAACTTGGGATGGCTTTGGCATATTTTTTATCTTGCAAGGAAAATGAAGCACACTCTGTTTTTGTCTATCTCAGAACTACCTTAATTTTCTGTAAGTACCAGGAAACATCTGTGGTTTTGAAGTTTAGCTTTGACATCATACATCAAGCTCTGTGAAGTTGCCACTCTGGTCATTTGGGTGATTTCTTGATACTCTAGGACTTTTGAATCTAGTCATTTAGCAAGTTGGTTTTCTTTTTTCCTTCTTTACAAAATATTTTTATTTTTGTTACCCTTACATTTATGGTTTAGATTTCTTTGGCCTTATCAAGCTTTTCTTATTTTGTCTTCAACAAAGTTACATCCAGCATATAAAACAAGATTTCTACAAACTGGGTATCTTTTTAATACTTTGTTTCCAAAGGATGCAAGGTGTTGTAAACCGACTGTCCAAGTTACTGAAACCTGGGGGAATGCTGTTATTTCGAGACTATGGAAGATATGATAAGACTCAGCTTCGTTTTAAAAAGGGTAATAGTATATTCAGTTTGAGGTTATTTTTAAGTATTCTAAAGAATGCCTTGTTTATATTTCACATCAAAGTATTTAGTTGTTTTTTTTTTTAAAGGAATACCCTTAAAAGTTTCTCTTTTCACAATTTTTTTCAGGACATTGTTTGTCTGAAAATTTTTATGTTCGAGGAGATGGTACCAGAGCATATTTCTTTACAAAAGGTATGCTAATCTACAAAAGGAAATAATTGGTCATAATTGTTCTTGTTAGTTATTATATCATTGATTATAGCTCAGAAGCTATAAAACTGAGGCTTCAGTCATTGATTAAGCATTAGATGTCTTCATACTTTGATGCTTATTACTGGTCTACATAAAAGGTTGAAAATGGCCGTTTACTGTTTAATCTTTTTCCAGTTAAAACTGCTTTAAAGTCTCTTGTTTTACCCTCATACCCAGATGAAGGTGAAGGCTGTTCCATTTTGGAGATACTGTTAGCCTAGATATGAAAAAAATTGATGATAGCCACAGCCAAAGGAGGACATTTGATAAGTTTATAGAAAATTACTTATCTTGGCCTGTCACAGGGGTGCTCACCTGTAATACAATCACTTTGGGAGATGAAGGTGAGAAGATTGCTTGAAGCCAGGAATTTGAGACCAGCCTAGACAACAAAATGAGACTTTGTCTCTACAAAACAAATTTTTTTTAATTAGCTGGTCTGGTGGTGCATACCTGTAGTCCCAGCTACTTGGGAGGCTAAGGTGGAAGGATCACTTGAGCTGGGGCAGATGAGGCTATGGTGAGCTATGATTGGACCACTGTGCTCCAGCCTGGGCAGCAGAGTGAACCTTATGTCTAAAAAAAAATACATTTTCAAAATAGAAAGAAGAAGGAAAATTACTTATCTCTAGCTGATTTCTTTTTTTTTTGAGACAAAGTCTCACTCTATTGCCTAGGCTGGAGTGCAGTGGCACAATCTCAGCTCACTGCCATCTCCACCTCTCTGGTTCAAACGATTCTCCCACCTCAGCCTCCCAAATAGCTGGGATTACAGCCTCCCAAGTAGCTGAGATTACCTACCTCCACGCCTAGGTAATTTTTGTATTTTTATTAGAGAGGGGGTTTCACTATATTGACCAGGCTGGTCTCAAACTCCTGACCTCAAGTTATTCACCCTGGCCAGGCTGGTCTTGAACTCCTGACCTCAGGTGATTTGCCTGCGTCAGCCTCCGAAAGTGCTGGGATTACAAGCATGAGCCACCATGCATGCCCGACCAATTTCTCATTTTTAAAAATGCATTTCTAACAGTACCAAGTGAATGTTGCATTCAAGGATTTCCCCAAATTTATGTGAGTACTTTTATAATCTGCCGTTTTGGGTTTCTGTAAACCAACAAAAACTCAGAAAGGGAGCACCTTTCAAAATATTGAAAGCTGCAACCAATAGTTTTATATATCTGTTGATGTCTGCCGTGTTAGTCTGTAAACAGGTATATTTTTATATGCATGGTGTATTTTTGTGAAATAGAAGAAACTCGCTTGGTTTCACAGGTTTCCTTCACCAAATTGTTCTAGAGAGTGTTTCTTGTATAAATAAAATTTAGATGGTCAGTTATTCCATCAGTGCTCTATTCCTGACCTCCCCCATCTCTAGTCACATGTCATATCTTTTATTGCCATTTTTGTCTCACAGGGGAAGTCCACAGTATGTTCTGCAAAGCCAGTTTAGATGAAAAGCAAAATCTGGTTGATTGCCGCTTACAAGTTAATAGGAAAAAACAAGTGAAAATGCACCGAGTATGGATTCAAGGCAAATTCCAGAAACCATTGCACCAGACTCAGAATAGCTCCAATATGGTATCTACACTCCTTTCACAAGACTGAACTTTGTAACATGTTAAGGTACAAAGCCAGAGGACTGTGCTATTCAAGGACTACTGTAAGTCTATCGTTTCTCAAAAGACAATGAGGAAAAAAGAAGGGAATTTGTATTTCCTGCTGTTTTGTCATAGGTGAGCTCCTTTGTGCGTTTTAAGCACATGTAAGTGGTTTGGCACAGTGTGCCTTTTTCTGTGCTTTGAAAACTTGATATGCCCAAGCTTGTTTGAATTTATTACATCTAACCATTTTGCTTGTTCCTTGATTTTTATAAGCATTCAATTAAATTAGTATTATGTCAAGTAATTTTGAGAAAATGTAACTTGACATTTTTTGCAAGTAAAAAAAATTGTTTATTTGTTTAGGCTTAGTAAACAAGTTCCCAAACACAGTCAGACTCTTCCCATTGTCATCTGATTGCAGAGAGAAAGCACACCTTATTTCCAGGGAAAGCTACAACAAGCCCAAGGTCAAAGTGTATTATTTTTTGTCTTGTTGTTGTCTTTTTTCTCCCAATTTTTTTTTTAAATTCAGAGGCTGATATCTGAAATAGAATTTTAGTTCCTCTTTCCTTTCCTAAAATTGGGGAAGTATAGCCCATGCTGACATTATTTTCAGGCTATTCTTAGATATACAAGTTGTTAGGCCAGGTGCAGTGGCTCACACCTGTAATCCCAGCACTTTGGGAGGCTGAGGCAGGCAGATTGCTTCAGCTCAGGAGTTCGAGACCGGCCTGGACAACATGGTAAAACCCTATCTCTCCCAAGAATACAAAAATTAGCCAGACATGGTGGCACACACCTGTGGTCCCAGCTACTCAGGAGACTGAGGTGGGAGGATCACTTGAGCCTGGGAGGCGGAGGTTGCAGTGAGCTGAGATTGTACCACTGCACTCCAAATTGGGTGACAGGGTGAGACCTTGTTTCCAAAAAAAAAAAAAAAAAAAAAGATATGTAAGCTGACAAGCTCTTGTATCAAGGGCTTTCGAACCAGAGCAACTTCATCTTGAATAGGAACTGTGTAAAATGAGGCTGAGACCTACTAGGCTGCAATCCCAGGAGTTTAAGGCATTCTTAGTCACAGGATGAGATAGGAAGTCAGTACAAGATACAGGTCATACAGACCTTGCTGATAAAACAGTTTGCAGTGAAGAAGCCGGCCAAATGCCACCAAAACCAAGATGGCAATGAGAGTGTTCTCTGGCTATCCTCACTGCTACACTCCCACCAGTGCCATGATAGTTTACAAATGCCATGGCAACATCGGGAAGTTACCTATATGGTCTACAAAGGGGAGGCCTGAATAATCCACCCCTTGTGTAGCATATAATCAAGAAATAACCATAAAAATGGGCAACCAGCAGCCCTTGGGGCTGCTCTGCCTATGGAGTAGCCATTCTTTATGCTTTACTTTTTTTTTTTTTTTTTTTTTGAGATGGGGTCTTGCTCTGGCACCCAGGCTGGAGTGCAGTGCCGTGATCTCAGCTCACTGCCAGCTCCACCTCCTGGGTTCACACCATTCTCTTGCTTCAGCCTCCTGAGTAGCTGGGACTATAAACGCCCACCACCACGCCCAGCTTATTATTATTATTATTATTATTATTATTATTATTTGTATTTTTAGTAGAGATGGGGTTTCACCATGTTAGCCAGGATGGTCTCAATCTCCTGACCTCATGATCCGCCCGCCTCGGCCTCCCAAAGTGCTGGGATTACAGGTGTGAGCCACCGCACCCAGCCTATTGTTTACTTAAACTTGTTTTCACTTTACTGTATGGACTCAATTCTTTCTTGCACAAGATCCAAGAATCCTCTCTTGGCGTCTGGATCCAGACCCTTTCTGGTATCAGTGGTAAGCTCTGTTTAAGACAACTGTCATACCCAAGAAAATTCTTAAATTGTGGCAGTTTAAAACGTATTTATCCACTCGAGGGCCAGGCACAGTCACTCAAGCCTGTAATCCCAGCACTTTGGGAGGCCAAGGAGGCGGGTCACGAGGTCAGGAGTTCGAGACCAGCCTGACTAACACTGTGAAACCCCGCCTCTACTAAAAATACAAAAAAAAATTAGCCAGGTGTGGTGGTAGGCACCTGTAATCCCAGCTACTGGGGAGGCTCAGGCAGGAGAATCACTTGAACCCGGGAGGCAGAGGTTGCAGTGAGCCGAGATCACACCACTGCACTCCAGCCTGGGTGATAGTGCGAGACTCCATCTCAAAAAAAAAAAAAAAAATTTATTTACTCCCTTGCTTCAAAAAGGACATAAGTTGGCTTGCAAATCACATTTTGTAAAATGAAGTTTTTAAGATTAGTCTCATATTCATTACATAATATTTATTGACTACTTACATATTGAGTGCTGAATTCAATGGAATAATACGAACAATAAAGACCCAGCCTTGTTTATGCTCTTCAGGGAGCATAAATAGAGTCCAGCTGGCAAAACAAAATATGCATATCCCAAACCTGTAAATCATGATCTAAGACAATATACAAACACTCAAATAGGGAACTTACCAGCTAGCAGACTTTGATTATGAACCACAGAACCTAGAACAAATAAATACTCTTGAAAGAACCATCACTGGAATAATTAAGTTCCAACTGTTTTTTCTTTCTGAATTCACTTAAAATCCAATTTCTAGAAGAATATCACTGGTCCAGCTTTAGTCATTGGTTCATCTCTTAACAGGCTGGGGCAGGGCAGCTTAACTGATGATGCCACCAGAATGGGCAACATGGGAAAAACCCTGTCTCTACCAAAAATACAAAAATTAGCCAGGGATGGTGGCACGCACCTGTGGTCCCAGCTACTCAGGAGGTTGAGGTGGGAGGATCTTTTGAGCCTGGGAGGCAGAGGTTGCAGTGAACTGAGATTGCACCACTGCACTCCAACCTGGAGTGGAAGGAAATTTCACTTCCTGGAATGGAAGAAAGTTCTTCAAAGGAAAATCAAGACACTGCTGTCAAAAAACACCAGGGGAGGGATGCTGTCCAGTCACACCCAACACATCATATAGCAGTGGTAGCAGTAGTAATAGTATTTCCAGAGAGAGAGAGAGAGAGAGAGAGAGAGATCAGCTCTGAAAAAGAATGGAAAAGAATCAGGTTTCTTGGGGGAGGTAGGTCTCAGTCTAGTTCTTGAATGTACATTCTCAGCAGATGGTGAGAAGACAAGTGTGGTGTGGGACATTAATGATGAGGGATAGGTAGAAAAGATGGGAAGGGGGTCAGCTTGTAGATAACCTAGAATAGCAGGTGTATTGACTTCTAGTCTCTGAACTGGAGCCATCTGAGATCAGTTTGAGACATGGTGTCTTACAAATGTATTGAGAGAGGTTGAGGAGTTGTCTATAGAATGGAATGGAGTGAGGTCAGAGATCAGTGGCAAGGAAGACCACATAAAGGTTTTTGCACAAACTTGCCTTGATGGCAAGTCCTCAAAAGTACAATTATCAAGCTTTCTGTTTAAACATGCATAAGTCAGTAAATATAAACATTAAAATTTGCCCAAGACTCTTAACTCAGTTGTATTTCATAATTAAAGTGTACATTAGAAAGCCAAACTAGTCATGAAAGTATTACATACAACAAGGGCAGTTTAGATAAGTTAATGTTGCTATGGGAACCCCAGCAGATCTCCTTGTGTCTCCATTTAAAAATCATGGCCCAAGGTGGTTTTAAAAACAACAGAAGGTAAAATTATTCTCACATTCTCACACATGTAAATTGTACTGTCTCTCTCAGTTCTAAATAGCGGATTCAAGCCAGCCTCTTGACTGGCACAGTAAAATTCGACTTCGTGTCTTTCTATAATGTATTACAGCATGTGAGTTAACCTTTAGAAGCTTCAAAAATACATCAACCAAATTTGGACTGTGAGACACAAACTGGTCTCTTTTGGGCTCTGTCCAGCATAGCCTTCCTATTCCACATGGCTGCGCAGCAGGGCCGTTTCCACCAGTGTCTTCTGCTTGCCTGGTCAGTCTTTCTGTCTCTTAACCTACCTACGACAACTTCCGTCTCAGGGTTTGCTGCTATACAGAAATGTAGATTTTGGCACAGAAAGAAAAGGGAAAGACCTATTTGGAATTTTGTCTATAGATGTTAAGAAATCATGAAGTGTTGCAAATGTAACTGCTTGGGTATTAGTTTAAAATATTTGATAACTGCATGAAATTCTAATTTAGCCCTCACATCCATAAAGCTAGGACCAGTTGGTTAGGCAGAGTTTGATATTTAAAAATTCATCTTCTGAGAGAGCTGAATTTCAAAAGGACCATTTTCTTTCCAGCAGTAAAAGGTATATTCTTTCATCTTCTTACAATACAGAAACAATGGAATATATTGTTTAAATGCACTCTTCATTTTTTTTCTCCATTTCTAAACGTTCACTTTTGAGCATCGTCCAAATGTAAAAATTCTCACACATGAGGAACTGTTTCCGAAGGTTGTGAGAAAGTCAAGATAACAGTTTCTATTATTAAAAGTTTTGCATTCGGTATGACACATTTGCCTGTATTGAAACACCCATTTAACATTGACTTCTGAGAACTTATTTGCTTTGCCTCTCTCAGTTCCATATGCTTTGTCTACAGATTGTGAACATGTCCCGGTTTCTACCTGTGTGTGATTCTATGTCGTTGCTGTACTCTAGCTTGTACGTGAAAATTCACCCATATGCAGATAGCTGCCCTCTTGGAGGCAAAACTTAAAGCTATCAGAACCATCTGGATTGTTAAACCCCAAAACTTCCAACTCATCAAAGTCCTGAAGCCTGAATAGATCACACATTGTTACTTCTAATTGGTTTTGATGTTTGTTATGCTCCTCACAAGTGCAGATAACTTCACATTTGCATCGCTAATCGACCTCTTTCAAAGCCTCTGCTCCTCCTGCTTCCTGCCTCTATTAGTCATCAGGAGACTTAGTGTTGGCGTGGGTATTTTCCCCGCTTGTGAAAGTGCATTGTCAATTCTAGAACATTAAATATATGTGAGGTATTGTTATTAATCTACAAGGCAGTACACACAGTATTCCAGCAACAGAGACTTTTTCAAAGGTTTTATGAGACATTTCAAGAAAGACAGTATCTTTCCATGGAAAAAAGTGTTGCCTCAGAGTCAAACAGGAAGCATGGGTCCTAGTTCCTATTGAACTGCTTAGCTACTCTTAATTTAGCTCTGAATGCTAGATTTTGTGTATACTATACAAATTATTTAATCCTCAAACTCCTACAAATTCATTTTGATGATAACCATTTACAGAAGAGATGTTGGGTAACTTGCTCAGGATACCACATCTAGTAAGTAGCAGAGTCACAACTCGGACCCAGAACTCTCTGATTCCAAAACCTCTACTCGCTGCACTTGTAATGATGGGCCCAAATGCTGCTGGGAAAGGCACCAGGGAAGAAAGAGCTTCTGAGTCAAGCAGAAAACGATAGCGGTGGAGAGGAGTTTGTTTTGGATGACCTTCAAGGTTATGGCTCATTCTAGATCCAATCATTCTAGGAAATAAGTAGGTTACACTTGTCCACAATTACAAATTGGAAAAGAAGAGAAGGAAAGGAACTGAGAGGAATGACAAAGCAAAAAGCTTTCAATCAGTTCTTTTCAGCATTCTGCTTCTGCCTAGTTCTGCACTCGCCCCACCCCCTCAGGCTTCAGCCTTCCACTTGGCATCCCTCCTCGCAGAGCACTCTCACTTGCATACTCCTCACTTAAAGAAAAAAAGCATTCTGTACTGCAGTGGGGAAAAAAAACACCCTTAAAATGTCTTCAAAAGGATTCAGCTCTAGGGTAATGTAAAATATGTGAAATCAGGAGGTGTCCATAATAAAATATGAGTGAAAACATCGTTATTTAAAACATTGTATGAACATTAATGCCACATTAATACCAATTCAGGCATGAAATGTTGAGCATTTCTTGGAATACAGTTTCTTGGAATATGGCTGGGGATTTGAGAGGCACAAAGGTACCCGCAAGATGGCTTTGGTGTAGTTATAAATATAAATAGAAGTAAAATAACAGTTGCATCTTCATTTATAATGAATCTATATTGTGGCCTCAAAGCTACAGAGAAAAGTGGATGCCAAAATCTGTCTTTCATTAACATATGTCTTAAATGACAAGGAAGAGGTGTTGAAGATAAAATTACTTTTTCCTATGAGTATGAATCAGCAACATGCAGTAACAAGCAAGTAATAATAGTTCTGCGTGTGAGTGCCTACAGAGGGTAAGAAAAATAGCATCAGATTGAAAAAGCAAGTGCACCTGCAGGAGGGACCCAGGAGGCTGCAGAGCACAGCTCCCTTGAGCATCATCTCAAAGTGTCTCAGAGCACAGTGACCCTAATTCTGGCAAGTCAGGTTGGCATGAGATGGATGGAGCACACTGAAACCTCCAGATGGTCAGACAGCCCACCCTCAGCTGCCCCTGGAGCTCGGCAGAGGCAAGCTACAAGGCACTGCTACTTGGCCAAGAGTTTAAAACAACAGCTTCTGATTCTACAGTGTCTGTGGTTTCACAACCACTTAATGTTAAGTAAGGAACAGCTAGAGGCAGCTGAATGAATAAATACACGTTAACGTTACATAAAGAGGGAAAAAAAGCAATACTTGAGCGCCTGGACTTCAAATAGTGTCCAGCTAGCTGTGTCCTTGGCATCCCAGTGATCTGGGTCTGTATCTTTGATTTTCTCCAGCAGGTAGGCACTAAGTAGATCCAGGCCCCAGAGCGGGAAATGCTTCTCTATCAGATGTTACCTATCAAATCAAATGAGCCTTTGATTGCCTCCTAAAGCCCCAGCATCATCCTTCCTAATTGGGCTGATGAGGTTTGGTCCAGGAAAATGGAATTTTGTTATGCTTATAAAAATTATTTGGCCAAATGTTTTCTATCCATTGCTCCTAGTTTATTGCAGAAAACGCAGAAATTAATTTTTTCCTCAGTTAACCTTTATAGATCAAGTATTGGTTGTTTCAAAAAACACTGGAGGACAGTCACCCTTTGGGCTTTTAAGGCTTTTCTGCTGGAAGCAAGCACTAAACCTGTGTGACTTCCTAAAATTAGCAATGAGCCCGCTGCTGAGTCCATTGCATTAGTGGGTTTTTTTTTTGTTTTTTGTTTTTAATGCTCTGTACTTAGCACAAGCAACACTATGTAATTGCTGCCTCATTTCTCTCACCTCCTGCCTCCTGAGAGCAACTTGTGTTCCTCCTGAGGCGGTCCTGCTGAACAGAATGCTTGGCGTAAAGAATGCCATCTCTCTCCTTACATCTTTAGTTGTGCCCTGCTCCCTCGGGTGAGCAAAGACATATCCCCCTAAGCAGCGTTGGGCACTCGCACTGAAAATTGCCTGAAAGAGAATGGCTGAAATTGCCAGCATCACATCCTGCATTGAAACAAGAAAGAAATTTCTGCCTCCAAGGATAATTGCTTTTCTCATTGCTCATACTTTTTCTTTCGCAGCCCTCATTTATTTTAATATTTATATTTTTACTTTGACTTTCTACAAGATATTTTTTAAGTGTCTTTTTAATCCAAATGAAAGATGAAATTCAGGATCCCAAAAAGCATGGAAAATCTGTCCTTTCCATGAATATATTCTTAATCCACCACTCTCTCAGATGTCTCTTCATTTGCAGCTTTGTTTCTTAATAGAACACCTGGGCTCTGGAGATTAGTGAGACAAAGCTTCATTATAACCTTCCTTGTTTTACTCACATTTCTTCCATGCTTTCTCTCCCTAACGCACTCTCCAGGTGCTTCTTTCTCTTGCCAAATAGTGCAAGGAAATACTTTTGCAGATCTTTTGTTTACTTTAGGAAAAAAACATGGATCCAGGCTTTCCCATTCGGCACTGCTGCTCATTTCCTGACTGGCCTTTAAAGTTTGGCTCAGTAGCAACTTGGGGACTTGTTTTCTACCCACAGGAAAGGAGCTGGGTGCCCAGCAGCCCCATGCCGGCATGAGAATTAAGTCCTGCTCATTCCCTGGATAAGCAAGCTGACGTTTTCCTCATAGATTTTCTTTTCCATTTCTCAAAGCTTTATTGCATACTCATTTAGCTTTGACTTTTAAAAAGACATTTTAATAGTGTTGTTTTTCCTCCAAGCGTGTGCAAAAGCTGATCATGTGCACGAGGAAGCTCTCGAGAATAAAGAATTACCTCTTTGCTGTTTTTCACCTACTACCTCACACACTACACAACACACCCAGGGCTTACCCCTACTCCAGTGTCATTGGCAAGTGCCTGGCCTGGTATAGGAGGAACTGTGACACCAAAGGAATTTGGCTTGGGTTACCTCACTTTCTAGGTTCCCAAGATTCCCAAGTTAAGAAAGCTTTGATTGTTACATAGTTGAACATTTTCTTATTTCATGTAAGTTTTGTAAATCTTCTGTGATTTCTTCTCCTCTTTGGCACATTTACATTAAATTTTATTCTAGTTATGTAACTGTATAGTATAATTATGTTTATATATGGATATAAATTGCTCTGTTCATCCTACTTTGGGGAATTTATTCATAGTTTGCTATGAGGTCAGTAACTTTCCAAAGAGACAGGCTTTCTAAACTTGAAGACTATACTTTTACATATTAATGCATTTTTTTTTTTTTACATTAGAAGATAGTTAACCTAAGAAAGTTGAATGATAAGTAGAATGAAAGTAGAAAGCACTGACTGACAAAACAAAGATCTTCAGTACATCAGGGATGAGTGTTGTCTTTCTTAAGGACTTAATCTGTAATATAAAATGTCAAATCAAATACCATATTTGTCCAGGCGCAGTGGCTCACGCCTGTAATCCCAACACTTTGGGAGGCCAAGGCAGGTGGATCACCTGAGGTCAGGAGTTTGAGCCCAGCCTGGACAACATGGTGAAACCCGTCTCAGTGCAAGGAAATTAGCTGGGCATGGTGGCGTGCACCTGTAATCCCAGCTACTCAGGAGGCTGAGGCAAGAGAATCGCTTGAACCCAGGAGGTGGAGGTTGCAGTGAGCCGAGGTCATGCCACCACACTCCAGCCTGGGCAACAAGAACGAAACTCCATCTCAAAAAAAAAAAAAACAAAAAAAAAAACACAGAACAACAAATAACCATATTCATGGTGGTATAGACAAAGACTAAGCTATTGGCATAGACAAGGTCCAATTGAGGAAGCACACTGTGTCACTGGTGATGAGGAATCCAGAATTGGTCATTCCTCTAAAGCTCAGTCAGGAGCAGTCACCTGCAGGGAAGGCTACCAGCAGAAGCCAGCAGCACTCTGACCTTATAGAAAGTGGACAGTGTTCACAGGCACATTAGCTAAATACTGCTTCAGTGATCCAAAGAAAAATGCAAAATCACAGAAGATTGTAGCAAGAGTGACTTATGACTGAATCTCAGAGAACTGAACTGTAGGCTTAACTGTCCCCTGCCTGAGCTCAGAGAAAGAACCCAAGAAAGAGCCCTAGCTGAGCTTTGGAAATAGGAAAGCTAGAGGCTGGGAGCTTTTTTCTGCTTACCTGAAACACCATTTCAGGTGTTTTTGTAGCACAGAAATGGCTACCAAAAGTATTAAGGTGCAGAAAACAATGGTCCAAAGGATGGTGCTTCAGCATGCTGAGCACACTGAACTAAAGGAAATTAAAAAGCCATCAAAGCTGCCTCAGAACCAAGGAGTCGGCCGGGCACGGTGGCTCATGCCTGTAATCCCAGCACTTTGGGAGGCCGAGGTGGGCAGATCACTTGAGGTCAGGACTTCGAGACCAGCCTGACCAACATGTAGAAATCCCATCTTTACTAAAAATGCAAAATTAGCCAGGTGTGGTGGCACATGCCTGTGATGCCAGCTACTCGGGAGGCTGAGGCAGGAGAATCGCTTGAACCCAGGAGGCGGAGGTTGCAGTGAGTCGAGATCGCGCCATTGCACTCCAGCCTGGGCAACAAGAGTGAAACTCCGTCTCAAAAAAAAAAAAAAAAAAAAAAAAAAAACAAGGACTCTTGGTTTCTCCACCCCACATCAAGCACGGGGAGGGGTTCTCTGTGGAAGTTTCCTTATCTGACTGAGTAGACTTCTTCCAAAAGAAATGCTGTTGGCCTAAAACCGCCTCCCTAGGAAATCTCATTAAATAACCAGGGAAGATTAACTACCGTAAGAGATTAAAAGTCACCTTGCCCAGACCAACTTTTCATCTGTTTTTCTGAGGGCAGTTCCAAGAGGTTACCTGGGAGACCTTATCCACATAATAAGACAACCTTTGTTCACAATGAAGTTCTGCCTCTTGCCTTCCTAAAATTTGTTGCCACCTCTCAGAGAGCACACAAAAACTTTGTCCTGGCCATTATCTGTTCTCTGGTCCCATTCAGTTTTCAAAGAGAATCATTTACAAACTACTCTCTGCTCTTTGGGTCCACTCAGTTCTCCTAAAAATCATTCACTGCCTGTGTTAGTTTGTTCTCACACTGCTAATAAAGACATACCCGGCCAGACATGGTCTCTCACACCTGCAATCCCAGCACTTTGCAAGGCGGAGGCGGGCGGATCACCTGAGGTCAGGAATTTGAACCTCCACCTCCTGGGTTCAAGCAATTCTCCAGCCTCAGCCTCCCGAGTAGCTGGGATTACAGGCACCTGCCACCATGCCCGGCTAATTTTTATATTTTTAGTAGAGACAGGGTTTCACCATGTTGGCCAGGCTGGTCTCAAAACTCCTGACCTCAGGTGATCCGCCCACCTCAGCCTCCCAAAGTGTTGGGATTACAGGCGTGAGCCACTGCGCCCGGCCTGCAAGTTAGTTATTTTCTTTTTTTTCTTTTCTTTTGAGACAGAGTCTTGCTCTGTTGCCCAGGCTGGAGTGCAATGGCATGATCTTGGCTCACCACAACCTCCGCCTCCTGGGTTCAAGCAATTCTCCTGTCTCAGCCTGCCAAGTAGCTGAGATTACAGGCATGTGCCACCACACCTGGCTAATTTTGTATTTTTTTTCATAGAGACAGGGTTTCTCCATGTTGATCAGGCTGGTCTCGATCTCCTGATCTCAGGTGAGCTACCCGCCTCTGCCTCCCAAAGTGCTGGGATTACAGGCGTGAGCCACCGCGCCTGGCTAGTTAGTTATTTTCTAGATACAATGGGGGGTACAGGCATTGAGTAAATATACCCATTCCAAATGGGAGAAATTGGCCAAAACATAGGGGCTACAGGCCCCATGCAAGTCCAAAATCCAATGCAGCGGTCAAATCTTAAAGCTGCAAAATGATCTCCTTTAACTCCATATCTCACATTCAAGTCATCCTGATGGAAGGGGTAGGTTCCCATGGTCTTGAGCAGCTCCACCCCTGTGGCTTTGCAGGGTACAGCCTCTCTCCCAGCTGTTTTCACGAGCTGGTATTGAGTGTCTGGCTTTTCCAGGCACACGGTGCAAGCTGTTGGTGGATCTATCATTCTGGGGTCTGGAGGATGGTGGTCCTCTTCTCCCAGCTCCACTAGGCAGTGTCCCAGTAGGGACACTGTGGGGGGGCTCCCACTCCACATTTCCCTTCTGCACTGCCCCAGCAGAGGTTCTCCATGAGGGCTCTGCCCCTGCAGCACACCTCTGCCTGGACATCCAGGTGTGTCCATACATCCTCTGAAATCTAGGCAGACGTTCCCAGACCTCAGTTCTTGGCTTCTGTGCACCTGCAGGCTCAACACCGTGTGGATGCTGCATAGGCTTGGGGCTTGCACCTTCTGAAGCCATGGCCCCAGCTGTACCTTGGCCCCTACTAGCCATGGCTGGACCAGCTGGGATGCAGGGCACCAAATCCCAAGGCTGCACACAGCAGGGGGTCCCTGGACCCAGCCCAGGAAACCATTTCTCCCTCCTAGGCTGCTGGGTGTATGATGGGAGGGGCTGCCACAAAGGTCTCTAACATGCCCTGGGGACATTTTCCCCATTGTCTTGGTGATTAACATTTGGTTCCTTATTACTTATGCAAATTTCTGCAGCTGGCTTGAATTTCTCCCCAGAAAATGGGGTTTTCTTTTCTATCACATTATCAGGCTATAAATTTTCCAAACTTTTATGCTCTGCTTCCTCTTGACGCTTTGCCGCTTAGAAATTTCTTCCACCTGATACTGTAAATCCTCTCTCTCAAGTTCAAAGTTCCACAGACCTCTAGGGCAGGGACAAAATGCCACCGGACTCTTGGCATAGCAACAGTGATCTTTACTCCAGTTCCCAACATGTTCCTTATCTCCATCGGAGACCACCTTAGCCTGGACTTTATTGTCCATGTCACTATCAGCATTTTGGTCAAAGCCATTCGACAAGTCTCTAGGAGGTTCCAAACTTTCCCACATTTTCCTGTCTTCTTCTGAGCCCTCCAAACCGTTCCAACCTCTGCCTGTTACCCATTTCCAAAGTTGCTTCCACATTTTCGGGTATCTTTTCAGCAGCACCCCACTCCTGATACCAATTTACTGTATTAGTCTGTTCTCATGCTACTAATAAAGACATACCTGAGACTGGGTAATTTATAAAAGAAAGAGGTTTGATTGACTCACAGTTCCACATGGCTGGGGAGGCTTCACAGTCATGACTGAAGGCAAATGAGGAGCAAAGTCACGTCTTACATGGCAGCAGGCAAGAGAGCTTGTGCAGGGGAACTCCTATTTATAAAACCATCAGATCTCATGAGACTTAATCACTACCACGAGAACAGTATAGGGGAAACCGCCCCCGTGATTCAATTATCTCCACCTGGCCCAGCCCTTGACACATGTAGATTATTACAATTCAAGGTGAGATTTGGGTGGGGACACAGCCAAACCGTATTATTATCCCTCAAAATAGCCTGTATTCCCCCATCTCCCTCTCTTCTGTGAAGAGGGAACTATGTAAGCTCCATCTGGCCCTTCCTTGAGTCTCATATTTTACATGGCTCCATGCTTATGCAAGTTAATAAATTTGTTTGCTTTTCTCCTATTTGTGTAATGTCAGTTTATTTCAGCGGGATGACTCACTTATTGAACCTTCAGAGGGAAAGTTTAAACTTCCCTACATAAAACACTTTTTCTTGACACTGTTTTGAAGAGCAGTGACTCACCTTTACCTGATTCTTTGTTTGATTCCAGAGCCCTTGGACTTTTATGTTTGTTTTCTACCATGACATCACAAACCACGAGTTTGTTGATGCTTCATAAATGTGGAAAGATGCAGCACAGATTTAGGAGAAATATACCCAGAGATGTAAAGGGAAAGGAGACATTGGCCAACCAGAAGATCACCCTCATTCCTCAGTGAAAGAGAAAGGCCTGACTCCTACCTTGTATAAGGGAACTAAGGGAACTGGCTAGGTATCAGTATAACGGGGTCACCAAGTGATTCAAGATTTACTGTCCCCATCTGAGGAAATAAACAGAGGGCAAGCAAAGAATACAGGCCAGAATAGTCTACTAGACAAGACCCCAATGTGGAATCACAGCCATCCAGTGAGGTTTGAGAGAAACCCAATAAATAATATCCCTATGTTCTCTGCCCAAGTTTTAAACCAATCAGAGAGATTAAGGTGTCAATAAATGAAGATTAAAATGTCAGCTCAGCCTGGGCACAGCGGCTCATGCCTGTAATCCCAGCACTTGGGAGGCTGAGGCAGGTGGATCACCTGAGATCAGGAGTTTGAAAGCAGCCTGGGTAACATGGCGAAACCTTGTCTCTACTAAAAGTACAAAAATTAGCTGGGCATGGTGGTGGGCGTCTGTAATCCCAGCTACTCGGAAGGCTGAGGCAGGAGAATCACTTGAATCCGGGAGGTGGAGTTTGCTGTGAGCCGAGATCACGCCATTGGACTCCAGCCTGGGCAACAGAGCAAAACTGTGTCTCAAAAAAAAAAAAAAAAAAAAAAGCTCAATTACTGATGAAACTGTAGTGGAAAAAATTGGCTTTGGGTACAAGTAATTAGTGTCTTCCTAATACTGAACCCCAGAATCAGGACTCACAGCTAGACAGCCAAGGACTCTACACAGGGGGCCCTGCCCCTTTGAGGCCTATTGCAGCACACTTTCCTCCAATAGAAAGAGCAAAGAAGAGGTGGATTAAACAAGCCTAAGTAACCGCCCATATTCACTGATTACATAAAGCACTCCACCTCTCCCAGGAATGAGGAGGGTGGGATTAAAGAGGCTGGCAGTCTTAAATCAGTTGCTGTCCCTCCACATGGCAGGAAAGAACAGGAGTGGGAATTATCTAAACCTTTTATAAGTGCTGGGTAAAGCATATGCTACATAGACCAAATCTAGAGCAGTGTGGGGTGGACTCTGCTTTGTCCCTTTGCTATTTGCTTAGTAGTCTGCTCAGAGATGCACTTGTCAATGGCTCTTCAGCATCTCACCACCTAGCTCTCACCAGGGGTCCGGGTAGTTATGGTTCCTTTTATTCGTTCACTTTCTAAAAAAAAAATTTGACTTTTTGTGAATATTTGAATAGATGCAAAATAGTTTCTATGCGGACAACATGGAAAGGGAGGTGGTTGTATTTTTGGTGACATTATAATGCATACACGCATGTGTGTGTGTGTGTCACACTGAATGATATTGTCAATGCTGGGCTGATGCCAAATTTAAGGAACATGGAGAACTTGGGAAAAGTCTAGAGATGGAGAAAAGATTGTTAATGGTTTGTTTATAGGGAAGAAATGGGTTTGCCCTAAAATAAATGCATACTAGAAGATGAAAATGATAGTGCCCAGGTAGAAACTGGCAAAAAGGGTTCTCAGAGCAGAAACATGGGACCCACTTTAGATATAAGTCCTAACTTCACTATTGCTGGTTTTGTAACCTTAAGCAAGACACTTGAAATCTCCAAGCTTCAATGCACTGAACTACAAATGGAAATAATGCTTACCTGCAGATTGTTGCAAGGACTAAATATAATGCACATCAAATGCTAGGTATGATGCCTGGTGATAACTGGCACTTAATAAGTGGTAATTAATATCATTATTAATATATAATATAATATATTGTATATTTATAGAATATATATATTGTTTATATATATATATATATATATATATATTTTTTTTTTTTAAAAAAAAAAAAAAAAAATGACCTGACGGTTAACTTTAGATGTCAACTTGGCTGGATTAAGAGATACCTAAATAGCTGGTAAAGAATTATTTCTGGAGATTGGTATGTGAGTCAGTGAACTGAGTGGGGAAGATCTGCCCTCAATGTGGGCGACCTGAATAGAATAAGGTAGAGGGAAGGTGAATTTTCTCTCTCTCCTGGAACTGGGACATCCCCTTCTTCTCCTGCCTTTGGACTCCAGGTTATCTGGCCTTTGGACTCTGGAACTTGCACCAGCAGCTCCTTTGGTTTTTAGGCCTTCAGCCTCAGACTGAGAGTTACACTGTTGGCTTCCCTGGTGTGGAAACGTTTGTACTTGGACTGAGCCATGCCACTGGCTTCTGTGGGTCTCCTGTTTGCAGATGGCCTATCATGGGACTTCTCAGCCTCCATAATTCTGTGAGCCACTTCCTCTAATAAATCCTCTCTTCTCTTTATCTTTCTCTCGTTCTCTCTCTCACTGTCTCTCTCTCCCCTATTGGTTCTATCTCTCTAGAGAATCTTGACTAACTAATACAGATGGTGAACAAGTCTTTGTCTCTTTTGAGGAGGATAGATAATTACAGGATAAATAATTTAAATATTATTTAATTATTTATATATAATATAAATATATTTAATATAAAATTTATTTTTAAATAATTATTTAAATAAATAAATATTAAATAAATTAAAATAAATAATTTTTAAATAATTATTTAAAAATAATTAAATTAGCCTTAAGAAACTTGCTAACCGAAAAGTTGAGTTTCCTTATTTAAGAAAGTCATTGCTGTTTCTTTGGCTTATGTTTAATTCAGATAATCAAATGCTTATTAAGCATCTACTGTGTGCCAGAAACTGTGCTGCATACTGAGAATACTGAAATGCACGTGGCTGATGAAATGAACCCCTGCTCTTTAGATGCCTGCAGTTCAGGATAGATGCCCATTTGTCTGAAATGTGGTAAGCACCTCCTACTTAAATCTTTGGCTCCAACAGACCATCACCATTTGGTCACCATAGTTTCGCCAACCTCGGCATATCAATTGGTATCTGCATTTTTTAGACCCTTTTCAAGAACCTCAGAGAACAAATCTAGCCATGTGCTATCCGGCAAAAGCCAAACAAAGCATGTGAAATGGGTCCTTAAGGTATAGCTTTTGTACCATCTACCCTTTGGCATCCAAGGTCACTTTTAACAATGCTGCCCATAACTGTGCAGAATGCCTCCTGCCACATCATGTAGGACTTCTACTCACAATACCTAGCAGCACCTCTAAGCATTACCACAGTCCATCCAACTGGTCACAATTAAGATAAGATCTGAGCTGCTTTCCGGAGATCTGTAAGATTCTCCAAAATAGGCCAAAGACGGCTATAAAGCCTCACACTATGCATCATTTACTTGAAGTGGTCATCCAAGCATAGAACCTGATCTGACTCACCTTTACCACAGTTATCACCTGATCCTCACATAAACTCAACAAATAGCCCTTTTGGAGTCCAGAAATAAATACCTGCACATATGGTCAAATGATTTTCCATAAGGGTGCCAAAACCATTCAATGGGGAAAGGACAGTTTTTTTCAACAAATAACATTGGGAAAACTGGGTATCAACTTGCAAGAGAAATTGGACCCCAAATTTATGCCAGATACAAAAATTAAATCAAAATGGATTAAAAACCTAGATGTAGGACCTAAAACTATAAAACTCTTAGAAGAAAACAGAAGAAAAACTTCATGACATTGGGTTTGGCAATAATTTCTTGGATACGACAACAAAAGTACAGACAACAAAAGAAAAAGAAAAGTTGGACTACATCAACATTAAAAAGTTCTGTGCATTAAAGGGCACATCAGCAGAGTAAAAGGCATCCCACACAATAGGAGAAAATGTTTGCAAATCATACATCTGATAAGGGTTTAGTATCCAGAATATATGAAGAACTCTTACACCGGGCATGGTGGCTCATGCCTGTAATCCTAGCACTTTGGGAAGCTGAGGTGGGAGGGTTGCTTGAGGCCAGGAGTTCAAGACCAGCTTGGGCAACATAGTGAGACCCCTGTCTCTACAAAAAAAAAAAAAGAAAAAAGTTAGCTGAGCATGGCAGTGTGCATCTATAGTCCCAGCTACTTAGGAGGCTGGTGTGGGAGGATCACTTGGGCCTTGGAGGTCAATACTGCAGTGAGCTGTGATCGCACCACTGCACTCTAGCCGGGGTGACAGAGTGAGATCCTGTCTCAAAACAAAAAACAAAACAAAACAAAACAAATTCTCACAACTCAACAATAAAACCCCCAATTTTAAAATGGGCAAAGAACTTGAATAGACATTTCTCAAAATGTCTGTTTATACAAATGGCAATAGTGTACGAAAAAAATGCTCAATGTCATTAATCATTAGGGAAATGCAAATCAAAACCACAATGGGATACCACCTCAAACCCATTAGGATGGCTACTACCAAAAACCAGAAAATCATAAATGTTGGCAAAGGTATGGAGAAATTGGAACTCTTGTGCACTGTTGATGGGAATGTAAAATGGTGCAATAGCTATAGAAAACAGTATGGTGGGCCCCCAAAAAATTAAAAATAGAATTATCATGTGATTCAGCAATTCTCAGCATATACCCAAAATAATTGAAAGCATGGACCTGAGGAGATATTTGTACATGCATGTTCATAGTAGCATTTTTCACAATAGCCAAAAGGTGAAAGTAACCCAAGTGTCTTAGTCCGCTTTGTGTTGCTGTAACAGAATACCTGAGACTGGGTAATTTATAAAGAAAAGAAATGTATTTGTTTGGCTCATGGTTCTGGAAACCGGGAAGTCCAAGGGCATGGTACTGGCAAATGCTTGACATCTGGTGAGAGTCTTCTTGCTGTGCCATTCCATGGTGGAAGGTGGAATGGCAAGAGAGCATGAGAGGGAGAAAAGGAGGTCAAACGAATCCTTTTATCAGGAGCCCACTCGTGTGATAACTGCTTTAATCCATTCATGAGGGGAGAGCCCTCATGACCTACTCACCTCTTAAAGGTCTCAACACTGTTGAATTGGGAATTAAGTTTCCAACCCATGAGCTTGGGGAATACATTCAAAGAATAGCACCAAGTGTCCATCAACAGATGAATGTATAAGCAAAATGTGGTATATACATAAAATGGAATATTATTCAGCCTTAAAAAGGAAGGAAATTCTGACACATGCTACAGTATGAATGAATCTTGAGGACATCATGCCAAGTGAAATAAGCCAATCACAAAAGGAAAAATATAGTATGAATCCACTTACATGGGGTACCTGGAATAGTCATATTCGTAGAGATGGAAAGTAGAATGGTGGTCGCCAGGGCTGGGTGACAAGGGGATGAGGAATTGTCACTTAATGGGTACAGAGTTTTAGTTTTGCAAGATGGAAAGAGTTCTATGGATTATATTGATGGGCCCAATATTGATGGTAGCACAACAATGTGAAAGTACTAATGTCACTGAATTGTGCACTTAAAAATAGTTAAGATGGTAAATTTTATTATATGTGCATTTTACCACAATTTTTTAAAAAGCAGCTAGCGGCCAGGTGCAGTGGCTCACGCCTGTAATCCCAGCACTTTGGGAGGTCGAGGCAGGCGGATCACGAGGTCAGGAGTTCAAGACCAGCCTGGCCAATATGGTGAAACCCTGTCTCTTCTAAAAATACAAAAATTAGCCGGGCATGGTGGTGCATGCTTGTAATCCCAGCTACTCAGGAGGCTGAGGCAGAAGAATTGCTTGAACCTGGGAGGCGGAGGTTGCAGTGAGCCGAGATCACACCACTGCACTCCAGCCTGGGTGACAGAACGAGACTGTGTCTCAAAAAAAAAAAAAAAAAAAAGCAGCTAGCCCAGTGTTCAGTCTGGCCTTCCAAAACTATGAACTTCTGCCCTCTATTTCTAGCTCCCTGGCCTTGCCATCCACTTCTTTCTTTCTTTCTTTCTTTCTTTCTTTCTTTCTTTCTTTCTTTCTTTCTTTCTTTCTTTCTTTCTTTCTTTTTTTTTTGAGACAGACTCTCACCCTGTTGCCAGGCTGCAGTGCAGTGGCGCGACCTCGGCTCACTGCAACCTCCACCTCCTGGGTTCAAGGGATTCTCCTGCCTCAGCCTCCCGAGTAGCTGGGACTACAGGTACACATCACTATGCCCAGCTAATTTTTGTATTTTTAGTAGAGACAGGGTTTCACCATGTTGGCCAGGATGGTCTCGATCTCTTGACCTCGTGATCAGCCCGCCTTAGCCTCTCAAAGTGCTGGGATTACAGGCGTGAGCCACCGTGCCCGGCCGCCATCCACTTTTTATATACACCACGCTGTTTTCCACCGTTTCTCACTATGGCCAGACCATGTGGACTCTGCCTGGCACTGTGCATATACTCTTGTCATCCAGTCCCAGAGGAAGGACTTAATTATAAGACATCCTGGACTCCCACCACCACAGAACCTTCTCATAACACTCCACCCCACAGTATGCTCTGGGATCATCACAACTCTTTGCCAAGCAAACCTGAGAAAGTTCAGCCCTTCCATTACTTCTTGTGGTTGGTGATGGACAAGTGGAGAGAGCCTGAAGCAAAGGAGTTACACATGACCTCTCCACTCAGTTTGCCTGGCACACCATAGGAGAAAAACCTCAACATTCTTTGAGGGCCAAGTTTGACGTTTTAAGAACTATATTTTTTTCTGTCTCTCCAGCCTCTTTTTTTTTTTTTTTTTTTGAGACAGAGTCTCATTCTTTTTCTCAGGCTGGAGTGCAGTTGTGTGATCATAGCTCACTGCCACCTCAAATCCCTGGGCAGAAGCAATCCTCCTGCCTCAGCCTCCTGAGTAGCAAGGACTACAGGCACATACCACCACACCTGGCTAATTTTTAAAATTTTTTGGTAGAGACAGGATCTCATTTTGTTGCCCAGGCTGATCTCAAACTCCTAGGCTCAAGCAGTCCTCCCGCCTCAGCCTCCTCAAGTCCTGGCATTACAGGCATGAGCCAGTGCACCTAGCTGCCTCTTGACCTCTGACCAAAGTGCTCATTTCCCATTTTCTGGTCTTAAATTTCCCTTCAGAGTTGATGCTCATCTTCTTACCTATTACTTCAGCTTCTCTGTTATTGCAATCCAAATGTCACCTCCAACTGCATAGCCTAAAGCTTGGTGCTAGGGAGTGTCACTCACAGCAGGCCCTTCTGGACTATTATGACATGACTACGGTCACATACAGCAAACCTGGGAGGTAGGAGGCAATATAGGTATGTCCGTGCTATCAATTTAGCACTTCCTTGACTGTAATTCATATTTAGATGAGGCAACTGTCTTAGCCCATTTGGGTTGCTATAACAACAGAAATGTATTTCTCACAGTTATGGAGGCTAGGAAATCCAAGATCAAGGCACTGGAGGATTTGGCCAGATATAGTGGCTCACACCTATAACCCCAGAACTTTGGGAGGCTGAGGGACAACTGAGCTCCTTCAGTACTCTTTTATGATGACACTAATCCTTTTAGTTCTCATGACCTAATCACCTCCCAACAGCCCACCCCTAAACACTTTAGGGGTTAGGATTTCGACATATGAATATTAGGGGGATACAAACATTCCAGCCATAGCAGTGACCAAGTTAAAAATTTGGGTCATAGGCCGGGCGCAGTGGCTCAAGCCTGTAATCCCAGAACTTTGGGAGGCTGAGGTGGGCAGGTCACTTGAGGGCGGGAGTTTGAGACTAGCCTGACCAACATGGAGAAACCCCATCTCTACTAAAAATACAAAAACTAGCCAGGCATGGTGGTGCATCCCTGTAATCCCAGCTGCTCGGGAGGCTGAGGCAGGAGAATCACTTGAACCTGGGAGGAGGAGGTTGCGGTGAGCCGAGATTGCGCCACTGTACTCCAGCTTGGGCAACAAGAGCAAAACTCTGTCTCAAAAAAAAAAAAAATTGGGTTGTATTAAAAGAGGTCCTGGCCGGGTATGGTGCCTCATGCCTGTAATCCCAGCACTTTGAGAGACAGAGGTGGACAGATCATGAGGTCAGGAGTTCAAGACCAGCCTAGCCAACATGGTGAAACCCCCCCCCCTACTAAAAACTTAAAAAATTAGCTGGGTGTGGTGGCAGGTGCCTGTAATCCCAGCTACTTGGGAGGATGAGGCAGGAGAATTGCTTAAACCTGGGAGGCAGTGAGCCGTGATCGCATCACTGCACTCCAGCCTGGGTGACAGAACAAGACTCAGTCTCGAAAATAAAATAAAATAAAATAAAAGAGGTCCTATGTACTTTTGTTTTTACCCTTTTGTTAAGGTTAAAAAAAAGTTTTTTGTTGTTGTTGTTGTTAGTTACTTGTCTCTGGCCCCTCTACTCTGGAATTAACCACTTGTCTTAATTTTCCTAGATCCTTTTTATACTTAAAGGTGGTTTGCAGACTGTTAGCGTTAGCATCACCAGGAGAGGCTGTTAGCAATTCAACATCGCAGTCTCCAACTCAGGCCTAGCAAATCAAGATCTGCAGCTTAATAAGATCCCCAGGTGATCTGTATTACATTAAAATTAGAACTGTTCCAGAAAGATTCTAACTGCTCTTGTTGGAACAATGGGTCGCTACCCTCATTGTTCATTGGAAGAATCTGAGAAGCTTTTAAAACATACTGATTTGGCCTGGCACAATGGCTCATGCCTATGATCCCAGCACTTTGGGAGGAGGAGAATTGCTTAAGACCAGGAGTTTGAGACCAGCCTGGGCAACATAGCGAGATTCCGTCTCTACACACACCCCCAATCCCCCACCATCCCCAGGCAAAAAAATTAGTCCAGCATGGTGGCATGCGCCTGTAGTCCCGGCTATTTGGGAGGCTGAGTTGGGAAGATTGTAGAGCCCAGGAGTTCAAGGCTGCAGTGAGCCATGATTGCTCTGCTGCACTGCATCCTAGGCAACAGAGTGAGACCCTGTCTCTCTCTAAAAACAACAAACAAACCTACTGATTCCTGTGATCCACCACCAGATTCTGATTTCATCTATCTATGGGAGGCCTAGGCATTGGTGTGTGTTATGTTTTTTCATTTTTTTGTGTCTGTTTTTGTTTGTTTGTTTCCTCTGTACAGATGATGTTTTTTATTCTCTAGGAGATTTTGATGGTTAGCCAGGCTTGCGAACCACTGAGCTGTGACTAAGAGAAAAATATCATGGAGAATACCATGGATAGTGAGCTCGTTTACAGTTGTAAAAAACAGAGTCAGATTATTAAATTTGAGTAGGTCTTAACCTTAATATATGACTATTAATGTGAAATTACAGATTGTATGTAGAAGCAATTTCTCCCCTAAAAGTCTTCCTCTCTGATTCTTTATATTTCTCTTGTTTTCTATTTCCTTAGTCCCTACGGTATGTGACTCAACAGCCCTTAACCTCTATTAAATAGTGTCCAGGGCTTCTAACCTCTGTTAATAGTGTCCAAGTCTCGTGAGAGGGTCGTGCTCCTGTCCCAGTGCCCAGAGCTGGTGCTGCTTCCTGCTGCTGCTGAAGCCCCAGCTGCAGAGCACTGATAGGATTGGCCATCACCACCACTTTTGTTGCTGGTGCGATGTTTGGTTGATGCCCCTAGAGACTCACAGTGCCCTGAAGTGAGCACATGATGCTTTTACATACTCCCTGCAAATCAACCTTGTGGCTGTGACATACCAGCCCCAACAACCAAAACAACTTTGGTAGCCCCATCAATCTGTGACTTCTAAATTTTCTTTAGCATCTTCCCATGTTTTTCCTTTTTTTTTTTTTTTTTTTTGAGACAGAGTCTTGCTCTGTCGCCCAGGCTGCAGTGCAGTGGTGCAATCTCAGCTCACTGCAACCTCCACCTCCCAGGTTCAAGCGATTCTCCTGCCTCAGCCTCCTGAGTAGCTGGGATTACACGCATAGGCCACCACGACTGGCTAAATTTTTTTTTTTTTTTTTTTTGGTATTTTTAGTAGAGACAGGGTTTCGTGATGTTGGCCCAGCTGGCCTCGAAATCCTGGCCTCAAGTGATCTGCCGGCCTTGGCCTCCCAAAGTGCTGGGATTACAGGCGTGAGCCACTGCACCTGGCCTCCATTTTCTCTGTTCTTTCAGAGAGCCCAGGCAGAAACTATTATCATCAAAAGTGGGTTTAAGACGAGTGAGTCTCCCCTGCCAGCTGGGTCTCACGTCTCCTGAGGACATGCTTTGCTTTTTGTGATCACAGGTGAGTAGATGAGGGTCTCCCTGTAAGGCTATGTAAACATTTACATATTCACTCATATTCTACATTTTCATCCCAGAAACTAATTTTTAGCAGATTTAAAGCAGATTTTTGAGTCAATGTTAGAAAACATTTTTTAATGTATGAAAGTGAAATTCAATGTAATTAATGTATTAAATCTTAATTGAATTCCTGCTGTTTCCATCACCGGAAAATGACTACCATGTTTTCCATTGTTATGTGAAATACTCATCTTCTTTATAAATATTTTGACATTTTTTGAAATGCCGAGAATATGCATGCTGTGTGTTGTGTAGTCAAGAATTAGCGCTTTTGCTTTGTCATAAAGCAAATTTCAGGTGGGGAAAGGAGGCAGTTGATAATGCAGATTTTAAAAAGTAGAATTAGGCTAAAATAGTTATTTTTATTAACATAATCTGCTTCAAGATAGGGTCCTAATAACTTAATTTCTCTGCAAGAAATGTACCCTAAATGATTGTGGGTCACTTTTGGAGTTGAAAATTCTGACTCCTAATTAAATATGTGTGATTGAGCAAGTCAATCTTTTTCTGCCAAAGAGTATTTATCTGTAAAATTAAGAAGTTGCACCAAGAGTCTGATAAAGCCCCTTCCAGCTCTAAAAGTCAATGATTCTATGAATGCTCAGCTACATTCTGTATCACCAAAAGGTAGAAACGGTATCTTCTATTTTTTTCCTAACTCCCGATTTTGCCATCATATGGAAAACAACAAAAATAAAGGTAATTAAAAATAGGAAAGAAATGGACTTAAAATTATGCCATCTGACATCTCAGGCGTTTTCATTTTATGTTCCATTCTGGTCCTTGAACATATGTATACATAATTTTACACAGTTGCAATCATAAAATAGGTAAAATGTTATATTTGGCCTACTTCACTTAACATTATGTAACTTTAATATCATTATCACTGATAATTATAGTTTAAATGGCTACATGGTATTCCATTTCATTGATGTATCATAGTTTACTTTAAAAGTCCCTGTATTTGGAACTTTAGACTGCTTTCAATGTTTGATACCATAAAGAAGCTACAGCAAATTTTTTATTCATATGGCTCTTTCTTTTGAATAACTTTCTAAGAATAAATTTCTAGGAGTGTAATTACTGAATTAAAGGGAGCCTCTTTACCATTGTTTATAAGTATCAGCAAATGGCTTTCCTGAAAACTTACACTGATTTACGTTGTTGCCACCATATCTGAGAGTGATAGTTTAAGCCTCCCCAAAGGTGCGGTATGAAATTACTTAATGTTGGCCAGGTGCAGTGGCTCACGCCTGTAATCCCAGCACTATGGGAGGCTGAGGCGGGTGGATCACGAGGTCAAGAGATCAAGACCATGGTGAAACCCCGTCTCTACTAAAAATACAAAAAAAAAAATTAGCCAGGCGCAATGGTGGGCGCCTGTAGTCCCAGCTACTCGGGAGGCTGAGACAGGAGAATGGCATGAACCCGGGAGGCGGAGCTTGTAGTGAGCTGAGATCGTGCCACTGCACTCCAGCCTGGGCAACAGAGCAAGACTCCGTCTTAAAAAAAAAAAAAAAAGAAATTACTTAATGTTTTAATTTACATTTATTTGATTACTGGCAATCTTGAAAATTTTTTATTTGAGATTGCATTTTATCTTATGTGAATTGTCTGGTTGTGCCCTTTTCCATTTATCTGACTGTGAAACCATAGGTGAGTCACTTAACCTCTTTGGGGCTTGGTTTTCTCATCTATCTCAGAGATGTTGTATGGATTTCTCAATGTAAAGTGTATACAATAGTATTTGATATATGGAGAACCTTTTAAAAAATGTTAGTACTAGTTGTATTAGAACATTCCTGATTTTCATTACAATTTATGATTTCCTCTGGTCTTTGTATAAATGCATAAATACCTTTGATTAACTTATAAGACAAGTCTTTATATGACATAGATGTAATCATTTGGTCTGCCGGGTTTGGCTAAGTGTCTTTCTCTGTTGTTTTAATTTCTGTATTGGTTTTGCGTGTATGTTCAGACATGCACATATGAGTGTACGAGTAGTATTTTCTCACAAGTCCAGAAACACAGAGTCTATGCCAAAGGGGCAGCTCATAAAAATGTTGACTGCCTGACAGTGCTCAGAATGGTGCAGTCATCTCTGTTGAATAACTGTTCAACCAAATCATTTAGAAAAATAACAAACAAGCAAAATCAAACCACATACATACACACACTCACAAAACCAAAACCAAACCCAAACCATGCACATACACACATGCACATTACAAACAAAATGTTTTAAGCCAGAGAGATAAAAGAAATTGTAAACCATATAAATGATTTCTCTTTAAGAATAATTGATTTTTTTTTTTTTTTTTTTGAGACTAAGTCTTGCTTTGTCGCCAGGCTGGAGTACAGTGGCGCGATCTCGGCTCACTGCAACCTCTTCCTCCCGGGTTCAAGCGATTCTCCTGCCTCAGCCTCCTGAGTAGCTGGGACTACAGGCACGCACCACCACGCCCAGCTAATTTTTTGTATTTTAGTAGAGACGGGGTTTCACCTTGTTGGCCAGGATGGTCTCGATTTTCTGACCTCGTGATCCGTTCGCCTTGGCCTCCCAAAGTGCCAGGATTACAGGCATGAGCCACCGCCCCTGGCCGTAACTGATTCTTTATATACAATTGTTGCCTAATTCCTAGCATACTGAGATCCTATTTATTTATTTATTTTCTGAGATCTAATTTAGACCATGGAGAGGAAAAACAAAAATGTGGTATTAATAAACTGCTTTGGGGAGTAAAAGAACCTCTTAGAATCCACGACATCATGGATGGAAGAGATCCTTAAGGAGGGAATGAAGCACAGCTCAGAGTGGGAAGGTTAGCAATGTTCAAGACCAAAGTTAATAATCTCTACATGAGTCAATTGAAAGAAAAGAATTAAAAGCATTAAAAAAAATATATGAGTAATGGGAGGAACTGATGAAGCCTGCTACCCAGATGAGGATTGGAAACTATTTAAACTGGATAATACAGTATGTGTTTTGGCTCTGAGAAAACAGAAGTTGAACTTTTGAGTAGTAATCAAGGGCACGGTCTCAAAGTATTTGCAAATAGTGCTGGTATGGAGAACAGATGCCAACATTATTGCCAATGGGAATCACAATGTGAAAGTTTGAGTGAGAGACTAAAAGAAGCCACAGGGAATTTTTGCAGAAAGCTTGGCATTGAACATGATTTATGGTTGATTTAAGAAGGAGACAAGGAAAATAAGGCTACAGTATATACCATCTGACTGCTGCAGACCAAGGATGTAAACAGTTAGCCATGGCTCTCCAACCTCCTGGAAATCAGGATTCTGCTCATACAGAAAGGCGCCAGAATGTTTGTCTGAGTTAAGTGCATACTTCTTTTTTAGTATCTAAGAATAGTTATCCTCCTTTCCTCTCCCATTACTGCTCGGGTATCCTTAAAAATCCTCACCAGCTATTAAGTATCATGGAGTTACGCAAAGAGGTCTGCAGGGAACTTTATGGCTTCCCAAAGCGGATCAGAGAACCTCACAGGAGGCCCTAGACTTGAAAGGTGAGCAGCTCTATTTTGTTGCTCTCATGTGTGTGATGTACTTTTATGTTAGAAAACTGAGGTTTGGAGGATTTAGGAGAGTGAGGTGAATCTTCCAAAAATATCTAACAAAGTATGCTGAGAAGGTAAGTTAGAGCGGAAAATACGTGACCATTCCTTGGCCTTGGGTCACTTAAGTTATAACCTCCTGTCAGGGAGTAGAGAACAAACATTCCCTCTGAGACAAAAATAACTTCTTTTTTGTTTGTTTGTTTGTTTTTGTTCTGAGAGAGGGTCTCGCTCTGTCACCCAGGCTAAAGTGCAGTGGCATGATCATGGCTCACTGCAGCCTCAACCTCCTGGGCTCAGGCAATCCTTCCACTTTAACCTCCCAAATAGCTGGGACTACAGGTGCATGCCACCACGTCTGGCTACTTTTTAAATTTTTTGTAGAGCCAGGGTCTCCTTATGTGGCCCAGGCTGCTCTCAAACTCCTGTCCTCAAGCCATTCCTCCCACCTTGTCCTCCCCAAGTGCTGGCATTATAGGCGTGAGTCACCATGCCTGGCCAAAATAAGAAATTTTTGAGCTCTTCTATAGGGCGTCTGAGTTTTGAAATGGGAAAAGAGAGATATAGTTGACTAAAAATAGTAGGATTTTCATGTGAGAGAGACAATCTAGAGGGAGGTCAGTGCTGGTCCTCAAGTCCTTGGGACTACTAGAGGAATGGGCTCATATAAGGGGAAAAGATGAAAAACAATAACAACCAAAATATTGTCAAAGGTTAGAAACAATGAGCTTTAATACCTGGCCAGTGACAATGCTTTCTGAATAGCAAAGGAAACAGATTAGATGAGGAAAATAAGGTTAGGCTTTGTGCCCAGGAACCTGAGCCAATGAAGCCTATCAGTGACCAGAGTTCCATTACCTTAGGAAAATGGCTCCAGGCTCTCTCAGCATGTCTGTTTATAGGCATTCTCCCCACATTCATATCTCACCCTTATTTCCTAGTTGTGTTTCCTTTGAAAACGTATACTTCTCAAGACTGTGCTAAGACTGCAGAGGTCCATCCAAACCTGGACCACAGTAACTAGCGAGATCCAAGTGCACCCTTTGTGTGCAGGGTGCCTGTCTCAGGAGCATAGTCAGAGAAGAGCTGATACAGCGAGGGTAGATGGAAAGGTGAAGATTCTGTCCGTCTGCCTGCATTGTCCTCACCACCCTCTTGTTTTCTTGGCAGAATCCTTGATCATTCAGGATCTGCTCAAATGTTAATATCTATTATCTCTCTGTAAACCCCATTGATGGAAAGAGCTGTATTCCCACAGCATCTTGTACACAGCATTAATTATGCATTTGCTGCATTGTTTTCTAATGGTTTGTGTGTCCATCTTTCTTACTGGACCATCAACTCTAAAATGTTAGGGACTGTATTTTGCATCTATCTCCAGCCCTAAATCAGTACCCAGAGCTACATTGTGCCATATGGTAGCTGCCAGCTATATGTGGGTATTGAGCACTTGAAATGTGATAAATTCCAACTGAGATTGTTGTGAGTGTAAAATACACATCAGGTTTTGTAAACCTAGTATGAATACGAGAATGTAGGCTGGGTACAGTGGCTTATACCTGTAATCCCAGCATTTTGGGAGGCTGAGGCAGGCAGATCACTTGAGGCCAGGAGTTCGAGACCAGCCTGGCCAACATGGCAAAACCTTGTCTACTAAAACTACAAAAAATTGGCCAGGTGTAGTGGTGCATGCCTGTAATCCCAGCTACTTGGGAGGCTGAGGCTCAAGAGTCACTTGAACCTGAGATGCAGAGGTTGCAGTGGGCTGAGATAACACCACTGCACTCCAGCCTGGGCAACAGAGTGAGACTCTGTCTCAACGAAAAACAAAAGAGAGAGAGCCGGGCATGCTGCCTCAGGCCTGTAATCCCAGCACTTTGGGAGGCCGAGGTGGGTGGATCACCTGAGGTCAGGAGTTCGAGACCATGCTAGCCAACATGGGGAAACCCCATCTCTACTGAAAATACATAAATTAGCCAGGTGTGATGGTGGGTACCTGTACACAGCTACTCAGGAGTCTGAGGCAGGAGAACCACTTGAACTCAGGAGACGGAGGTTGCAGTGAGCCGAGATCTCACCACTGCACTCCAGCCTGGGTGACAGAGAGAGACTGTCTCAAAAAAGAAAAAGAAAAAAAAAAGAGAATGTAAACTATCTCACTAATAAATTTTTATAATGATTACATGTTAAAATGATAATGTTTGGGATGTATTGTGTTAAATAGGATATATTATTAAAATTAATTTTATCTGCATCTTTTTACTGTCTTACATGGCTACTAGAAAATTTAAAAGTATATATATGGCTCCTGTTATCCTTTTATTGGACAGGGATGGTCTAGAACATAGTAGAGGCTTGAGTCAGGGTCTTAGCAGGCAAAAGAAAATACATTCATTTTGGATTCTGAAGAGATGTTAATGAAGGGGCAGTTTACAGAAGTGTGGGCAAGGTTAAGGAAACCCACAAAGGATGCTGAAGCACCAAGAGACTAGCAAAAGAGGGGAGCAGTTAGCCTACAAAGGAGAGGAAAAGCCGTTACTAGAGCTGGTGAGCACTGGAGGTGCCTAAGAGGAGCACCCAGCAGGAGCTCTAGTTCCCGTCACTGCTGGAACCATGCCTTGCTCCCACTGGCTGTAGGGAATCAGAAGCTGGAGGGCAGAGATCCTGGATGATGCAGCCCTTAGGGGACCACTCCCACCACCCTGGGCAGAGAAGAATGGAGAATACGTGAGGGCAGGAGGAGAGCATGGGATAAAGAGTAATGAGCACAGAGCTCAGTACATTTGTTCAGTGAATGAGTGAAATGAAACTAGTCACTAAGGAGAGAATGGAGGACGGTGGAAAATTAACTTTTTCCCATCTGGAATTATTTTGCAGTAGTGCTTTTCAAACTGTTCTGTGACACTGAAGAGTTCAGTGAAATTATGTTAGGGGTTCCACAGACATTTCTTTCTTGTTCTAAATATGTATATTTCTAACTATTAAAATACTGTCCTCGATGATGGGTGCGGTGGCTCACATCTGTAATCCCAGCACTTTAGGAGGCCAAGGCAGGTGGATCACTTGAGGTCAGGAGTTTGAGACCAACCTGGCCAACATGGTGAAACCCCATCTCTACTTAAAATATAAAAATTAGCCGGGCTTGGTGGCACATGCCTGTAGTCCCAGTTATTCTGGAGGCTGAGGCAGGAGAATTGCTTGAACCTGGGAGGCAGAGGTTGCATTGAGCTGAGATTGCAGCACTGCGTTCCAGCTTGGGCAACAGAACGAGACTCCATCTCAAAATAAATAAATAAATAAATAAATAAACTTGCCTAAAGGACAGGAACATGCACATCCAAACGTGTTATATATCAAAATTTTTAACACATGGGAAACAGGTCACGTGTCAACTTGTGCTGCCAGGTGAATTTTTGTGCAAGCCTAAAAACAAGAGTTCCTCCTGTCCCTTTTGTGCTTTTATTTGAATATCATTTTTTATTCTTTTAATTTTTCTAGTCAGTCTCTGCTTATCCATTAATTGAATATCTTAAATGTGTCACTAATTAACGTTTAGGTCTGCATTAGTCTTTTAGAAAAATTCAGGTCGACATGTGTCCATTTATATAAAATTGCACACATTAGTATACCACTGTAACACATGGGCACAGGTCAATTAAATGCTGAGCAATGTTCAGGAATGTGTATTTGACACGTGTTCATGTCTTATCATGTATCTCACTTGCTATCATGTTTATGTAAAAATGATACATTCATGTTAAGGAATTCTACAATAGCAGATATTGTAGGAATTCAATCTGAAATGCATTTCTGGCCATTTGCATTTGATGTTCCCTATGCCTTGAAGATATTTCCTTCAGCTCTTGGTAAGGCTGAGACTAAGATGTTCCTTAGTTCTATTTATCCTTTTTATCCTTTAGCTTTTAGCTGAAACGTTTCCTCCTTGGGAAAGGCTTCCCTGACCACCTAATCACTTAAGTAGGTTCCCCTCCCCATTCTCTCTTTAAGCCTTATTTCAGCCTTCATAGCACTTACCACAATTGGTAACTGTTTTGCATAATTACCTCTTTATTGGTTTTTGCCTGTTTCCCTAGCAAGAATTTAAATTTCATCAGTGTAGGGATGGGGTCTCTACTTAGCATGGGTCAGGGACTATTTGAGCTTTACCCATATTCATTCATCTACTCACAATCACCTTGTGAGGGCCCCTTTGAAAGACAAGGACACTGAGATGCAGAGAGGCTAAGTGGCCTGGTCAAGGTCTCCTAAGCTATTATATGAGAGAGCCAGGATTCAAACCCAGGAATCAGTGGGGGCCCAAGAGTACAGCAGCATGTTAATATTAAAGGTTTCCAGCTCCAGGTCCCGAAGTGCTAACAAAAACACTGGATTTTTTTTTTCTTTTCTTTTCTTTTTTTTTTTTTTTTGAGACGGATTCTTGCTCTGTCGCCCAGGCTGGAGTGCAGTGGCGTGATCTCCACTCGCTGCAACCTCCGCCTCCCAGGTTTACGCCATTCTCCTGCCTCAGCCTCCCGAGTAGCTGGGATTACAGGCACCCACCACCACACCTGGCTAATTTTTTGTATTTTTAGTAGAGATGGGGTTTCATTATGTTGGCCAGGCTGGTCTTGAACTCCTGACCTTGCGATCTGCCCACCTTGGCCTCTCAAAGTGCTGGGATTACAGGTGTGAGCCACTGTGCCTGACCAGGCTAACATTTTTTGAAAGCTTCCCACAGTGCTGGGTTATGTGAATTATTTTTACTATTACAATAACCTTATGAGGTAGGTACTATTATCCCAATTTACAAATGAGTTGAGACCTAGAGAAATTAAGTACCTTTCCAAAGATCACCCAGCCCAAAAATGGCAGAATGAAGATTTGAACCTATCCTCCTAACCATCTTGCCCTATCACCTGCCTGGAATTCCGATTCTCCTACGTGCTACATGGTACCTTGTCTCAGACCATGCGTGGACATCGATTTCTCATCCATGAGTTGGAAGAATATATATTTGCTGGGCCAGATGCAGTGGCTCATGCCTGTAATCCTAGCACTTTGGGAGGCCAAGGCGGATGGATCACCTGAGGTCAGGAGTTCAAGACCAGCCTGGCCAACATGGTGAAACCCCCTCTCTACTAAAAATACAAAAAAAATTAGTCGGGCATGGTGGTGCACACCTGTAGCCCCAGCTACTCGGGAGGCTGAGGCAGGAGAATTGCTTGGGAGGTGGAGGTTGCAGTGAGCTGAGATCATGCCATTGCACTCCAGCCAACAGAGCAAGACTCCATCTCAAAAAAAAAAAAAAAAAAAAAAAAGTATTTGCTGAGCAGGTCTGTGTTCTCTGGGTGGAGAGCTGGAGGGCGGGTGTATGTAGATGAGTTCATTCTTAGCAGAGGTCACCAGGAAACCTTTTGCTCATTCTAATCTATGTCCTGGCCTCTCCAAATGGTGTTCTTCTTGGGCCTCCCAGTTTAACATTGTCATTTCCCTGTGGAAATGCTGGGAAACACAATATGTGGAAATTAAACAACATACTCCTAAATAACCCATGGGTCAAAGAACAAAGAAGAAATCAAAAGAGAAATCAGAAAATAATTTGAGAGGCAAAAAGTACTTTGAAAGGAGGAAAAATGAAGACACAACATACCAAAACTTGGGGGATGTAACTGAAGCCTCCTGCGTACAGAATAGAGGGGATTTCAAAAAGTTCATGGAAGATTATTAAATTAAGATAAAAATGAAAAATATAAGCTTTATTTTTCAACATAAGCTCCATCAAGTCCAAGACTCTTTTGTAAACAATGATACCAGCCATTTAGTCTTTTCCTAAAGAACATAGGGTCCTGGGAGTGTAACCACGTCAAGGCAGTCTTTTTTTTTTTTTTTTTTCTTTTGAAATGGAGTCTCACTCTGTCACCCAGGCTGGAGTGCAGTAGCGTGGTCTCAGCTCACTCCAACCTCCACCTCCCGGGTTCAAGCAATTCTCCTGCCTCAGCCTCCCGAGTACCTGGGATTACAGGTGCATGCTACCATGGCCTACTAATTTTTGTATTTTTAGTAGAGACGGGTTTTCGCCATGTTGGCCAGGCTGGTCTGGATCTCCTGACCTCAGGTGATCCGCCCACCTCAGCCTCCCAAAGTGCTGGGATTACATGTGTGAGCCACCGTGGCCAGCCTTGACATTAGTTCTTGCTTCAATTTTATTAATAGCAGAATTCATGTTGCTCTGATGGGGGCTCTTCTCAAACTGATGTCTTATCCTTCTTAGTGCCCCAAACTGGATCCTGTTCAGACATGCTATAACAAATTAGTATGAGTTTATTTTAGTGCAAACATTTTGAATTCTCTGCATAGTTTTTTGATAATACACATTTTCCATGAATTTTTTTGAAGAGCTCCTCATACGTGTGTGTTTAACTTATTTCTATCCTCTCTTTCACATGATTCACTTTTTTTAAAAATGTATTTAAGCAACACTTACTGAAGGCCAACTCTGGGCCAGACACTGTGCTGAGGTTTGGAGACACGGATGACCAGAACACGGTCACAGTCCTCTAGGGATGCTAGGCAGATGGAGCACATAAACTAATGATTACACCAATTAATTGGCCAAGGATTTGAACCAGGATTCTAGTCAGCAGGACCAGAGGAAAGATACTGCCCTTTTGGCCTGTTACAGTCTCATTTTGTCTTTTATTTTATCCTCCTCCAGCTTTCCTTTTCTCTCAAAGACTTTCTTTTCTGGCTATCTCATGTTCCCTTTTTTCCTGCTTTTTAATTATTTATACAACCAATTCCAGGTGACCTCTTTTGTGAATTTTATACAATTAATGCTTGGCCCCCCAACTGCTAGAATCTGGATTTAATCCTCCACCATCAGCCCCCGACTCCCCAGAATGATGAATGCTCAGGGAACAGGGATTAATTGTAACATTAGCCTAAGGAAAGCTGAACTAGGCAGTCATTAGTTCTTTACCACTCCCTATTTCCTTGCTTTCCACAAAATTTAGGATTTCTTCCCAACCCACATAGAAATGGCTTTTTAAAAAAAATTTCTCAGTTCTCTGCTCCATCTCCATTGGCACAAACATTACAAATAGATGTCTTGTGACTTCTTTCCTGCTGTCCCTGGAATTGTGGAATGTTGTTTTGAAATTCTTCTTTGGATTTTTGTATCCAGAGTTATATCCCCAATTCTTAGCATACTGCCTGACACATAATAGGTTTTCAATAAATATATGTGAAAATAAATGCAAAGTGAAAAGAGAGAAAAATATTAGTAGATGGTTTTTGCGTGAACAATGTTGCTATGTTTTTATTTAGAAGTTTATGCATCCATTTGACCCCTAAATTATATGGTCCTCAAGAATAAGGGGACTAGTTTTTCTTCTTCTTTATATTCTCTCCTGCCCTGTGCCTAAAATAATACCTGATACGGCACAAAACCATAATCTATATTTGTTGAATGAAGAATAAGTAAAGACTAGACAGCTGATATCTGTGATTGATGTAGATGAGGATTTATATTGTTAATGTTGTCTTAACTATTTTCTCGAACAAAGTGTAAATAACTTGGGTAAATAAACTATAAATGGGATTAGAAGAAGGTCTTAGAGAAGAAACATCATGGGTGGCACTAACGCCGGGGGAGCCCCCGCTTAAGATAGGTGCGCCTGCCACTGTTTCACTCCCCTGGAGAGAGAACTCTGGAGATGGCTTTGCACATGGAATGGGGGTACAAGAGTGTGAACATGTGGCTGTGGGATTTTGTTAACGTAGTAATTTCCTTCCAAACAGTTGAAAAAGACTTTTCTAATCCTATTCTATTGCTGTTGCCTCTGTGTTCTCGCCTCATATCACATTTAAATTCTATGACTTGTCCAGTTAATGTGGACATGCATAACAAGTGGGCCTAGATCTTATTCTAAATGGAAGCCAGAGCCAGTGTCCAGACATTAGGAAAGAATAATTACCCCAAGAGCAGAGCTGTGTTTTCTGAGAGGGCTTTGAGCAGTGTTTATGGAGCCCCAGATGTAAATTTCCGCATTAGACAAGTAAAAAGATTTATGAAACACGTTTCTCCTCTTTCTTGGAGAAAAAAAAAATCTCTTTTGCGAGAAGACTTAGTGTTTGAGTACTTCTTGACCCTTAAGGGAAAGGAAGAAAATTATACCAGAAATCTATGCATGCTAAAATAACATTCATTCAAAATGAGGAATGATTGATTCTTTCCATGTGTTCTTATCCTATTTCAATTTAAATTAATTTTGCAGGAGTCATTAACCATCTCCACAAAATTTGCTGGGTTTTCTCCGAATGCTGGCTTTGGCACACCTGCAGCCAGTGCATGTCTTTATGGTAATCTGTAGGAACAAAAATTAATTTCAGTAAAACAGCTAAATGGTCCTCAAGAGTCCTTACTCATGTGTCTGGTTAGCATTCACCAGGGGCAGTAAACACAGCCTGACAAGGGTGATAAAAATGTTTCAAGGGACCTTTCCAAGTTTTCTCACTATCTTTTTTTCTTTTTTAAATTTGCAGGTGCAAAAATTCCATTTATAATTCTTTAATTCCAAGGGCAATGGGTATCTTGGGGTCTCAGATTCAGGACAAGTGGCCAGCTGGGACACAATATTCTGCTTGCAAGTCATGGCAGGTGCAGAAGGAGGGCAAGCCATCAAAAGTTTGGCCTGTTCTCCTTTTCTCTCTTTTTGTGCTTCCTTTTCCTCTTCTAGATGGGTGTACAATTACACGAGCTGAATTAGTTATCTCCCAAAGCTGTGCTGTTGTACATCCAGGAAAAGGACTTGATTACTCAACCCATGGTTCCAGGAGCCTTATTTGGGTTCTTTTGTGCAGCAGAAGAAAAAGTGCTGAGTGCACCCTCTATTTGTTTTGCGATTTGCCTGCTGGGCACATTACTTGCTATCACTCTGGTTTCAATAGATGTCTTTCCACGGAGATTTTAGCATGTCTATATTTAGAAAACAATAAAAGACGTATAAGATGGAAAAATTAGGGGAAAGCAGAAGTGCGCTGAGGAGGAGAGAAAGGGGCAAGAGACAATCATGGATCCTTCTCATGACAGGAGCTTTCCCTAGCATCCAGGCTTGCCTTCTTTCCTGCCTTGCCAAGTGTTCCACTGTGCAATGTGGAGTTATTAAGTGTGCAGATGAGGGGAGGAACAAGAGACAAGGAAAACCTAGCTCCAGTACTCTGTGGTGTCTTTGGAGTGAGTTTTGCCAGGGCATGTACCAGACACAGTGTGAGAATCCAGGAAGGGAGAGACATGTCAGCTGTGATAAGCATATCCATGCAGTTATTATGGCCACATGTAATCTTTGTTGGGCTTTGTCAGCATATGAGCTGCTGATGAGTATGACTTCTTTCCCAACCAGGAATGGTTTGTATGGCTTTTCTGCAAGCTATTGCTGGGAGTTTAGGTTTGGGATTCCTGAGGTGGGTGTAACTAGAACAGGCTCTGGTTTATCTTCACTCAGACTTTGATGATTTGAAAAGATTAACAGGCAAAATACTCAAAGATTAAAAACAAACAAATGGAAAAAGAAAAGAAGGATGGAGAACTTGAAAGCAAGGAAGAAATGACTTTTAGATGGTCTAGTCTCTTGACCTGTGTAGCTATAACGACTTCATTGCACATGATCTCAGATAGTAGGTTAATTTGGTTCTGGGCCTGGTATATGTTTGTTCAATTTTATGTGGTCTCTTTAATGCTGTGTGGAATATTGTAAATTTGTAGTTATTTATTTATGTATATATTTACTTATTTAACTGTACGCCTAGCATAGAGACACAACTAGTTGGGTACTTAACAAATAGATATATGAGTTGCCATAGCTACAAACTACTACTAACACTAGGATGTTCATAGCCATTTTCTTTTCTTTTTTTTTTTTTGAGATGGAGTTTTGCTCTTGTTGCCCAGGCTGGAGTGCAATGGTACAATCTTGGCTCACTGCAACCTCCGCTTCCTAGGCGATTCTCCTGCCTCAGCCTCCTGAAGAGCTGAGATTACAGGCGCCTGCCACCAAGCCCAGCTAATTTTTGTATTTTTAGTAGAGATGGGGTTTCACCATGTTGGCCAGGCTGGTCTTGAACTCCTGACCTCAGGTGATCCACCCGCCTCAGCCTCCCAAAGTGTTGGGATTACAGGCACGAGCCACCACGCCCGGCCCCCATTTTTTTGATATTAAAAATGCAATGAAAAAAGAGAAGAAATGGTTTATTTGGCCAAAAAAACATGATGACTTTAAGATGTATAATTTAACACCAATTTCTTCCTTAAAAAGTTAAAGGCCTGTGATCATTTTAAGTGATATGATTAGGAGAAATACAATTGTGTGATGAAGTAGCCACTATCAGGTTTCAGCTGCCTGGTTAGACTTCACCACAGGACTAGCCCTGTCTCAAAACATCAGATTCCGATGTTGTGAATAAGAAAGTATCCCCCAGTAGTCCATCCTTCTATCGGGGGACATAACTTTCCTCCAGCATTGAATCGCTTTTCTAGGTGGAAAGTTTTGGATATAACTCCATCTGAAATGTTCCTCTCCAGGCCAGACCCCTGAACTTTCCTGAGGAAAGGAAGTGACCCACAACCTATCTCTGCCTCATGGTCTCCATGCAGACTAGAAAAAAGAAAATAATACTATCAGAAAACTTGAGTTCCACTCCTGGCCCAGCCACTCTTGTGCAATGTAGAAAAATTAACTTCATTTCCCTGGACCTCAGGTCCTCAGGGATGTAAAGAAGTGTGCTACTTGCTCTGATACTTCGAAAGTCAGTTTACAGAGTAGCAAATGATGTCATGAAAAGAATGACGGCTTTGGAGTCAGCCAGATCTGGTTCATTCTTCAACAAATCTTTATTTAGCATCTACTATATGCCAGGTGCTATTCTTGGTGCCAGATGCTGCCTACATGAAGCTCACATTTTAATGTGGGGACCAATACTAGTTTGTGGCCTTGGGCAAATCATTTAGCCCCTCTAAGCTTGTTTTTTCCACCTGTAAAATGGATATTATAATAACATTTCAAGATGTGTTGTCAGGATTAGATACAATGATATTTAAAGCACCTATTATACAGTAGAGGCTCAATGAATGGTATGTAAATAATACTATACAATATATGATAAAACTCTTTTTTCAATTGTACAATTCTATCCAGATATGCAAATTATTATTTTTTCATCTCTGTACTGTGTGACTCTAAAGCCATAGACAATCACAAAATTACACTGCAGGTTTAATAAATTTCCTTCTCTTTACTGCCTTAAAAGCAACTTCATTTATCAAAGAAATATTTTTTGAGTCTCTACTATGCATTAAATACTAGGCTGGCACTAGGGATATGGAAATAAATGAGACTTCCCTGCCCTTACTTAGGATCATAGCAGTAAATGTTTGGATTTCACCAGGGTGCCCACTTTTGGAGAGCTTATTCTTCTAGAGTTTATATTAGTTATTGACTGTTTAGAAAGAAATCAAGAAAGGAAAACAACCCTCTACTTGGCAAGTGGGTTAAGCTAAAGTTTTACTAGAGAGACCTAAAGCTCTGTATATAAGACCCCTGGCAATCTCACTCTACTCAAAATGAAACAGATAGAACACATCTTTCCTATAGCTGCCTTAGAGGTAAAATTTAAATCTACCAACATCTTTTGCAACAAAAGAAAATCAATTAAGTTATTTACTATACCCAGCCATATGACCAGTGTTGTTATACAGATTTCAGAGATATAAATGAAAATGAGGAGATATTCCTGGAGCTCAGCAGGAGACATGACACCTGCCCTTGAGGCAGGAGGTAGAATGTGTTCATTTATTTATTTATTTATTTAGTCACGAAAAATCTGTTTAGTAACCATGGCCTTTCAGGAATCACACTGAGTGCTGGGAACACTAAGTGGGAGAACCAATAAAGTGGAAGAACAGTTATTGAGCACCTATTGTGCACCAGGCACTGTCCATCATTTTACCTCCATCATCTCAATGCATTTCCATCAATCCTAAAAGAAATTTTTTTAAAAAAAGGTTGTATGCTTTGACCTCAAGGCGTTCACTGGGGCGTGACAGGACAGAAAGCATCAATCCACAGCAAGAAGGAATGCCATGGAGGAAAAGACCCAGAGCCAGTGAGCTCAGTAGAGGAGAGAATGGTTCACTGTCCCCAGAGGGTAGGGGCAGGCTTTGAAGAGGTTGTGGCATTCTAGTTTTTAAGCAGGAGCAACACAGGTGAAAGAGATCACTACTAGGTAGGCAGGGATACAGATGACAGAGAGATAGGGATTGACAGCACAGACCATTCGTGCTATAGATGCTGGCCAAACCCCAAGGCTCTCAGAGCACCAGGTTACCAGTTGCTTCCCAAGTATTCACCCAGAGTAGTTGCTCGTCTGAGAAGCTCTGTTTCCCTGAAATAATGACACTAGGATTCAGATTTCTAGCCCAATTCATGCTGCACTTGGGGCCTCACTTATAACCCATTCTTGGTTTTATGAAGCAAACAGTTTCCTTCTGCTCTGTGCTCTGTTTTAGAGTCGGGAGCTGATCTTTGCACCGATGCCATGCTAGATCTTTATTTGTTTTGTGCTGATGAGATTTAGGAGTGAGAAGTGGAAAACAAACTGATCCTCTCTATCTCCCACTACTGGGTTTTGATAGATAAAGTGGTCCTCTTGAAGTTTTTCTTCTTTCATTTGGAAAGTGTCATAAGATATAAGTTAAGCTGGGTGCTGTGGCTCACACCTGTAATCCCAGCACTTTGGGAGGCGGAGGTGGGTGGATCACGAGGTCAAGAGATCCAGACCATCCTGGCCAATTTGGTGAAACCCCGTCTCTACTAAAAATACAAAAATCAGCTGGGTGTGGTGGTGGGCGCCTGTAATCCCAGCTACTCAGGAGGCTGAGGCAGGAGAATCGCTGGAACCCGGGAGGTGGAGGTTGCAGTGAGCTGAGATCGCTCCACTGCACTCCAGCCTGGTGACAGAGCGAGACTCCATCTCAAAAAGAAAAAAAAAAAGATATAGGTTAAGCACTAAAGTGCAGTGCCAGGCTGGGAGTGGTGGCTCACGCTTGTAATCCCAGCACTTTGTGAAGCCAAGGCAGGGTGGATCACCTGAGGTCAGGAGTTTGAGACCATCCTGGCCAACATGGTGAAACCCCATCTATACTAAAAATACAAAAATTAGCAGGGCATGGTGTCGCCTGGTGGTAGTCCCAGCTACCCAGGAGGCTGAGGCAGGAGAATTGCTTAACCACGGGAGGCAGAAGTTGCAGTGAGCCAAGATTGTGCCACTGCACTCCAACCTGGGCGACAGAGTGAGACTCCATCTCAAAAAGAAAAAAAAATGTGGCACCAGATAGACATAAGTTCAAATCCCAGATCTACTTCTTATTAGTTGGGTGATCTTGAGCATTGACTTTTCACTCAAATTTGGACCCAAATTCTGAGAGGTGAGATACAACTATAAATTTGGACCCAAATTCTGAGCGGTGAGATACAACTATAAATTTGGAGTGCACCAAGGAAAAATTTAGAGAACTCTTCTTTACTCCTCTGTTATTTGAATAAACAGGTATAACTCAGTGATCACATCTACAGCATCAAGGCCATAGAGAAAGAAAAAAGCAACCACAGGCCAGCTCTCTAACTGGTTTGCTCTTCATTGCCTAATTCAACAAGCTAAATACCTGATCCCAAAGGAAATTATTAAGAGTTTTTTGCAATAAATATTGTATACAGGCTCCACTTTATCATGGAGGTCTGTGATTATGTTTAGAAAACAGCTTTTATTGAAAAGCTAAACTTATGAATAGGTAGGAGGCTAGAACTTTCAACCTACAATAATAATAACAGCAATCATAATAACTTTGGGAGGTGTTTACTATATTCCAGGCACTATTTTAAGCACTTTATTATGAATTGATTCATTTAATCTTATAGTCATCCTATGAAATAGGTACTATCATTATCTCTATTTTAAGATAAGGAAATTAGGCCAGGCACAATGGCTCATGTCTGTATTCCCAACACTTTGGGAAGCCAAAGTGGAAGGATCGCTTGAGGCCAGGAGATTGAGACCAGCCTGGGCAAAAAAGTGAGACCCTGTCTCTACAAAAAATTTAAAAAAATTAGCCAGGCATGGTGGCCTGTGCCTATAGTCCCAGCTGCTTGGGAGGCTGAGGCAGAAGGACTGCTTGAGCCTGGGAGGTCAAAGCTTACAGTGAGCCATGATAATGCCACTGCACTCTAGCCTAGGCAACAGAGCAAGACTCTGTCTCAAAAAAAAAAAAAAAAGAAAAAGAAAAGGAAATTGAGCCACAGAGAGGGACAGTGGCTTGCTGACTTGTCAGAGCCAGGATTTTTACCTATGCTGTCTGCTTTAGAGCCTGTGTTGTGAACCTCTCTGCAGTTCTATAAGCCAACTTCTTTTAAAATAATTATAATAATAACATTTTGTGTTCTAATTATAAAACTAAGTCATGGTAGGAATTTTTGAAAATAGAGAAAGGGGTAAAGAAACTGAAATTATTTATATTTTTATTACCAAGGGATAACATTTATTAACATTTGGGTCTATTTCCTTTTGGAAATTAAATTGCATATATAATTCTCTTTTGAAATAGCATAACACCACATATGACTTTTTAAATTTAATGTTACAATTTGAGCATTTTCCCATGTTATTAAATATTTTTATAAACCATAGATTTTAATGGCTGCAAATATTCCAATTATCTGGCAGTCCCATAATTTACTTTAAAAATCACATAATATTGGGCCATTAGGTTGTTTCCGATGTTCTTGAGAAACGTTGGTTGTACTTGGGCTGTGTTGGTTTCCAGAGGATGCCTTAGCCTGGTACTTTAAAGAGCTGTCCAGGCTGTTTGAAGAGTGTCTAATTTTCTACTGAAGGGACTGTGCCCGAATCCCTGTCCCCCAAGTAAGAACACCCTAAGCCACTGAAGACAGGTGAGAATTTTGAAAAGTCTCTTGAGTATCTGAATTCTCAGTGAGGGTCCAGAATCTTATTCAATTTTTTAAAAACTCGTATTATTTCCCCCTAGTTTAGTAAGTAAAACATGTATCTTGTGTAAAAAAAAAAAAAAAAGTAAACATGAAAATGAACAAACAAGAAAAATAAAATTAATCTAAAATCACACCACAGCACAGCTTGTCAAGTATTTATCTTTGCACACTACACACTATCTTGTTACCTGTTATTTTACTCAACGACATAATACGTGCATTTTCCTATTAATAAATGTAGGTCATCATACCAGATGGTAGCTGATCTCTGCCCAACTGCTCTCCCACCCTCAGGCCTGATCCCTACAGGCAATTGCTTTTCACTGATTTATGTTTGCATGAATATAAAGCACGTTCCTCCTTCTCCATTGTGCCACACCTACCAGAGACTAGTTCTTGTACTTTCCCAACCCAAAGCAGCTGCCCTGCCATCAAGGTGTTGGCCTTCTACTGGAGAAGTATATCATTGAAAAAAATAAAATAAATCTATTAAAAAGTGACCCAAAGTGGTGTTTTTAATAAGGGGGAATAAGGAAATGTGGGAATAAGGAAATATCCAGACCATTTTACAAACCCAAACCCTTTATCCTATTTATGACACAACCTATGGTGTTGAGTTTTTCTTGTGTTTCTCTACCTCGAGCTGGTAGAAAAAGGGCCTATTGAGTTAGCTATGCCCATCTATGATCCTCTGGTTAAATTTCTGCCTCTGACTTTTAAGGAGACACTTTTACCTCATCTTCTTCCTAATTTTCCCAAAAAGGAGAGTCCTATCCAAGTTGTGGCAGAAGCTAAGTCTTAACTTATTTTAAATGACTATGTTTGAAATTAGTAAAGACAGGACTCTGAGCCCCGCCAGGCTGCCCAGACAGGCTTTTTTTGTTTTTGTTTTTGAGACGGAGTCTCACCGTGTTGTCCAGGCTGGAGTGCAGTGGCGCCATCACGGCTCACTGCAGCCTTGACCTCCCTGGGCTCAGGTGTCCTTCCACCTCAGCCTCTTGAGTAGCTGGGACAACGGGCACGTGCCAGCACACCTGGCTGATTGTTTGTATTTTTTGTACAGACGGGGTTTCACCATGTTTCCCAGTCCGGTCTCGAACTCCTGGGCTCAAGCCATCAGCCTGCCTTGGCCTCCCAAAGTGCTAACATTACAGGCATGAGCCACCACACTCAACCCAGACAGACTAAAGGGATCTTTATACTATAAAGGGATCTTATAACTGGAGGAATTGTGAGCTTAGATATTACTATACTAAGACCACAAGTGGTAAAAATCAGATAAAGCAGTAATCATCTTACTTTGTGATCAAATTAATGCAGAAAAAGTAAGAAATGGTTTGACTTTGTAAGCTCTCTGAGAAAATAAGCAGTTTCAGTTAACACTGCTGTCGCAATCCCTATCCCACAGCTTCAGCTTAATCCCGTAGCAACACTCAGAACTCATTTTTATTATAATTACAGTTGACTCTCGAACAATGCAAGGGTTAGGGGCACTGCCCTCCCCCTTCGTCTTGTACAGTAGCAAATTCTCCTATAGCTTTTGACTTCTCCCAAGCTTAACTAACTTAACTACTAATGGCCTCTATTGACCAGAAGCCTTACTGATAAATCTAAACAATTGATTAACACGTATTTTATATATGTATTATACACTATATTCCTACAATACAGTAAGTAAGAGAAAAGACAATGTTAAGAAAATCATAAAGAAGAGAACATACATTGTCAGTTCTGTACTGTATTTATCCATACCGGAAGTTCACGCCATCCATTTACAAGATATATCATCTGTCTGAAATGGTGGCAACTGCAGTGTCTGACCGCAAATTGTGGTACATATCAAGCCATTCAACTTTTCTTTTAATGTCATGACTGTTCTCTGCTTCTTGGGAGCACTTCCAGCATCACTAGTGGCACTTTGTGTGGGTCCCATGATGTTATTCAAGGTTCATGGTATTGTACTAAACATGATGAAAAATACGCAAGAACCGGGGGAGATCACTTTTTACTGCAATATGCAATTTACTGAAGAGACAACTGCTCATAAGGAGATTAGGGTAGCTTGGTGTTTTAAGCAGATACTCCCAATACTTGAGCTCACAATAGCAACAGGAGGTGGCAATGAAATATTACAGTAGTACAGTATGTACTGCTGTTAATTTTATGCAGCTATGATTTAATACTGCATTCTTATGTTTGTTTACATTTTTCTTGACTTCAAATGGCGCCACATATGGTCTGTGTTTTTGTGCATAAGTTTTGATAAATTTTAACCTTTTATAATAGATTTGTGTATATTTTATGGTAGTAAATGATAAAGGCTTAGTATCTTCATATATTTTATGCATTCATGATATACCTTTTTAAATTGTTTCAATATTTCTAGATATGCATGCAGTTCATCTGTTTTTTCAAATTGTCTCAAATCTCCAAAAATGTTTTCAATACATTTATTTTTAGAAATCTGTGTATGTGGAGTCACACAGTCTACACTAGTGTTTTTCAAGGGTCAACTGTACTTATTATAGTCCTACAATATCTTATTATTTTTGCTTTAAATGGTCAATTATACTTTAAAGAGATTTTTCTAAATAACAAAAGAGTCTTTTATTACTACTCAAATAGGTACCACTTCTGATTCTCTTCTTTCCTTTGTGTAAATCTAGATTTCCGTCTGATATCATTTTCCTTCTGCCTCAAGGACTTCCTTTAACATTTCTTATAGTACAGATTTGCTAGTGAAAAGCTTTTAGCTTTTATATGTCTGAAGAAGTCGTTAAGAGGTTTTCACTGGGTATAAAATTCTACATTGACAATTTTTTTTCCGTCAGTACTTTAAAGATGTTGCTTCACTTTCTTCGGGTTTGCATTGTTTCTGACAAGAAGTCTACCTTTCTACTTTCATTCTTACCTTGTTTATTCCATACATAATAAACCCTTTTTTTTTCTGGCTGCTTTTAAGGTTTTTCTCTTTATCTCTGGCTTTGGACAGTTTATCATGTCCCATGGTATAGTTTTCTTCTTGTGTCTTGTGCTTAGGTTTGTCGAGCTTCTTGGATCTCTGGGTTTAGAGTTTTCATCAAAATTGGACAATTTTCAGCCATTATTTCTTCAAAAAAATTTGGTTCTCCTATCTCTTTCCTGTCTGTTATGGATTGAATTCATACATTGAAACTAACCCCCTTCAATCTGCATTTGAAGATGGGGCCTTTAAAGGGGTAATTAAAGTTAAAGTTATAAGAGTGGGGCCCTAACCCAATATGACTGGTGTCCGTATAAGAAGAGGTAGAGACAACAGGGAGGCACACACAAAGAAAAGGCCATGAAAGGAGACAGCAAGAAGGTGGCTGTCCACCAGCCAAAGAGAGAGGCCTCAGGAAAAACAGAATCTGTCAGCATTTTGATCTTAGTCTTCCAGCCTCCAGAAACATGAGAAAATACATTTTAATTTAAGCTACCCAGTCTGTGGTATTTTGTTATGGTAGCCCTAGCAAATTAGTATACTCTGTCTTGGGACTTCAATTACATATATATTAGGCTACTTGAAGTTATCCACTGCTTATTGAAACTGTTTTTTTTTTTTTAGACTTTTTTTCTCCGTCTGTTTCATGAGAACTTTCTTTCTTTTTTTTTAGTTTCCTTCAAGAAAAGATTTACTGCATATTATTAGTGATTATGTTTTACAGCAAAATTAAATATAGGTGCTTTTCACAAACACAAAATGGGAATCAAGGCATCTATCAAATTTAAATGTTGAACCAAGTCTTAGTTTTCAGAATTCAGTAGCCAGTCATGGTTCTGCACCAGGGCCACCAGTCCGTGATTTCCAGTTGTTGAGGATCTTTTCAGTAATTGGAACAAAATCTTCTTTATATGCGACAATTGTTTCCACATAAAACCCTTTTGGGGGTTCAGATAGTTCACTGGGTACTTCACTTGTTGAGCCATCCTTTTGCTATACTTCATCACCTGACAACTTCGCCATTTTCTGGCCAAAGTAAAGCATTGAGCCCACCAGAGACCAGGTGCCAATCCCATAGATCACCAACCAATCCCATAGACCACCAGCATCCACCGGTACCAGGCTGTGAACTGGTTTTGATACATGGGTACACTGGCGGGGGCCTCGATTCTCACAAGCCTGCGGTAGAGGCGGCTCCTTGTGAACTTTCTATTGCTGTGTCTTCAAAATCCATAATTTTTTCTTCTGCATTGTTTAATCTGCCATTATTCCCATGCAATGGCACTTACATTCCCATCCAATGGCACAATACATCCAACGTATTTTCATCTCAGATGTATTTTTATCTCTAAAAGTTTGGTTTGGGTATCTAAAGTTTTTTTTTAAATTTTTGTGGGTACATAGTAGGTATATATATATATATATATATTTATGGGATACATGAGGTATTTTAGTACAGACAGGCAATGCATAATACTCACATCAGGGTAAATGGGGTATTTATGACCTAAAGCATTTATCCTTTGTGTTACAAACAATTCAATTATATTCTTTTAGTTATTTTTAAATGTACAATAAATTATTGTTGACTGTAATCACACTGTTGTGCTATCAAATACTAGATCTTATTCATTCTAACTATATTTTTGTACCCATTAACCATGCCCACACTCCACCCCACCTCTGACTACCATTCCAGCCTCTGTTAACCAACCTTCTACCCTCTATCTCAGTGAGTTCCATTTTTTTAATTTTTAGTTTCCACAAATCAGTGAGACTGTGTGAAGTTTGTCTTTCTGTGCCTGGATTATTTCACTTAACATAATGATCTCCAGTTCCATCCATGTTTTTGCAAATGACAGGATCTTATTCTTTATTCATGGCTGTATAATACTTCATTGTGTATATGTACCACATTTTCATTGTCCATTTGTCTGTTAATGGACACTTAGGTTGCTTAGGGAATCTAAATTTTTTATTAATATATTTTATTTTTTAGAATAGTTCTAGATTTACAAAAAACTGAGAAGAGGCCGGGCGCGGTGGCTCAGCCTGTAATCCCAGCACTTTGGGAGGCCGAGGCAGGAGGATCAACTGAGGTCGGAAGTTTGAGGCCAGCCTGACCAACACGGAGAAACCCTGTCTCTACTAAAAATACAAAATTAGCCAGGTGTGGTGGCGCAGGCCTGTAATCCCAGCTACTCAGGAGGCTGAGGCAGGAGAATTGCTTGAACTCGGGAGGCGGAGATTGCGGTGAGCTGAGATCGTGTCACTGCACTCCAGCCTGGTCAACAAGAGCGAAACTCCATCTCAAACAAAAAAACAAAAAAAACTGAGGAGGTAGTTGTTGTGAACTGACTCATGTCCTCTCAAAATTTATATGTTGAGGCCCTAGCTTCCAAAGTGACTGTATTTGGAGACAGGACTTTTAGGGAGGTACTTAAGGTTAAATGAGGTCAGAAGGGTGAGACCCTAATCCAATAAGACTGATGTCCTTATTTTAAAAGAGAGACAAGACACCCCTCTGTCACTCTCCCTCTCTACAAGTGTAGAGAAGAGGCCATGTGATGACGCAGCAAGAGGTAACTGCCTACAAGCCAGGAGGAGAGTCCTCAACAGAAACCAGCCCTGATAACTCCTTGATCTTGGACTTCTTGCCTCCAGAACTTAAAGAAAATAAATTTCTGTTGTTAAAGCCACCCAGACTGTGGTGGCTTTTATGGGCAGTCTGAGTTGATTAATGCAGTGCACAGGCTGGGCACAGTGGCTCACACCTGTAATCCTAGCACTTGGAGAGGCTGAGGTGGGAGGATCACTTGAGGCCAGGAGTTCGAGACCAGCCTGGGAAACAGGGAGATTCCATCTCTACAAAAAGCAAAAATAAATTAGCCGGGCATGATGGCACGTGCCTGTGGTCCCAACTACTCAGGAGGCTGAGGTGGGAGGATTGCTTGAGCTCAGGAGGTTGAGGCTGCTGTGAGCTGTGATCATGCCACTGCACTCTAGCTGGGTGACAGCAAGACCCTGTCTCAAAATAAATAAATAAATACAGTGTAGAAATATATCTGTTCAAGCCATGCTTTCAATTCTTTGGGGTATATACCAGAAGTAGAATTGCTAGTAGTTCTATGTTTAATTTTTAGAGTAACTGCCATACTGTTTTACAAGTGATTAATTGTTAATAATAATAAAAAGAAGGCAGCAGTATGTTGTTTAAAAAATCATAAAACTAGAATTTTAGCCATGCCTTTGCTACCAGCTCACTTCACTATGTGACCCTGACAAAATATTAAATCTCTTGGGGCCTCAGTGTCCTCATCTGATATTAGAGTTGTGCCGAATGATTTCATGGTCACGTCAGTGCCAGTGTTTCTCGGTTCTATGATTCTAGGTGCTAGGACACCTGGTATCCCTAGTTGTGCATATTTGACAATACTACTGCTTTTTAAGTTGCCTGCTGTTAAGGGCTGAGACAGGGTAAGGTCCCTAGTGGGCTGAATTGAGTGTGTGGTGATCTCCAGAATGGCCAAAGGCAAAAGGTGCATCGAAGATTGGGACAATAAGGGTAATGTCAGTCATCAAAACTAAGGGTCAGGAGCAAGGGCTTTGTATAGGAGCCAGGGATCCCAGGAAGAGGTCAGGCTAGAGGTTGCCAAGCTAGACTGCAGAGCTGAGTGGTGACTGGCTTCCTTATGTTGGCCATAGGCGATGCTGGACCCCAGAGTTCTGTTAGACTTCTCTGTGTCTCAGTCTCCCTTGCTGTAAAACAGTGCTATTAATTGCTATTTTTCTACCAGTTAGGCTAGAGATAAATGGAAATACAAACTTTGGAAAGAGCTAGACCTTAATTTTTTTTTCTCAGATAAAAAACCTAAATGTTAAATTTATTTAAGTTGGAGTAAAAATAAAAATTGGTAAATTTGAGTAAGAGTATATGGGAATTCTTTGCACTATTCTTGCAACTTTTCTGTAAGTTTAAAATTACATAATTGGATTCATGTGGACATAAAGACGGGAACAACAGACACTGGAGACTCCAAAAGGAGGAAGGGAGAGAGGCGGGCAAGGCTGAAAACCTTCCTATTGGGGACTATGTTCACTATCTGGGTAATGAGACCAATAGAAAGAAGCCCAAACCCCAGCCCCATATGACATACTCTTGTAACAAATCTACACATAGACCCCCCTGAATCTAAAATAAAAATGAAAATTTAAAGATAAAATTACATCAAAACTTTAAGTTACCAAGGAAAAGAGGAACAACTTATTAAGAAGGAGAGTGAGGCCAGATGCAGTGGCTCACACCTGTCATCCCAACATTTTGAGAGGCCTAGGCAGGAGGCTCACTTGAGCCCAGGAGTTAAAGACCAGCCTGGACAATGTAGTGAGACCTTGCCTCTACTAAAAAAAAAAAAAAAAAAAAAAAAATTTAGCTGGGCGTGGTGCCACACACCTATAGTCCCAGTTACTCAGGAGCTGAGGCATGAGGATGGCTTGAGCCCAGGAGTTCGAGGCTGCAGTGAGTGGTAATTGTGCAACTGCACTCCAGCCTGGGTGACAGAATGAGACCCTGTCTCAAAAAAAAAAAAAAAGAAATTTACCTGCAGTTTCTTTAGAGTTGATTTTGGCCCAGCATAGTAGTGTGTGTCTATAGTCTCAGCTACTCTGGAGGCTGAGGCAGGAGGATCATTTGAGCCCAGGAGTTTGAGGCTGTAGTGTACTATGGTCATAACTGTGAATAACCCCACTGCAGGCCAGCCTGGGCAACATAGGGAGATCTGTCTCTAAAAACAAACAAAAAAGGATTGATTTTGTATGCATAGATGAACTGCTTCCAAGGCAAAACATCCAAATCATATTAAAATGTCTTTTGACATTGACCCTGAAAGTACATCCAAATACCAATGTATTCATATCAACAACTCTAATTTGTCATTAAAAATTCAAGCAGCACCACTTCCAGATTTATCAGCTGATGATAAACCCTTTCATTGTACACTTAAATATTGTGAATTTTATTATGTCAATTATAATCAATAATTTTTTTAAAAAAGGAAACTTTAAAAATACGTCATTCCTTTTTATTGCCACACTATTTTTATCCCAGTGGATATCTGGTGTTAGGATCGCAGTAACTGCCATTGGTAATAAATAATAAACAGCATCAATTGATGAATGTTGAACATAAGATACTTAGAATGACCTAAATTCCCACCTTCTCTCTTTTGTCAGTATAAATTAAAAATAAGAGAGAGCAGGTGGTTAACATAATGGAATTTGCTTCACCAGGAGGCTGCTATGGTGAATTATTTGATCTGAAATAAAAAGGTGATAATGATGGGGATCATTTGAGATCAGATGTATCAACTCTCCTTTTTATTCTAGAGCAAATATTAGAGGGTTGAATGATTCTCAAGCTGTAGATATTTCTCAGGTCTATTTTTAAGCTCAAACTGGCTCTTTCCCAGAAAGAAGAGAAACAAAAATCTACTGGCAGTAAAGCCTTTACCTTTTTTCATTGAATTTTCTGAGGGGATTTAAAAAAAAATCTTCTAAAAATCCAGGACAGATGGAGCATTATGAAGAACACTGCAAAACAGAATACTTTCAGAGAGTACTTAGAAGAAAATAAAATGTTCAAAAAGACCTTGTCTTTAAAAAAAAAAAAAAAAATCGGTTGACTAAAGACAAAGTATCTGACGTAGTAAACATTTGCCCCAGCTGGGCGCGGTGGCTCACGCCTGTAATCCCAGCACTTTGGGAGGCTGAGGCAAGTGGATCACAAGGTCAGGAGATGGAGACCATCCTGGCTAACATGGTGAAACCCCGTCTCTACTAAAAAAAGTACAAAAAATTAGCCGGGCGTGGTGGCGGGCACCTGTAGTTGCAGCTACTTGGGAGGCTGAGGCAGGAGAATGGTGTGAACCTGGGAGGCGGAGCTTGCAGTGAGCGGAGATTGCGCCATAGCACTCCAGCCTGGGCGACAGAGCGAGACTCTGTCTCAAAAAAAACAATCAAACAAAAACATTTGCCTTTCTTTGAAGGAACTGAAAACAATAAAACCCAGTCACATTAAATTGTTCTCAAAGTTGGCGTATTAGGCACCAGTCCAAAGGATTTCCACCTGAAAAGTTGGTAGAATTCTTTTTAGCAATAAGATAGTTGAATGATTTGGGTAATGTTGGAGAGAATTGGTAAAAATGTTGCTCATTAACATTCATTCTCTCTTTTTCCTCACTCTAAAACTATTCTTTAGCTATCGGAAATGTTAAATTTAATACAGTGTAAACTCTCCAAGGGGAAAGGAATAGCAGAAAAACTCCAGATGTGGCAGCCCTGTTGTGTGCTCACAGAGGTTGCACAATTTCCACTTGTAGATGGGTGAACAGGTATTAGAATCAGTCACCTGGCTGTTTGTAACATGTAAAGAATGTGAGGTGGCCTATGTCAGGCTGGAGGGAGAGTGAGAAGGGCTCTGAGTGTTGACACTACTTCCCAGTTCACCATGACTCATTCATCTGACTTGCTACCAAACCATTGGGAATGAGCCAGTATAAGGGAACATGTTACAGCAGCCAGTGAAATAGACCAAAAAACTGTCAGTCCCAGGAAAGTACTGGAGAGGAGAATTGCAAGTGTGGTGGCGAATCTTTGCCAAACAGATAGAGTTGATTTTTTTTTTTTTTTCTTAAAAAGTCACACTTGACAAATCCTTCCTGAGTTTCAAGGGGAAAAGACACATAAACTTCCATTTTGCCATCCATAAAGGTAGCAGGATATAAAGGGCTTAAATACCATCTTAAGAATAAAACATAGAGGCAACATGGCAAGCTATAGCAAGAAAAGAAAAAATAAAATAAACGACGAAAAAGAAGTGCAGTGAAAAACAACAAAAGAAAAATCTTCCTTGAAGGGAAACTGGGAGCACATTTCCTTGGCTGAAGATCCAGTGTGAATAAAAGGGGGAAAAAATAACATCTTGATAAGACCATATGAAATGGTAAACCAACCTTTAGTATTAATGAGATTGTCAAGAGATCTTTAGATGGGTGATTTGGAGTGCTGGCATTTTGACACCTGAGGCTGTTTACTAAGCTTAAAGAAATTGGCAAAAGTCTCAAAATGCTTTCAAAATCACTTCATTGTGATTCTCTTTAGATGAGCAAAATCAAATAGATGCCTATAGCTCATAGATGCCTATAGCTCATACATGAGGGGGTACGAAAAAGCATGAATGTGGTGTTGTAACAAATCCAAAGTGTTTGTAAACCATTGTCTGTGTCTTTGAATGTTTGGAATTGCAGGATGATTGCAGAAAGGATGACCTACAAGTGGATGGTCAGGCCTGGCTGCAAATGGATATCTGAAAGAAAACGGGGATCCTAGGAAACCCATCACATCCCTCTATGAGCTTCAAAAACCAGCATGGTTAATTATGTCATTGCCTCTAAGTGAATGCAGGTGACATTGTTTTGATAATTTGATGAACATGCCTCCTCCAGGGACAGTGTGATGCAAGATGCCAGGTCCATTTCAGGGCCTGAATCAGATGTCCGGAATCCCAAAAAGACTGGGAATTAGAACTGGGTTCTCAAGGGGGAGGACTTCTTAATGGAAATTTTTTTTTCTTGGCTACAGAGACACTAAGGAGGAAATGTCTTTTCTTTTGCTGCCATTGAATGACTAGATTATCTATCTATCTATCTATCTATCTATCTATCTATCTATCTATCTATCTATCTATCTGTTATATTCAAAAAATATTTTCTCAGCATCTACTATATGCCAGGGATTATGGTAGGTGCTGGGGATAAAATTAGTTAATAAGACCCTCACGGAGTTTACATTCTAATGAGAGAGTCCCAAATAAACAAGTACACAGATAAATATTATACTTACAGATTCTGAGGAATTCTGAAGAAAGAAAAGAGGGTGATGAAGAGTGAATGAAAAGGTGACTAAATTGAATAAAGAACCCTTTAGTCAGAGTGGTCAGGCCATGAGAGGCAAGCCTTGAGTGACAAAAAGCTAGGCCTATGGATGGAAAGCAGTGACAAGGAAGGAAAGAGTATTTCAGTTAAAGGGAACAGCAAGTACAAACCTATGAAGTGGAAAAGAAGAGGCATGCTCTAATGTGGTTGAGTCAAGGGAAGAGTGATAGTAGATGAGGTTGCAGGGACAAGAAATTAAGATTTTATTCTGAGTGTATTGGGAAATCATTAGTGGCTTTTAAGCCACTTACTAAAATAATCCATATTTTAGTAAGATCACTTTGGCTGTTACATGAAAAATGTATTGGAGGAGGACAAATATGGAAGCAGTAAGACCAGTTAGTTGTTACCAGGTGATAGTGTCTTGTGCTGTTTATCCCATTAATACGGTTTGGATCTGTGTTCCTACCCAAATCTTGTGTTGAATTGTAATCCCCAGTGTTGGAGGTGGGGCCTTGTGGGAGGTGATTGGATCATGGGGGTGGTCCTTCATGAATGGTTTAGCACCATATCCTGGCGCTGCTCTCCTGACAGTGAGTGAGTTCTCATAAGTTCTACTTGTTTAAAACTGTGTGGCACCTTGCCCGCCCCTCCCACCCCACCCCCGGCCCTTCATCCTGCTCTGGCCATGTGAAGCTCTTCACTCGCCTTTTGCCTTCTGCCATGACTGGAAGCTTTCTGAGCCCTCCCCGGAAGCAAATGTTGCCATGCTTCCTGTATAGCCTGTGGAACCATAAGCCAATTAAACCTGTTTTCTTTATAAATTACCCAGTCTCAGGTACAGGTATTTCTTTATAGTAGTGTGAGAACAGACTAATACACCCACCAAGAGGTAATCTCTACACTTTGTTCTCTTGACTCTGGGCATGCGTGTGGCTGCTTCCACCAATAGAGTAGCAGTGGAACCAACCCCGGGACATCCACATTTAGACCATAAAAGGCCATGGGAAGCCTCTGCCTTGTCTGCTAGGACATTGCATGGTCTATCACATAAGAAGTCCACCTCAGGCCAGGCGCTGTGGCTTACACCTGTAATCCCAGCACTTTGCGAGGCTGAAGTGGGCAGATCACTTGAGGCCAGGAGTTTTTGGGGTTTTTTTTGAGACAGAGTTTCACTCTTGTTGCCCAGGCTGGAATGCAATGGTGCGGTCTCAGCTCACTGCAAACTCTGCCTCCCAAGTTCAAGTGATTATCTTGCCTCAGCTTCCTGAGTAGCTGGGATTACAGGCACGCACCACCACACCGGGCTAATTTGTATTTTTAGTAGAGATGGGGTTTCACCATGTTGGCCAGGCTGGTCTTGAACTCCGGACCTCAGGTGATCCACCCACCTCAGCCTTCCAAGTGCTGGGATTACAGGCATGAGCCACCGCTTCCAGCCTGAGGTCAGGAGTTCTAGACCAGCCTGGCCAACATGGCGAAACCCTGTCTCAACTACAAATACAAAAATCAGCTGGACATGATGGAACGTGCCTGTAATCCCAGCTACTCGGGTGGCTAAGGCAGAAGAATTGCCTGAACCCGCAAAGCAGAGGTTGCAGTGAGCCGAGATCTTGCCACTGCACTCAGCCTGAGGCAACAGAGCGAGACTCCATCTTAAAAAAAAAAATAATAAGTCCACTTCAGCTGGGGATGGTGGCTCACACCTGTAGTCCCAGCTACTAGGAAGTCGGAGGAGAGAGGATCACTTGAGCCCAGGAGTTCAAAGCTGCAGGAGCCATAATCACACCTCTGCATTCCCATTCTAGCCTGGGCAACAGAGTGAGACCTCATATAAATAAAAATAAGGAAGCCCACCTATCCTGAGGCTGCCCTGCTATGAAGGAATCCAAGTCACATGAAGTGTAAATGTTCCATTCAACAGTCCCAGCTAAGGTCCCGGTCAGCAGCCAGCATTGACCACCAGAAGTGTGAATGAATAGGCCTTCAGATGATTGCAGCCCCTATTGTTAAGGCAACCCCAGTCTCCGAGTCTTCCCAGCAGAGGATTCAGCTACTATGGAGTCAAGATAAGTAATTCCCACTGTACCCTGTCTGGGGTCCTGACACATGAAGATTGGAAGTGGTTTGTCACATAGCAATAGTAACTGAAACACTGGGAGAGGGACATCTTTAAGAGGAGAAATTAAGTTCCCAATGAGATTTTAAAGATGTACTAATGAAACAATCAAGTAGAGATATCAAGTAGTTAGTTGGACATGTGAGTGTAAGCAGACTTCTTGGCTGGAGATATACCAATGGCAAACAGCATATGGATGTCATTTAATTTCCCAGGCCTGGGTGAGATCACCTACAGCAGGAGGTGGACAGAGAAGAGGAGCTGGTTCAAGACCTCATTCTGAGGAAGCCCAGTATTTAGAGGTAGGGAAGAGAAGGAAGAGCCAGAAAAGGGAATTGAGACAGAGTGCCCAGGGAGGCAAGAAAAAAAAAAAACCCCAAGAGAATGGTTTGTCACAAAAGCTGAGAGAGAACATTATTTCCAGAACAAAGAGAGCGGTCAACTTTGTGGGAAACTATTGAGAGTCAAAAAAGATAAGAGAAAAATGGTCATTAGATTTGGCAGCAAAGAGATCACTTGAGACCTTGAAAAGAACAATTTCAGTGGGGGTGGATGGGGCAGACACATAATGGGGGTTTTGATCCCTCAGGGAAAGAAGAGCAGTCTATTATTTCAGAAAAAGTTGGATCAGCCATGCTATATGCAGCTAGTTTAAGTGATACTGAAACGACACAATTTACCTGCTTAGAAAAACAGCATAATGTAGCAAACAGCATACATTTTTAGCATCAGACAGAACTGGGTTGAAATTCTACAGACAAATTACTTAAACTCATTAAGGTTCAGTTTGTTTATCTGTAAACTGCAGAGGAAAAAAGCACTTTTCTTCTATTCTCCTAGGTTCTGCAGTTAGGAACCTAGAAATTGAACTGACAAAAGACAGGCTAACAAGAGAAAAACAGAGCTTATGAATGTGTGCAATGCACATGCATGTGGGAGAAACTCAGTGATGAGTAAATTGCAGGAGTAGTTGGAACTTGGGGCTTATGTAGCATTGTAACAAAGAATGGTATATTTGTAGAGATGTGGCAAAACAAAGGAAAAGGGGTTTAAGCTTTTGGAGTGACAAATTGTGGGGAGGTAAATATGTGGAGAGAAACTAATGGAAAATAGGAGTTACTTTATTAGGGTTTACTATGTAGGTACCTTTTGGTGCTATCTCTGGGCTAGAGTTATCTCCTCGTCTCTAGTGATTATGAGTCTAAGAGTTTCCTCTTCCTGGTATGCGAGAGAGAGAGAGAGACGCCTTTGCAAATGTATTTTTTTAATTAAAAAAATTGTTAATTGCAGAGATGGGTGTCTCGCTATATTGCCCAGACTGGTCTCAAACTCCTGGCCTCAAGTGATCCTTCTGCTTCAGCCTCCCAAAATGTTGGGATTACAGGTGTGAGCCACCAAACCTGGCACAAATGGAAATTTATGTCCTACTTTTAGGCAAGTAGGGAGGAGGGCAGAGATACTTCTTGGCATGTGCCGCTTCTCAACTGTTTTCAGCTCAAAATAATCCTTATGCAAAAGTGCATATTTTGGGGTAGCATATTCTAATCACCGCCCCCAAAATAAGAATAATACTTTTTCATAGGGTTGTTGTAAGCATAACATGAGAGAACATTTTAGCATAGTAGTAAGCATATGTAAGTTGCTTAAGCTCATTCATTTAAAACATACTTATTAGTGCCTACTGTGTACCAGGCCCTGTGCTGAGTGCCTGGCATACGAGGATGAAGTCTCAGTTCATGATCTGCAGAAATTTATAGACTAGTGAGGAGACAGACCTGCAAACAGTTGCATTACAGTAAGATTATTGCTTCAGTAGGATTGTGACAAAGGAGAAGAAAACCTGAATGAGTCTGAGGGGATCAAGAAAGGCTTCACAGAAGAAGCAGTATTTTATCTGCAACTTGAAGACACGGGGTGGGTTTGCCAGGTGGACAAGCTGGGGAGGGTGTTCCAAGTAGAGAGAACATTGTATACAAATCTTCAGGAATGGGACTGAGCATAGCACGTTCTGGAACCAGATAGCTGAGTGTTACTGGAGCAAAACTTGTGTGGAACAGGTGGCGGTGTGGTGGTAGGAAAATAGTGAGGGATGAGGCCAGACAGGTAAAAAGAAATCAGAGGGTGGAGAGTCTCATTTGTCATGAAGAGGAGTTTAGATTTTATCTGAAGGGATCAGGAGCTACTGAAGTACTTGGTAATAAGGAAGTGAAAAAAACATTCTTTTTGTTGTTTTTTAGAAATGAGGTCTCAGTCCGCCACCCAGACTGGAGGGCAGTAGTGCGATCACGGCTCAATGCAGCCTCGACCTCTTGGGTTCAAGGGGTCCTCTAGCCTCAGCCTCCCAAGTAGCTGGGATTACAGGCAGGAGCTGTGACCCTGACAACAAAATCATTCTGATGCGTGGAAGGTGTACTGAGAGTTTGCTTAGCTTTGTAAAATGCCCTAATCTTTGCACTTAAAAAATGGTGCCTCTGACCAGTGCTCAGCAGTATATGTGCTATAATTTGTTTTTCCAATTGTTCCTCTGAACTATTCTCATTCTCTTGTAGGGAGATATTTGCAGACCAATTGAACAGAATAGAGAATCCAGAAAAAGACCATCTAGAGGAAAGACTAAATTAGCTTGCCATTCTTTCTATAGAGAATGATATCAATGTCATGTAAAGCAATGATCAAAGAGTACATATCCAGCCTGGGCAACATAGTAAGACCCGGTCTCTACAAAAAATAAAACATTAGCCAGGAGTGGTGACATGCACCTGTAGTCCTAATTACTCAAGAGGCTGAGGTGGAAGGATTGCTTGAGCCCAGGAGATTGAGGTGGCAGTGAGCTATAATCGCACCACTGAACTCCACTCTGTCTCGAAAAAGAAAAAAAAAAGTACATAGCAAAAACAACAACAACAACAAAATATATATATATATATATGGAAAAAAGTATTAAAGAGAGGTGATTAATCGTGATATGATACTATCTAGATTTTATCATATTTGATACTTTATGATATTTTATGACAATTTTGATATTTATAATCTTAGAAATTTGGTTTGATGTGCTTTCTCATTCTACTTCATTCTTTTTCTTTGCTTTTTTTTAAGAGATGGGGTTTTGCTGTGTTGTCCAGGCTGGAAAACAGTGGCTATTCACAGGTGTGATCATAGCACACTACAGTCTCAAACTCCTGGATTCAAGTGATCCTCCTGCCTTAACCTCCAGAGTAGCTGGGCCTATAGGCATGTGCCACTGTGCCCAGCTATTTAATTTTTTTTTTATTTTGAGACGGAGTCTCGCTCTGTTGCCCAGGCTGGAGCGTGGTGGCACCATCTCGGCTCACCGCAAGCTCCGCCCCCTGGGTTCACGCCATTCTTCTGCCTCAGCCTCCAGAGTAGCTGGGACCACAGACGCCCGCCACTATGTCTGGCTAACTTTTTGTATTTTTAGTAGAGACGGGGTTTCACCGTGTTAGCCAGGATGGTCTCGATCTCCTGATCTCGTGATCCACCTGCCTCGGCCTCCCAAAGTGCTGGGATTACAAGCGTAAGCCACGGCGCCCGGCCTCCAGCTATTTAATTTTATTCTTGCACCTACTTTTGTGTCATAATTTTGCATTTTTTTCTTAAAGAAGTACATGCTTTTTCTTAAAGAAGTTTCTAAAAACTGAATATTCATTAGGTCCCACAAAATCTGGATAAGTGTCTGACTACCGCACTATCCTTTATTGATTTCTGTAAACCTGCCTGCAATTTTGTAAATAGTCATTTTATTAAACTCTTCTCAGTTTGCCCATGCCCTCTGTTTCTAGGACCATGACATTCAACAATGTTCATGTTAGTCATAATCTTTGTTCATCACTTACACAATAGAGTCTCTTTTATGTATAAAGACATTCACAATAATAAAAAGGATATGTGACATATACATATATACGTACATATATATACACATACCACCTGTGTGTGTGTGTATGTGTATATATATATATATAATGTGTATGCCAGTGCCATGTATAGATACTTAAGTCATTGTTAGCAATACTTCCTGGAGAGAAACAAGGGAATAGGGGACAGAGATTAGATGAGGAATTATTTCGTTGTATTCCTTTCTTTTTTTTTAAATTTTTAAAAATTTTTAATTTGTGTAGAGATGGAGGTCTTGTTATGTTGCCCAGGCTGGTCTCAAACTCCTGGGCTCAAGTGATCCTCCTGCCTCAGCCTCCCAAATTGTTGGGATTACAGACATGAGCCACTGTGCCCGGCCTGTATTCCCCTTTCTTGCCTAACCTTTTTCATATTTATATATTTGTTTCTCAATTAAATTAAATTTTGATTTTATTTTTGCTCAAACAAATTCACTAGGTACTTTTTGAGGGGGAGGGGTCAAAACTTAAGAGTTAGGTTTCATTCAAGATTAATCAGTATGGTTTATTTTCATGTTCTCATGACAGTGTTCCCATAGTTGGAGGACTTCTGGAACTGGTGAGCAGTCTCTAAAGAATAGGATAGCCTCATGTTGCCCATCAGGTAATGGGCATAAAAGTAGCACTTTTCACTTTATTCAGATCTTACCTTTGTTTGAAAATATTCTCTGAGCTGTTTCCTATCAGGACAGAATACATTACTAGAGAACTATGTTGATTTTTATTCACTTTGGGGGCACTCTCCAGAGTTCCATAGGAATTTCCAGGCATGACATGCAATGCCCACATTTATTTCACAGATCTCCCCAGCCATATAGCTGAGCCTCAGTGTTGCACCATCAGGAAACAAGAATATGCACCCTGGGAACCTGGAAATAGAAAATAGATCCCAGCCCCATCCGGCTGATTGAGACCAATGCCTGATTCCCCAGCAGGGCAACCTGCCAGGAGTAGAGTCTGCAGTCCTGAGTAACTCCCCTGCAGGGGTTCCCCTCACACACTGCACTTGTGCAGAAGACTAGAAAGATGGCCAGAAACATCATAAAAAACACATCACGCTGCAGAGTGGCCTGCCTCTTGGCCTGCTGGGATGGCAGCCCTGGTGCCAGGGAGGCAGCTGAGGTATGGAAAGTTATATTAGGAAGAGAGGAAAGGGAAATACAGCCCCACAAACCCAGAAAAGAAAGAACGGAGAAATAGGGCCTTCAAAGTTGAATTCCTGGCCGGGCATGATAGCTCATGTCTGTAATCCCAGCACTTTGGGAGGCCGAGGCAGGCAGATCACCTGAGGTCAGGAGTTCAAGCCCAGCCTGACCAACATTGAGAAACCTCGTCTCTACTAAAAAAAAAAAAAAAAAAATTAGCCGGGCATAGTGGTGCATGCCTGTAATCTCAGCTACTCGGGAGGCTGAGGCAGGAGAATCACTTGAACCCAGGCGGCGGAGGTTGTGGTGAGCTGAGATCGCGCCATTGCCCTCCAGCCTGGGCAACGAGAGTGAAACTCCATCTCGAAAAAACAAAAACAAAAACAAAGTTGAATTCCTGGCATGGTGAAACCCCATCTCTACTAAAAATACAAAATTTAGCTGGGTGTGGTGGCGGGTGCCTGTAATCCCAGCTACTCAGGAGGCTGAGACATGAGAATCGCTTGGAACCTGAGAGGTGGAGGCTGCAGTGAGCTGAGATCACACCACTGCACTCCAACTTGAGGGACAGAGCGAGACTCTGACTCCAAAAAAAAAAAAAAAAAGTTGAATTCCTTGGCTCTTATAGGCATGTGCCTGCAATGTATCTGCTTCAGTCACCCAGTGCCTCAGGAAAGCAAATTCTGGAATATGGTAGCTGACGATACTTTCCTTTGGATGATTCAGTTTCTTCACTACACAAATGATTCCATCGTAGCCAGGAAAGTATGCAACATTGTGACTTCCCTCCCCACCAAGCAAAATACTTCCCCTTCTCCCTATGCCTCAAATTATTTCAATAAGACAAAGCCTTTTATTCCACAATTAGGGACAAGAAGCCCCACTCTAGGAGCTGGAACATACTGGCTTAAATACACAGGAAGGTTGTTATGGGCTTCCCTTGGGAAAATCTCCCTTATGGGGCCTGAAGACCCTCTGACACTTCATTGTAAAAATTCTTTCTTCTTTTGGGAAGCAGATGGAGTTAACCGGCTGTAACATTTGTCTATTGTTCTTAAGCAAGGCACATACTAATCCCTTTGTCCTCTCTCAGAAGATAGGCTTTATATCTGCGTCAAGAGACAAGACCATCTACAAATACATTACTTTGTTTAGAATTTATGCTCACTCTTTGTTTCTATGAAATAAAACAAAGCATCCTGCCCCATAGTGACTCAAGTAGGTCAAGAGAATTGTGATTGAAAAACCCCAAGGGTCTTTAATTTCTTCCTGGAAGAAAGAAAAAAGCTCAACTCTGTGGCCCCCACCTCCTTTCCATCACCTTGGATGGCTTGCAAAGAACTTGTCTGTAGAAGAACAGGCCTTTATCTACTCCCTAACTCCACAGAAGAACTACTAGTTCCTAGGCCTGAACCATGTTGATGACTAAAAGTATCTCAGCTTCAAAGAGTCATAAGGCCAGAGTGTGGTAAAGTCTAACACTGATTTTTTTTTAAGATGGAGTTTCGCTCTCGTTTCCCGGGCTGGAGTGCAGTGGCACAATCTCTGCTCACTGCAACCTCTGCCTCCTGGGTTCAAGCGATTCTCCTGCCTCAGACTCCTGAGTAGCTGGGATTACAGGCACATGCCACCAAGCCTGGCTAATTTTTGTGCTTTTACTAGAGACGGGGTTTTACCATGTTGCCCAGGATGGTCTCGAACTCCTGACCTCAGGTGATCCGCCGGCCTCGGACTCCCAAAGTGCTAGGATTACAGGCGTGAGCCACCATTCCTGGACCCTAGCACTGATTTTTAAAAATAACTAATATTTATGTTTCTACAGCTTTATTGGGGTATAACTGACTTACAATAAATAACATATAGTTGAAATGTACAATTTGACAGGTTTTGACATACGTATATGTAAACCAAAAAGTATCTGAGACAGGTCTCAATCAATTTAGAGGTTTATTTTGCTGAGGTTGAATACACACCCAGAAAAAAGAAACACAAGCCACAGTAGGATCTGTGGCCTTTATTTTTTCTGCAGAGAATTTTGGGGGCTTCAATATTAAAGCAGAAAAGTGGGCAGGAGGGGAAAGGGGAAAGAAAAAAAAGAGGAATGGTATGGTCACATTCTTGTGAAGTCACATGTTGTGCATGAAAAGGAAGGGGTAGGGGAAAAATCAATTATGTATTTGACTCAAACTCAGTAAATCTGCCCTTTTACCCTTTTACGTAAGGTAAAGTAAACATAGAGTAGAGAAGCAGTCAAACATGCAGTCAGCTCAGGATGGAAGGGGATTTTGAATCTCCTCTTTCCCCTCACCCGTCCACCCCCAAGTCCATGAAGATAAGCTGTTCATTTACATTGTCAAGGTAAGGGAGGCCCCCTGTGGCCTTCTATCTGTAGCTATCAGTTTAGGAACAAACATAAAGGCAGTTTTGGGGTTTTTTTTCATGACTCAGCTTCCAAGCTTAACTTTTCCCTTTTGGCATCGTGAATTTGGGGTTCCAAGATTTTATCTTCCTTTCACATATGCAACTATGAAACCTTTGCCACAATTAATATAGTGAAAATACTTCAAAAAGTTTCTTTGCTTTTGTAACACTTTCTTCCTGTTCTTCCACATCTCCTCATCCACCAGGAAACCACTAATCTGCTTTCTGTCACCGTACATTAGTTTGTGTTTCCTAGAATGTTATATAAATGAACTCATACAGTGCATACTCTTTTTCTGGTCTGGCTTCTTTTGCTCAGCATTAATTATTTGGGGATTCATCCGTGTTGTTGAATGTATCAATAGTTCATTTCTTTCTATTGCTGGGTAGTATCCTATCAGGTGGATATACCAGTTTGTTTCACCTGTACATGGACATTTGGGTTGTTTCCAGTTTGGGGCTATTACCAATGAAGATTCTATGAACATTTATGCATAATTCTATATAGATGCATTCTTTTCTCTTATACCTAAGAGTGAACGGCTGGATAAAATGGTAGGTTTATGTTTAACTTTCTAAGAAACTGACAAACTGTTTTCCAGAGTGGTTGTACTATTTTATACTTTCCCCAGCAAGGTATAAGAGTTCAAGTTTCTCTACCTCCTCACCAACACCTGGTATAGTCAGTCTTTTTAATTTTAGCCATTCAGTAGTTATGGTTTTAATTTGCATTTTCCTAATGACTAATGATGCTGAGCATCTTTTTATGTGCTTCATATGCTTATTTGTCACCCATGTTTGTTTGATTCTTTTGCTTATTTTTTAATTGTGTTGTTTTCTTATTATTGAGCCTTTTGTTCTTTTTTTTTTCTTTTTTTTTTTTTTTTTTTGAGATAGAGTCTTGCACTGTTGCCCAGGCTGGAATGCAGTGGCGCAATCTCCACTCACTGCAACCTCCACCTCCCGGGTTCAAGCGGTTCTCCTGCCTCAGTCTCCAAAGTAGCTGGGATTACAGGCGCCTGCTACCACACCCAGCTGATTTTTTGTATTTTTAGTAGAGATGGGGTTTCACTATGTTGGCCAGGCTGGTCTTGAACTCCTGACCTTGTGATCCTCCTGTCTTGGCCTCCCAAAGGGCTGGGATTACAGGTGTGAGCCACTGCACCAGGCCTTTTTTTCTTTTTCTTTTTGAGATGGAGTCTCACTCTATTGCCTAGACTGGAGTGCAGTGGCACCATCTCAGCTCACTGCAACCTCTAAGTCCTGGGTTCAAGCAATTCTCATGCCTCAGCCTCCCGAGTAGCTGAGATTTCAGGCACATGCCACCATGCCCAACTAATTTTTGCATTTTTAGTAGAGATGATTCTTCTGCCCCAGCCTCCCAAGTAACTGGGACTACAGGCGCCCACCACCACACCCAGCTCATTTTTGTATTTTTAGTAGAGACGGGGTTTCACCATGTTGGCCAGGCTGGTCTTGAACTGATGACCTCAAGTGATCCACCTGTCTCAGCCTCCCAGAGTGTTAGATTACAGGCGTGAGCCACGGCGCCAGGCCACAGAATTTTATAATTACATAATTCCACTTTTCCCTCTCAGCATTTAGGCTACTGTTTTCTTTATGCATATGTTGTAATCCCCACAACACATTGTTACTATTTTTGTTTAAACAATCAATTATATTTTAAAGATATTCAAATTATAAAAGAAAAATTCTTACATATTTGCCCATGCAGTTATCATTTTTGTTGCTGTGAATTTTCTGTATAATCATATTTCCATCAGGTGTTACTTTCCTTCTGCATGAAAGATTTCCTTTAACATTTCTTATATTGCAGATCTGTTAGTGATAAATTATTCCGGCTTTGGTATATCTGAAAAGGTATTTGTTCCACCTTCATCTTTAAAAAATATTTTTGCTGGGTTTAAATTTCTAGGTAACAGTTTATTTTTCTTTCAGTAGCTTAAAGATGTTGCTCCACTGTCTTATCACCTGTATCATTGTTTCCTATGAGGAGTCTTCTGTCATCCTTATCTTTGGTCTTCTGTATATAATGTGTCTTTTCTTCTCTGGCTACTTTTAGTATTATCTCTTCATCACTAATTTTGAGCAGTTTGATTCTGATGTGCCTTAGTGTACTCATTTTCTTCATATTTTTGTGCTCAGGATTTACTGACTTTCTTGGACCTGTAGGTTTTCAGTTTTCATCAAAATTAGAAAATTTTCAGCTATTATTCCTTTGAATAGCTTTTCTGTCCCTCCCCCTGCTTTAGGGACAACAATTACATACAAATCAAACTTCTTAAAGTTTTCCCACAGCTCACTGATGCTCTTTTCATTCTTGTTTTTAATTCTTTTTTCTCTTTGTGTTTTATTTTTGGATCAGTTCTAATGCTATGTCTTCAGATTCACTAATCTTTTCTTTTGCCATTAATCTCACCCGTGTAATTTTAATCTCAGATATTATAGTTTTTATCTCTAGAAATCTGATTTATGTTTTTAAAATAGTTCATGTCTCTCCTTAACTTTTCAAATATCTGGAATATAATAATAACTACTATTTTAATATCCTTGTTACTAATTCCTATATCTGTGTTAGTTTTTTTTATCAGTTTCAACTAGTTTATTTTCCTCTTCCTTATTGGTTGTATTTTCCTGCTTCTTTGCGTGCCTGGCGAGTTTTTTCAATGCATAATATTGTGAATTTTAATCTATTGGGTGCAGGATATTTTTGTGTTCTTATAAATATTCCTGATCTTTATTCTGGGATGCAATTAAATTATTTGGAAACATTGAACATTTTGCATCTTGCTTTTAAGTTTCATGAGATGGTTGTTTTTGGAGCTAAAAATTAAAACAATTGAACTCATGGAAATAGAGAATAGAATGATGGTTCCCAGAGGCTGGGAAGGGTAGTTGGGAGGAGTAGGGGGCAAGTGGGGATGATTAATGTATATTAAAAAATTGAAAGAATGAGTAAGATCTAGTATTTGACAGCAAATAGGATGACTTTGGGAAGCTGAGGCAGGCAGATCACTTGAGCTCAGGAGTTCGAGACCAGCCTGGGCAACATGATGAGACCCTGTCTCTACAAAAAATACAAAAATTAGCAGGGCATTGGCTGGGCGCAGTGGCTCACCCCTCTAATCCCAGCACTTTGGGAGGCCGAGGCGGGTGGATCACCTGAGGTTGGGAGTTCATGACTAGCCTGGCCAACATAGAGAAACACCGTCTCTACTAAAAACACAGAATTAGCTGGGCTTGGTGGTGCATGCCTGTAATCCCAGCTACTCAGGAGGCTGAGGCAGGAGAATCGCTTGAACCTGGGAGGCAGAAGTTGTAGTGAGCCGAGATCGCGCCATTGCACTCCAGCCTGGGCAACAAGAGCGAAACTCCTTATCAAAAACAAAACAACAACAACAACAA
>NW_026652276.1:71217542-71282577 GCF_009828535.3 Hylobates moloch
GTGGTGCGATCTTGGCTCACTGCAACTTCTGCCTCCCTTGTTCAAGTGATTCTCTTGCCTCAGCCTCCCAAGTATCTGGGACTACAGGTGCCCGCCACCACGCCCAGCTAATTTTTTGTATTTTTAGTAGAGATGGGGTTTCACCGTGTTAGCCAGGATGGTCTCGATCTCTTGACCTTGTGATCCTCCCGCCTCAGACTCTCAAAGTGCTGGGATTACAGGCGTGAGCCACTGCGCCCAGCCAAGATAGTATTTAAAAAAAATGAAAGTATGTTCAAATCCAGAGAGAGGAGGCAAATTCAAAATTCAAAGTGGGAAAGACTGATAAGAGCACATCTCTGGAGAAGAGAATTTAGCAAGAGAAAGAGGGAGACACAACAAATATATTGTAGGAAAATTTAAACTTTCTCTCTGAAGGTTCAATAATTGAGTCACCCTGCCAAAAATAAACAGACAATAGACAGATTGACAGGAGAAAAGCATACAAGTTCATTAACATGCACTTGGACATGGGAGTCCCATAAATATGAGATTCAAAGGCCCAGTAGCTGAAGCTTAGATAGCACCAATTTCATAGGGAAGAGAGAAATGGGAAATGTAGGCAATTATGAAGGGCAGAAGTTATTTTCAAGGGAAATGAATGAGTCCAAAAAACAGACAATGGCTTGGGACAAAGTTCCTCTGAGCTCTGGGGGAGGTGGCAGGAAGATGAGAGGTGGAACTTCACTGTGAACAAAGGCTATCTTATTATGTAGATAAAGCCTCCCAAGTATTCTCTCAGAGTGCCCTCAGAAGAATGGATGAAGAGTCTGCATAGGCATGATGACTTTTAGTCTTTTCTCTTCTCTAGTGGTTCATCTTTTCTGGTCTTAAGACAATTGCATTTTTTTTTCTTTTTTTGAGACAGCATCTTGCTCTGTCACCCAGGCTGGAGTGCAGTTGTGCGATCTTGGCTCACTGCAACCTCCACCTCCTGGGTTCAAGTGATTCTCCTGCCTCAGCCTCCTGAGTAGCTAGGATTACAGGTACACAGCACTATGCCCAGCTAATTTTTGTATTTTAGGTAGAAATGGAGTTTCACCATGTTGGCCACGCTGGTCTTGAACTCCTGACCTCATGATCTGCCCACCTCAGCCTCCCAAAGTGCTGGGATTACAGGTGTGAGCCACCACGCCAGGCCTGACAATTACATTTCTTTTGGAAGAAGTTTTCCTCGGATAAGGGAATGTCCAGAGAGAGCCTCTCCCTGCACTTGAGGGGAGGAGACAAGAGAAGGTTAGAAAGTCCTTGGTTCTGAGGCAGCTTCTAAGGCTTTCCAATTTCTTTTAACTCAAAAGTGCTCAGCAAGCTGAAGCTTTATACTTTGGGGCATCATTCTTCATGCCCCAATCATGTCATGCCACTGCAGGGAGGTTCCTAATCATTAAGTCCGGCCTTTGCCCATCTTATGAAGAACAGTCTCTTCACCCAGGAAGGCTTGTTCAATATTGGGATGCCACATGGCTATACTTCCCAAAGAGAGCAGGTGTTCATTCAGGGCAGTTATGATAACAATTCTCAGGGAAAATAGTGGAAGGGAAACAATGTAGGAACAAGTTATTTTAACACTGTGACTTGCTATTAGAGAGTATCTCTACATATATAGGGAATTCTTCACATTATGGGTTCCCACCCCATCACTGCAAAAGCCAGACACTCATTGTTCCAGCCTCCTTGTGTAGCTGTAACACACACACACATGATCTGGGATTCATCTATCAGATCCACCAGTACCAGAATCCAAAGCTTGTATACAAGTAGCAGGTGCTGGCTGAATCCATTCTGGTAAGGTGGAAAAGCGACATTCCAGTTTATAGAGGCGGCAATGCCAAGGATCCTACAGTCCTGTCCAGTGCCTGATGTTGGGAGTATTAGCAGGACCTTGGGTGGTACAAGTGAAGTCTTCCTGAATCAGCAGTGTGAAGTGTAATTTTATGAGTTTCCTGGCTCTGTTTCCTCTGAGACTAGTTTTCCGGTCCCCTTGGAGAGTCTGCATGTGTCCTAATATTCTTTAATACAAGAATTGGCAAACTTTTTCTGTAAAGGGTTAGCTAGTTGCTATGGACTGAGCTGAGTCTGCCCCAAATTCATATGTTGACACTCTAACTCTAATGTGATGGTATTTGAGGATGGGGCCTTTGGTAGGCAATTTGGTTTAGATGAGGTTATGAAGGTGGGGCCCTTATGATGGAATTAGTGCCCTTATAAGAAGAAATAACAGAGTTTGCTCTGTCTCTCTGTCGTTGCTGTGCAGGGCACAGCAGAAAGGCAGTCATCTGCCACCCAAGGAGAGAGCCCTCACTAGAAACCAACCATGCTGACGTCTTGATCTTATACTTCCAGTCTCCAGAACTGTGAAAAATATATATTTCTGTTGTTTAAGCCACCTAGTCTATGTATTTTAGTATAGCAGTCTTAGCCAACTAAGACATTAATAAATATTTTAGTCTTCGTAGGCCATATATGAGAATCTTCACTGCAGTTACTCAATCCTGCCACTGTAGCATGAAAGCAACAAGAGACAGTACTTAAGCAAGCGAGTGTGACTGTGCTCCAATAACGTTTTATTTATGGATACTGAAATGTGAATTTCATATACTTTTCATGGATCATGAATATCCATCTTTTAAAATGTTCTTTGTCCAACTATTTAATTATGTAAAAATTATTGTTAGCTTGTGGGCCATACAAAAATAAATGCCAGGTCACATTTGCTGACTTCTGCAAAAACATGCCTTTTCTGCTTAAATGACCTACTGTTGGCTTCTGATTTGCAACTAAGAACCTGACTAATACATTTAGTCTATGCCTGTTTTGGGAGAAGGTTATTCTTAAGCCACTCAGAAAGACAAACACTCATTCTGCTTTTCTTCAACTGCCAGAGAAGAATTTTTTACATAAACCTCCGTGGGTCACCTGCTGCAATTTTTAGCAACTCATAGGCTCCTTGAACTGTCTGATATAACCCCAGAATCTCCTCACAAGGAAAGATTTGAAATATATAGTTTTTGTTCCTCTCCTATAGATTACCTTGCCCTGGAGAGCCTATGCTCATCTGAGTGAGCTATTTGTTTCGTTGTCACCTGAACCACATGACTGTGGATAGATATAGCTCAGCGGCCATAGCTGTAGCTCAGCCTTTCTGTAACTGACAGGAAAGATATGTGAAATAAGACACACAGACATGGAAATAAAATGAAGTAGGCTGCAAGATGAAAGCAGGTCATTCCCTGGACTCTTTTGTAAGGTGGATTTAGGAAACTGTACCACACCATTCTGGAAGTTCACACTGACCAAAGTCAATGACATTTAGACTCTGTCCCTTTTTACCCAGGCACTTCACTACAAGACCCAGGCTCTGTTTGCATTTTCAAATAGAGTACCTTGGCTAATAAAAATATGGTGCTTAGCAACAGAAATGCATTACAACTATATTTAGCCAAACCAAAGCTGTCTAGAAATGTACTGGACAATGTGATTGACACAATTGGCAATTCCTCCTGTCCTTTACTGACAGTATCACCTGGTTTATATTCTGATGTGAGAAGAGTCTCGTCAGTCCAAGATGATTTGATTTTTCAGGGCAGCAATGAGAAGGCAGAGGCTGAGGTAGACAAGGAGGCTTCTCTTTGGTTATGTTTATAATTTGTAGAATTCTCTCCACCTTTGAATATTTGATCCCCAATTTCACTTTCAAAATTACAATAATTAATCAAAAGAGAAAGAAAGGCTGGGCATGGTGGTTCACGCCTATAATCCCAGCTTTTCGGGAGGCTAAGGTATGTGGATTGCTTGATCCCAGGAGTTCAAGACCAGCCTGAGCAACCTGGCAAAACTCCATCTCTACAAAAAATACAAAAATTAGTCAAGTGGCTGGGCATGGTGGCTCACACCTGTAATCCCAGCACTTTGGGAGGCCGAGATGGGCAGATCACCTGAAGTCAGGAGTTTGAGACCAGCCTGGCCAACATGGTGAAACCCTGTCTCTACTAAAAATACAAAAAAATTGGCCGGGCATAGTGGCGCACACCTGTAGTCCCAGCTACCTGGGAGGCTGAGGCAGGAGAATTGCTTGAAGCCAGGAGGCGGAGGTTGCAGTGAGCTGAGATCGTGCCATCGCACTCCAGCCTCAACAACAAGAGCAAGACTTCATCTCAAAAAAAAAAAAAAAAAAAAAATTAGTCAAGCGTGGTGGCACATGCACCTGTAGTCCCAGCCACTCAAGAGGCTGAGGTAGGTGGATCGCTTGGGCCCGGGAGGCGGCGAGACTCTGTCTCAAAACAAAACAAAACAAAAAATACATACACACAAAGAGAGAGAAGTCAGTTTTATTTGGGGACCTGGAATAAGGTCCCTGAGATTGAGAGGAAAAAAGGGGCTCCCAAACATAAACAGTAATAAGTCATGTTAATAGTATCTACCATTGATATGATATGAAGAAAGCAGCATTTTGCCTCTGTGGTCCTCCTCCCCAAAACCCATAATCTTATACTAATCATGAGAAAAGCTTTACACAAATCTCAGTTGAAGAATATCCCACAAAATGCCTGGCCAGTACTCCTCAAATGGTCCTCACAAACAAGGAAAGACTGAGGAACTGTTACAGCCAAAGAGACACGGCAGCTAAACGTAATGTGCTGTCCTGGATGGGATTCTGGAATAAAAAAAAGACATTAGGAAAAAACTGAGGAAATCTGAATGAACTCTGGACTTCTGTTGATAATAGCATCAATATTGGTTCATTAACTGTAGCAAATGTACTATTCTAATGTAAGATGTTAGCAATTGGGGCATACAAGAACTCTCTGTACTATCTTTACAAAAATTCTGTAAATCAAAAACTGATTTAAAATAATAAGCTTATTAGAAAGAAAAAAAGTAGACCTTTCCTTTTGGCTAGACTTACTACCTAGCCTTCCACAAACAACCAGAGATTCACTCTGCACTGAGCTCAGTCTGTGATCCATTGTCTGTGTCTGGGTAATAAAGGACATAAATGATTAACCAAATATTTCTTAACCAAATCTAGACAAAGATTGGAATTAAAATAGTGTACACAAAAGAATAACTTTCCAAAGCATTTTGTTATTTGTCAATGAGAATAGGACATAATCTGTGAGAAACTGCAAGACTGAATTCGACCTTTTATTTTTAACACAACAGCTGAACTCTCAGTGGTTGCCTGTAATAACTACCATCATTGCCTATAGACAGAACCTCTTCCAAATTAAGGAATGTTCCTTGAAGTTCTCATTAAATGCACATTACTGTTCGGGGTTTGATATCCTGGGAGTGATGATTGTTCAAGTTACTCTGTACAGAGTTGAATTCTTATATGAAGCAGAAGCATTATGAGGAATCTGAAATGGATTCTGCAGAACAGTTTTGTTTTAAGTGTGTTATTCAGTACAAATATCTCCTTTGGGAATTTTACCAGAGAAAGTAAAATTACGACTGATTACGACTCTCTGTGATTTTAGCAGTAATTTCTCCTCTTAACCTCACACAGGTCATTCCTAAACAGAGAAAAATTGATGAGCGATTAGTTTGTCACTGCCCCTCACCATTGGTCACACTCTAAGCTGGCCAATAGAAGAAGGAGGAATCTCTTGGTTTGTCTCTTTAGCAGTAAAAAAGCACGGGACTCAAAAAGCCTTTTTCTGCTGCTTCCAGGTCCTGTTTTTGAGATTTGGGAGCTGCATCAGGTCATTTTGATGACCTTTCTGATCTTTTTTTCTTTTCTTTTTTTTTTGAGATGGAGTCTGTCTCTGTCGCCTAGGCTGGAGTGCAGTGGTGCGATCTCGGCTCACTGCAAGCTTTGCCTCCCGGGTTCACACCATTCTCCTGCCTCAGCCTTCCAAGTAGCTGGGACTACAGGCACCCGCCACCACGCCTGGCTAATTTTTTTGTATTTTTAGTAGAAACGGGATTTCACCATATTAGCCAGGATGGTCTCGATTTCCTGACCTCGTGATCCGCCCTCCTCGGCCTCCCAAAGTGCTGGGATTACAGGCGTGAGCCACTGCGCCCGGCCGACCTTTCTGATCTTTGTATAAATTGAGTTCTGATCATGCACCTTTCTCTCTGCTTTTCTTTTGCCTGCATGATAAAGATTTACAATGGAGGCTGGGCGCAGTGGCTCACCACCTGTAATCCCGGCACTTTGTGAGGCCAAGGCAGGTAGATCACCTGAGATCAAGAGTTTGAGAACAGCCTGGCCAACATGGTGAAACCCCATCTCTACTAAAAATACAAAAATTAGCTAGGTGTGGTGGTGGGCAGCTGTAATCCCAGTTACTCGGGAGGCTGAGCCAGGAGAATCTATTGAACCCGGGAGGCGGAGGTTGCAGTGAGCCAAGATCGTGCCACTGACTCCAGCCTGGGTGACAAGAGTGAGACTCCATCTCCAAAAAAAAAGATTTATGAAGGCAAAAAGAGAAAGATCACAGGACTGGACATCAACATCCCCAGCTTTGCCATTAAATGAGTTTTGTCACCTGGACAGGGCATTTTGGCTCTCTGTGCCTCATTTTCCTAAGCTGTAAAATTAGATTCCTAATACTTGCTCTAGTTTCACTGTTACTAAGAAGATCAATGATCCCAACAGATAGCAATAAGATCTTGCTCTGTCACTCAGACTGGAGTGTGGTGGTGCAATCATAGCTCACTGAAGCCTCCAACTCCTGGGCTCAATCTATCCTCCTGCTTCAGCCTCCTGAGTAGCTGGGACCACAGGCCCACACCAACACACATGGCTTTTTTTTTAAGTTGAGACAGAGTTTGTTTTGTTGCCCAGGCTGGTCTTGAACTTCTGGGCTCAAGCCATCCTCCCACCTCATTCCCAAAGTGCTAGGATTATAGGCATGAGGTACCGCACCCAGCCTAAAATTTAAAATGCAGCCCAAAGTCATATTTGAATACTTAAAGGGAACTACTCAGGATTTCAAAGTGCCCTTCAAGCCCTCTAAAATAGCATGTTACTTGTGACCAAGGTGTCAGAAGCTATAATTTGGTCACAAGTTTCACGTGACAGAAACTAATTCTGGCTGATTTAAGAAGGAAAAAAAAAAAGGATTCTCTGCAGTATCTATGTCCTGTGTCATTGATTCAAAGTCAAAGGCAGATATTTCTAATTGGCTTTGCCCACATTGTATAACACCACCTTCCAGTAAGGGAGCTGGGGAATGAAGATCTGGCATTTTCTGCTTCCGAAGTGGGAAGTAGGCACTTTTTCCCACTAAGACTCATAAAGTAGGATTCCCCAAACATAGGAAGAAGTTTCAGATGCTGAGTAGTACCCCAAGAATAATAAATATCTCTTATGTGGAATTTTTAGTTGGATGGGGGACTACCTAATATTGGAGAAACTGCAAATATACATCCAACACAATTGGCCCCTACCCTGGGTGTATTTCTGGCACTCCTATCTGTGATCCCTTATCCATTCTATAACCTATTTCTATGAACTTAGGTTTCTCAAACTTTGCGAAATTTGTTTCTGCTAGCCAACTCTGAGGCTCACTTCTGACTCCCAGCTAAGTCACAACACTTTTCCCATAATTCCCAACTTGGGGCACAACTCAGAATTGAAACTATAAGAGAAAAATAAGCCACACAGCAATGTTGACTTCTACCATACTCCGTGAAATTAGCAAATAGCTTTTTTTCTTTAGGAAGGACATCAGTAGCCCAAATTATTAGAATGGAATGTGTTTTTCTCTGTACTCTTAAAGTTATCCTTTCAAATTTTGGAAATGTTGCTTCTTATTATCAGAAATGTTCCCTAAACAGTTTGTGCAAGCATTCTCCTGATGGTGCCTGTGAGTGCCAATGACATTTTTAAAAGCTTCTTTTCACTTTTGTATTTGATAAATGTAGAACTTAAGCACTGATCTGAAGATGAGAAAGGCCTTTTCATACCAAAGTTTCTAAAGAATGCCCCCAAATGATCAAGATGCTCGTCAGGGTATTGAGGCAAAGTGACTTGCGGGGTGGCGGAGTTGGGGGGCAGATATTCAAAATGAAGGCAGCAGGGAGGTTGGAGACCTCCCTATTGCCCAGTGGATCTGCCAGCCCTCCCTTTGCTTTTAGGCAGCAAGGACAGACTATGAGGTATGTGCTGCAAAAGTTATTTTCAGAGCTGTAAAGATTTAATCATTTCACTGTTTTTAACCAGAGGAACCTTTTATTTCTTCTACTACATTGGAACAAATTTTAAAAGGAAAGCACACAGGCAGTCCCTGACTTAGAGTAATGGACTCAAAGCACTTACTCACTCCTTCCCTGCCCATGCTATCATTACTGCCCTTCGACAGGCTGCACACAGGTGAACTCTCATTCTTGCACTCTGCAAATACTTGTAAAGTACCTATTTTGTGACTAGTACTGTGCGAGGCAGGCAGGAATCAGACATGAAGCCAGTAAAGCTTCAGCTTCAAAGACCCTCAGTGTCATGCACCTCTTCCAAGAAGGCACCTAGCAATATATTTATGTGGTCATATGTTTTTGCAAAATTTGCAGAGGTAAGATACTCTAACCACAATTGATTAAGATTACTATCTCTTTCCACTTTGACTTCCCCTTTACTACAGTTCTCCCTTGTGTCTAGTGGCATTGGAGATTCACAGTAATTTTGAGATTCTTCTAAGGTAATTTGGGCTAGGAATACATTTAGTTGGGCTTTAGTGGGATACGTTTATGTGTTTGGCAGCCATTTCTGTAAGTAGTTAAAATATGCTGGCCATCCCAGCTTAGGAATGGCTGGTAGGAATATTTCTACTCTTCAACATGACAAGTCATCTGATGTTGTGACCTGATGGTGCAGGGCATTGATGATACTCTGGTTAATAGGAGTATGTATGGTCAATACAAAGAACAGTTAAGTTTAGTCACTGTATCATAATTTGAAATGCCCTGAAATGTTATAACCCATATATGTAAGACACTTGGTAGAGGTTTCCAAAATTTGATAGCATTTGTAAAAATTTACATGACTTAGCAATAATGAATTGGGGAACTGAAATAAGCTTTTCTAGGAAATATTAGAAAACATGTTGATCAACCAAGCTAGAGAAAAGCATGAACAACTTTTCTATTCAATATAGGAAATGATCTTATAAATTATTGTCATATGAAAGAGGTAATTGAAGGCTGGGCCCAGTGGCCCATGCCTGTAATCCCAGGACTTTGGGAGGCTGAGGCGGGTGGATCACCTGAGGTCAAGAGTTCGAGACCAGCATGACCAACATGGTGAAACCCCGTTTGCATTTAAAATACAAAATTAGCTGGGTGTGGTGGTGCACACCTGTAATCTCAGCTACCTGGAAGGCTGAGACAGGAGAATCACTTGAACTCAGGAAGCAGAGGTTGCAGTGAGCTGAGACCAAGCCATTGCACTCCAGCCTGGGCAACAAGAGTGAAACTCTGTCTCAAAAAAAAAAAAAAAAAAAAAGGAAGAAAAGAAAAAGAAAGAGGTAATCGAAGAGTACAAGCTAAAAAAGTAAGAAAAATATAGAGATATGTCAGGCAGTTAATAAATAAAAACATTTCATTTTCATAGATGTTGTGGTGTTTATTAGCTTTTTATACTTGTAATTTGTTGTGATTTCTTTATACCTAATTTTGTATTCTTTTGAAAAATCCTTCCTTCCCCAAACTGTGTAAGCTTCAGGCCCGCAGAACCTGGATTTCCCCCTGGTATGTGAATGAAGTTGCATTAAGGCCCATGTTAGTCTTCCACGTGCTCACAGTCTAATAGAACAGACAGACAAGGAAACAAGCAGTTCAACATAGTGTGACAAGTGCTACAACGTGGCATCATCTAACCAACTGGGGAAAAGTTGATCCTAACCTTGCGTATATCCATGTGTGGGTTTTTTCTGACACCAAATGTGTGGTGTTGAAACCACCTTTGCGAAATTATGACTGGGATAGCAAAAGAGATCTAACCTAATTGACTCCATCTTCCTTCTAACCTCCAAGCTGTCCTTGTCCATTCCTGGACGTGGGCTGAACTAACTTTGGGAGGAACTTAATTTATAGTTTAAAACAAAGATGATAACAGCCCTTTCCCAAAACAAACCTCCTTCTTGCCTGGGGACTAGACCGCCTTTGTAGGACTAAGAAATTAGCCACAAGATTAGAAATTATAGTTTAGGAGTCATGCATCTGGAGGCCTCAAGATTCTGACCTTCCCTAAACTGCTCCTAAGATCAGTGCCTGAGATATTTTGCAGACCCTACACTTGATGGATCAGCTGGCACCACCCAGTTCGATAAACTGGCTCATTTGATCTTGTGCCCCCTCCCCACCAGGAACTGACTCAGCACAAGAAGACAGCTTCAACTCCCTATGATTTCATCTCTGACTTCACCAATCAGCACTCCCAGCTCACTGGCTTCCCCCCATCCACTAAGTTGTCCTTAAAAACTCTGATCCCCGAATACCCAAATGCTCAGGAAGACTGATTTGAGTAATAATAAAACTCTGGTCTCCCACACAGCCGGCTCAGTGTGAATTACACTTTCTCTATTACAATGCCCCTGTCTTTAGAAATCGGCTCTGTCTAGGCAGTGGGCAAAGTGAAACCATTGGGTGGTTACAGTGCCTTTTCCAACACATTGTTCCAACACCCATTCACCAGTTATCTCCCACCAACTGGGTGTTCTTCAATTCCATTCAACTCTGATGCTAACTACCCAGAGTTAGTGCAAACCCCACAGGTTAAAGTCATGGTCCCACAAGACTGCCCCCACTTCAGATGCTAGGTAGAAGTCCTGGGTTTCTAGGCTACTCACACTTCTATTCTATTTGGCTGCAAATTTGGGGGTTCCCACGACCCATCCTCATGTTTGATAATTTGTTAGAATTAATTGCAGAACTGAGGGAAGCACCTTGCTTATGATTACTGATTTATTATGAAGGATGCAAGTCAGGAACAGCCACCTGTAAGAGATGCACAGGGCAAGGCTGCGGGAGAAGGGAAGTGGAGAACTTCTGAAACTGTCCTTGTACAAGCACCCAATGGGTGCTTCCAGCTTGCCACACAGACAAAACAATTCACTGAGACTGTGGTATTGCAGTAAAGAAAGAGCTTAATTAACCCAAGACAGCCAAGCAGAAGGACTGATGTTATCACTCAAATCAATCTCTCCAAGAACTCAGGGGCTAGGGTTTTTATGGATAGTTTGGGAGGCAGGGGCTAAGGAATGGGTGCTGCTGATTGGTTGGGGAATAAAAGCATAAGAGTGTGGAAAACAGTCCCTATGTGCTGAGTCTGCCTCTGGGTGGGGCTACAGGATTGGTTGAGTCATAAGTCACCAGTCCAGTTGGAATTAATCAGTTGCCTGAATGCAAAAGTCTGAAAAACATCTCAAAAGGCCAATCTTAGGCCCACAACAGGGATGTTTCCTACAGGAGCAATTGGGGAAGTCACAAGATTTGTGACCTCTGGCCACATGACTCCTGAGCAGTAAGAGATTACAGAAATTATGCCTACATTTTAGCAGAAGTCAGGCCCCTCCCATTACAAAGGCAGTTTCAGTCCCTGAACAAACAAGGGATCTGTTTTAGGGAGGGACTCTTCTCATTCTTGCTTTAAACTATGAACTATATTCCTCCCACAGTTACCTGGGCCTATCCCCAGGAATGAGCAAAGACAGCCAGCCTGTGAGACTAGAAGCAAGATGGAATCAGCCATGTTAGATTTCTCTCACTGTCATAATCCTTGCAAAGGAGGTTTCAATCACAGAGTTGACAAGAATTACATGCCAGGTTCCAGACAGAAGTATAGTTATAATTAAGCATGAGGCTTAATTATAGGCTGCATTTTGGCCTACTTACTTATAACTGAAAGTCACATAGCACTGGATACTGACCATTTGCATCCACATTGTATCTATAGATGTTGGAAACAGGAGGCTTTTGTTTAAGAGTTGCTTAAGATGTTCTTCAGATCTTGAATTCCAGCAGAATAGCTGACATCCACAACCAGTTTGAGGATCCCCACAGAAGAGCTGAATCAACATGAGAATGCAGTTTCTTCATCTCTCCAGTCCATGACTTCACCCTGCAATCCCCACACCTCAGCCCACTCCAAACCCCTTACAAACTCCTCAGGGAGGCAAATTTGAGGTTTCCTTCCATCTCCTTGTTCAGATGCCCTATGATTATTAAACTCTTTCTCTGCTGCAATCCTTGAGGTCAGTGTGTTGACTTGCCATGCTTTAGGTAAGGAACTTGTTACAGTCACACTTCCATGTCCTCTTCCACGGTGCCACTCTCCCACCACATCAATGTTACCAACCCAGAAGCTCTCTAAATTTCATTGTTCGAGAGTTTTTATCAAAGCTTTGTTACATAGGTGTGATTGGTCAAATCATTGGCCATTGGTGATTGAGCTCAATCTCCAGCCTTTCTCCCCTCCCCGGAGGTTGGAGGGTGGGGCTAAATATTCAACCCTCTGATCCCATGTTTGGTCTTTCTGGGGACCAGTCCCCAGCCTGAATCTATCTAAGGCCACCCTAAGTCACCTCATTAACATAAACTCTAGTATGGTCAAAAGGGGCTCATTATGAATAACAAAAGATACACCTATCCCTCAAGAAATTCCAAGAATTTAGGAGCTCGGTGCCAGGAAGTGGAGGCAAATAAAGACCAACTATATTATACCACAACTCAACACCATTAATTTGATTTATAAAGCTATGAAGTTAGACAGTGAGACAAACTTTCCTGAACCATGTTCCCAAAGGCCACCCCCAAAATTTCCCCCAAAGTTACTTCCCCAAGAAGCTTTGTCAAAATTTCCATTAGAAGTTATTTTCGGCCAGGTGCGGTGGCTCATGCCTGTAATCCCAGCACTTTGGGAGGCCGAGGCAGGCAGATCATGAGGTCAGGACTTCAAGACCAGCGTGACCAACATGGTGAAACCTTGTCTCTACTAAAAATACAAAAATTAGCTGGGCGTGGTGGCGCATGCCTGTAATCCCAGCTATTCGGGAGGCTGAGGCAGGAGAATCGCTTGAACCTGGGAGGCAGAGGTTGCAGTGAGCTGAGATTGTGCCATCACGCTCCAGTCTGGGCAACAGAGCAAGACTCCATCTCAAAGAAAAAAAAAGTTATTTTCAGTTCCTTGGCCCAAGATTCCTTGCAGCAATCCTTTCATTTTTGCTTTGCTACAATCAAAACAAGGAAAAACTTATGAAGAATATTAAAAGAGACTTTCCTATAGTGTATGCATAAGTTGTTATCATGAAATTTGAAGTTGTGTGTGATTAATTACTATTTAGATTACACTATTCAGCATTAGATATATAATTTATTGACTATAGAGTATGCGGTTGCTATTCCATGTTTGTCAAATAGAAGAATTGGAGTCTCTGGATGATCTTTAAGCTCTTTCCAGTTTTTTGCTTCTTTCATTTTAATAAATACCCAGCATTCATTAAATCTTGGGCTTCAGGGCCTTAGACACTTCATCTCCTTCTTACAGGTTCAAAAGGGAAAATCAGATTCCATTTACATCATTTTAATTGATTACACCATTTTTGAGAATATAAATCAATTGAGTTGTATGGACTTCCTATGGCTATGTCTTTATCATGGTGTAACTTATGTTTAAATGCTTCAAAGAAAAGAAAAACAGCTCAAAGAGCTCTCAGCTCTGTGAGGTTTGCAGGCCCAGAGAGACACAGTGCAGGGCTTGCAGTCATCCCCTGCTCATGCCTGGGGGTATTGTTTAAAGTCATTTTGTTCCTAACTAACTGCCTCACCTACTGTCTTCATGTTCCTGGAATTCATGATGCCAAGGACAGTATACAGCCAATCAATAGCTTATTTTACTTACCTTTTTTTTTCTTTTTTTTTTTTAAGAGACAGGATCTCACTATGTTGCCCAGACTGGTCTTGAACTCCTGAGCTAAAGCAATCTTCCCACCTTGGCCTTCCAAGTGTAGGATTACAGGCATATGTCACCATGCCTAACCTACTTATGTTATTTGAATAGAAATTATTTTCCTTTTTGATGAGTAGATTAAAAACAACAACAAAAAGAATGGAAATTCTTGGTAACCAACTCAGGAAGTGTCTCTTCTTTTCCTTTAAAAATCCTTGGCCAGGCACGGTGGCTCACACCTGTAATCCCAGCACTTTGGGAGGCCGAGACAGGCAGATCACCAGAGGTCAGGAGTTCAAGACCAGCCTGGCCAACATGGTAAAACCCTGTCTCTACTAAAAATAAAAAAAATTAGCTGGGCATGGTGGCGGGTGCCTGTAGTCCCAGCTACTCAGGAGGCTGACCCACTAGAATTGCTTGAACTCAGGAGGCGGAGGTTGCAGTGAGCTGAGATTGCACCACTGCACTCTAGCTTGGGCAACAGAGTGAGACTCCATCTCCAAAAAAAAAAAAAAAAAAAAGTATTTAAAGTGTTTTGATTATTTTCTTTTTGTTTTTTTAATTGGGCAGCCCCAGAACCAGAACAGATCCAGAGAGACCCCCCTGATTTTTTGTAAGTTTCTCTGAAGATGCAGGTTGGCCAGAGCAGATTGTAAAACTGCAGGGTTTAGCAAAGAAATCACTTAAGCCAATTGAGAAGTGATTAAGGAGAAGGTTAATTGAATGAATTAGTAACTTAGTTACTAGAGTAAATTTTTTCTCATTGAAAGGAAACAGTGCCAGACACAGTGGCCCATGCCTGTAATCCCAGCACTTTGGGAGGCTGAGGCGGGAGGGATTGCTTGAGGCCAAGAGTTCCAGACCAGCCTGGGCAACATAGTGAGATCCCTGCCTCTGCAAAAACAACTTAAAACATTAGTTGGGCATGGTGGGGCATGCCTGTAGTCCTAGCTACTCAGCAGGCTGAGGTGGGAGAATCACTTAAGCCCAGGAGCACGGGGCTGCAGTGAGCTATGATCATGCCACTGCACTCCAACCTGGTTGACAGAGCAAGACACTGTCTCCAAATAAAAGGAAAAGAAGAAAACAAGATTTTTTAAAAATATATTAAAATAAATAGAAAGGAAACAAAGTGGTTAGACAGAGACTTCAGATAGTAGTAGAAGGGAAAAAAGGAGGGTGAGGGGAGAATAATTTTTCCTGAACAGAAAGAAGAAAGAGCAAGGAAAAGAGATATTGGAGAAAGACTACTGCCTTTAAGGACATGGAAGTCATACTCCACAAGATTCTGAATTAATGTACCCAATGGGAGAAACCCTGTAATGTCTATTAGGACTTTTAAAGAGTGATTTCTTCCTAGCATGTCACAGGCCTGGAAGCTTTAAAACGGAGGGAAAAAGAAGGGTTTTTTTGAAAACTAGAAGAGAAAAATCAAGATTTTGTTATGAAGTGGCAACTAAATGACATAGTAACGAAAATGTATATCAAGACCTGTTTGACTATTTTAAAAGTTTGATTTTATATAGTGCCTAAATATGTTGATACATTTGTAATCAGTGTTTCAGTGTAATAAAATGATTAAGAACACAGTCTTCAAGACAGACAAGACTGTATTGTATTATAATTAAGACTGGTAACGTAAATTCTCTGAGCCTCAGTTCTTCATTAGTAAAGGCAGAGTAATAATTGATACTAGCCTGCCGAGAGGATTCAATAATGGAAAGAAAGCCTTGACAATGTCTGGTGGGCCCAGATACCCCAGGAAGAACTGATTTCCTCCTGAGTCTTTGGACAGTTTTGTCATTTAGAGCACTGATTGTCTAGAGCACTGATTTTAGAGCACATTTAGAGCACATTTTGTCTAGAGCACTGATTGTCAGAGCACAGCTCTCCCTTAGTCCCATCGAATGCCATGGGATTGTGGAAAGTCTAGAGGTCACCTAGTCCTTTCTCCCCACCGAGGCAGGAATTCACTCTACAATATTGTTACTTGTGCCTGAACATGTCTTCTTTGCAGAAATTACTTCTTAGTATGGCAGCCTATCTTGTTTTAGAATAACTCTATTAGGAAACTTTACCTTATATTGAACCAACATACACAAATCTGCCTCTCACTTCTACTCCTGGGTCTTTGTTCTACTACCTGGAGTTCACACAATCAGTTGCGTCCTTATTTCTTTTTCTCTTTTCTTTCTTTTTTTTTTTTTTTTTTGTGGGGGACGGGGGATGGAGTTTTGCTCTCGTTGCCCAGGCTTGGGTGCAGTGGCGACATCTCGGCTCACTGCAACCTCCACCTCCTGGATTCAAGTGATTCTCCTGCCTCAGCCTCCCGAGTAGCAGGGATTATAGGCGCATGCCACCATGCCCGGCTATTTTGTTTTCTTTTTTTTCTCTTTTTGTATTTTTAGTAGAGACGGGTTTTCACCATGTTGGCCAATCTGGTTTTGAACTCTTGACCTCAGGCAATCCACCCACCTCAGCCTCCCAAAGTGCTGGGATTACAGGTGTGAGCCACCGCTCCCGACCTGCTTCCTTATTTCAATCAGCAAATGGGCTCCATCTGCACTGCCATGGGCCTTTCTTTACCCAGGCTCTTTTCTCTCCAGTCCCACTGTTGGGTTTTGTCCAAAATGCAACATGAGGAAAAGCCTCCTGGGGAGGCTACCTCTCCTCTGAGCATAGTGATTTGAACAGAGGACCTTTTGCAAATTTTTGTCTAGGGTCAGGACAGAGGGCATAATTTAAACTGGCACAATGACTCTTCACTTTATCAATCATCTGTTACATAATACAATCAAAACAGAGCTTCTCTCTCCTCCGAGAAAGTGCCAGCTGAAGAGGATACAGACTCCTCTTGCCATTGACCTAGCCCTTCACTATGGAAATCAAATAATGTTAGATTCTTTAGTCAAGTAGAGCCTAATCTGGAGCATGGGAAAATAGAGCAGAAACGGGCCACTTGTTCACCGAGGGACTGAGAAAACACTTGGATGGGGCTCATAGTCTGTCTCTCTTCTTTCTCTCACCTCTCTCTTTTTTTTTTTTTTTTTTTTTGAATGGAGTCTTGCTCTGTCACCCAGGCTGGAGTGCAGTGGTGCAATCTTGGCTCACCGCAACCTCTACCTCCCGGGTTCAAGCAATTCTCCTGCCTCAGCCTCCCGAGTAGCTGGGACTACAGGCACATGCCACCATGCCTGGCTAATTTTTGTATTTTTAGTAGAGATGGGGTTTCACCATGTAGGCCAGGCTGCTCTCAAACTCCTGACCTTGGGATCCGCCCGCCTCAGCCTCCCAGAGTGCTGGGATTACAGGTGTGAGCCACTGCGCCTGGCCTCCTCTCTTCTCTTTTCTTCTCTTCCTTTCTCTCTCTTTCTCTCTTCATTTTACTCAGAAGAGATCTTTTGGTAGAGAAAGGTATCGAGAATTAGAGCACATGAATGGCTGGGCCTGGTGGCTCACGCCTGTAATCCCAGCACTTTGGGAGGCTGAGGCAGGAAAATCACTGGAGCCAAGGAGTTCAAGACCACCCTGGGCAAGATAGAGAGATCTTGTCTCTACAAAAAATAAAATTAAAAAAATTAACTGGGTATGGTGGCATGCTCCTTTAGGCCCAGCTATTTAGGAAGCTAAGGTGGAAGGATCGCTTGAGCCCAGGAGGTCAAGGCTGCAGTGAGCCATGATTGTCCCACTGCACGCCAGCCTGGGTGACAAGAGTGAAAACATGTTGAAAGCAAAGGAAGGAAGGAAGGAAAGAAGGCGGGCAGGCAGAGAGAGAAAGAGCTATCATTGGGGAACAGGCTATTATTATTCTGTTCATAAATGAAAAAAATAGGGAAGGAAATGGTAGATGGCAAGTGGCCAAATGAAACCTCAGACTCAGATTATACAACTCCAGTAGCTGCACATTGCCCATCAATATTCTCTTCCCTGTGAAGCAGCCATCCCCAACATTTTGACCCCAGGGACCAGTTTCATGAAAGACAATTTTTCCATGGACAGTGGGGACGATGGTTTCAGGATGAAATTTTTCCACCTCAGATCATCAGACATTAGATTCTCATAAGGAGTGTGCAACCCTCACACGTGTAGTTCACAATAGGGTTTGTGCTCCAATGCGAAATCAAATGCCACTGTTGATCTGAGAGGAGGCAGAGCTCAGGTGGTAACGCTCGCTCACCTGCAGCTCACCTCCTGCCATGTGGCCCAGTTCCTAACTGGTACCAGTCTGTGGCCTGCAGGTTGGGGACCCCTGCTGTGAAGGAGAATTGTTTTCTAAGCCCTAACCTTACAAAGTTACCAAATGACTACGATAAATTGTACAACATTTCATGGCAAGGGATAAGATATCCAGGATATCCAACCTGAGCTTTGCTATGACAGAATCTTCTACTGGAGTTCAGTTTGTGAAACAACCATGACCCTGGTCGAGTATTTTTGTTTGCTGAAAGAAATTGCTTGAGGAACAGTTATCCTGAAATAACATTTCTAAAGTTGTATGTTTCTTTGAGGTCAAGTAAAGCAGATTTTATTTTACCCCAGACTCAACACATTATGAGGTTCTCAAGACACTCCAATAAGGTGCCTTTGCAAGTTCTCCATTTATTGCCTCACAGCTCCAAATTCACTCTTCATTGCCTGCTCTGCAAAAACGGAACTGGGCCCTTTAAATATTTTTCCTCTTCCAACTGGTAAATGGTAAGTTTTGTCACTGAGTCTTTGGTTAGATATTGCAAGATGAACGGGGTTTCCTTCCTGGTTCCTGTTTGTCTGTGTCTTGTAGCCGTCTCCTGCAGCGTAAGTGGCTTCTCTGACAACTGGTAATGCCTGTGGTTTCTCCATCACTGGGCTCCTGCTGTGCACAGGGGTGGTCAGCAGTACCAGAAGCCAGCAGCTTCCCCGGCACCCCTCTTGTATGGTTTTGTAGTAGAACATCTCCAGCAAGACACCTCCTCCTTAACAGCTTTCCTTGGCAGGGTGAATTTCCAGCAAGTTACACTAACCTGGCACCACACTGACTTCTCTATTCAGGGAGTCACATGCCCATGCCCTCCCTAACAAGGTCTGACTCTCAGACTAGAAGGGCAACGGGACTCTTCCTCAGTGACTTTATTTCAGCCCTAGAGGTAATGGCTGCTACTTCTATCTAATATTCCTATATTATTTAGAACTTTTTTTTACTTCTTACTAGACTTCTCTAATTACTCCAATCTTCAGTTACGGTTACTAATTCTTTATATTAAACTTCACCTGTTTGAGGCCAGGTGCAATGGCTCACACCTGTAATCCCAGCACTTTAGGAGGCCAAGGCAGGCGGATCACCTGAGGTCAGGAGTTCGAGACCAGCCTGGCTAACCATGGCCAACATAGTGAAACCCTGCCTCTACTAAAAATATAAAAATTAGCCGGGCGTGGTGCCAGGCACCTGTAATCCCAGCTACTCGGGAGGCTGAGGCAGGAGAAATGCCTCTGAACCGGGGAGGCAGAGGTTGCAGTGAGCCGAGATCATACCACTGCATTCCAGCCTGGGTGACAGAGTGTCTCAAAAAATAATTAAATAAATAAATAAATAAATAAATGAATAAACTTCACCTGTTTGAATTAATGTGTGGTTTCTGCCTGAAGATTGACCCTTGACTTAAATAGTACCTGTATCATACAATTTAAATGTTGGCCCTCCTCAACTATGTAGTTTAGATTATTGAAATACTCTGTTTAGTGAGGACTCTTCTTGCTGCAATGAAGAGTAATCCAATACATATTAGCTTAAACAAAGAGTACTTTATTGGTTAAGAGCATAAAAGGACAGGAATGGTGGGTTCAGAGAATCAAACACTATCATATCTATGTCTCCGTCTTTCTTTTCTCTCTGCTTCCTCTGTTATTGCCTCTGTGGTTTGCATCTGTTTTTTTTGTTCGTTTGTTTTTTGTTTTTTTTCTGTGCGTGGCTTCATTGTCTCATGTCTTCTATAACTGTGCAGCTAGAATCATGGCCACATTTGTGTCCAGCCTTTATAATTCTATGCTTGGGAGGAAAACCACATCCATTTCTCCAAAAAAAAAAAAAAAAAAAAAAAAAGTCTCATTTCCTTTCATCTCCAGTTAGAAAAGTCTTGAGAAAGACTTGACTTGAGTCATGTGCTTATCTATAGAATAATCAGTGTGGCCAAAGAGGTAGGAAAAATTGGCCCATCCTGGGCTACATGCTCACCTTTATTGCCAGAGGAGTGGGTACAGTGATTAGCAGTGCCCAAAAGATTCACTTGTGTAGAATGGTGAAACTTCTAATTTTCCAAAAACATGAGGGATGATGTTCTAGGCAAACAAAGCTATAGTCTTTAGAGATATAGGCTCAAGCTTCAAGTACTGAAAAAGATAAAGTTTTTCTGGTAAAAACAACGGTCATTCATAGCAGTTTGATGGTTAAATAATGATAGTAGGTCCCCGTTCTTTAACCAATTGATCAAGGTAATAATTGTTAGCGTATTTCCTCAGTCCAACAGGACTTAAGTGTGGCGGACATTGTTGACCGCCTGTCAGCAGCCAGTTCTTCCCATGTTGCTTATCAACAGAATCCCGATTTGGTGTGACCACACCATGGCCACGTGCTCAGTGAAGGAGCCCCTCCTCAGCATCAAAGGGTGAGTCTCTGTTAGCAAAGCCTATAGTGGCAATTCCATTTTTACTGCCATTGATTTTTTTTTTTTTTTTTTGAGATAGGGTCTTGCTCTGTCACCCAGGCTGGAGTACGGTGGCGTGATCTCAGCTCACTGCAACCTCTGCCTCTTAAGCTCAAGCCACCCTCCCACCTCAGCCTCTCAAGTAGCTGGGACTACAGGTGCTTGACACCACACCTAGCTAATTTTTGTATTTTCAGGAGAGATGGGGTTTCACCATGTTGGCCAGGCTGGTCTCGAACTCCTGACCTGAAGTGATCTACTTGCCTCAGCCTCCCAAAGTGCTGGGATTACAGGCATGAGCCACCACGCCCAGCTGCCATTGATTCTTTAGAACGAGCATGTGAGGTAATTCTAGAGAATGAGACTTGAAAGAAATTTTTCTGGGATAAGTAGTAGCTTCTGGAAAAAGTTTTCCTCCAACTGGGAGGGCAAACTGCCCTGCTGGGATGTTTCAACATTGCCGTATGAGAAGAAGTTGCCTGGAGATGGGGGAGCCAGCCTGCAACCATGATGAGATAACCCGGGGACAAAACCCAGCACACTGCGGATAGGAGCAAGAAAACATGGCGAGAGACAGAATCCCTGATGGCGCTGTCGAGCTTGCTGGGGCTCAGAGCACGATAGCCCAAAGTATGGTACCTTGGCGTGCTGAGTACTTTCAACTGAGAGACATTGTAAAGACCCCAGAAGCAAGGTGTCCCTGACTGTCTCCTGTCCTCCTATCTCCTGCATAGAAGCCAAATTCCTCTTTCCTAAGGTGAGTCATAGAAACTAGAACCCTTCTGCCTCAAAGCAAGCTATGAAGCCTAGAAAGGTCACTGTCTCCATTTTCCCTTGAAACCCTCATTCCAGAGGGTTCTGCCCCATGCCCGGGAGGAAAGAATACTACACAGACAGGCCGAGAAGAATCTGAACAGACAGGTTTGCTGGGCTTCCCCTATCAGTCTGTTACCATTAGATCGTCCAGCCACATTTCTACATGCTGTCTATTCTTCATGGAACCTAAATGTAGAAACAGACAGTTTCCTCTGAGTCTTTGGGTCTTCATTTCTGAAGGTTCCTATGCCACATAAATCTTTGGTTAAATAAATGGGCTATGCTTTTTTGTTAACCAATCTTTTGCTATCAGAGTGTCAGCTGTGACCATCATGGTGGGTGAGGAAAAATAGCTCACCTTCCTGCCCCTACAATTTCTTAAATTAACTGATCTGGAAATCACTCTGTCTCCAGAATTCCTAAGTGGAAAAATAGATTCCTTACTGTTTAACCCATTTTTAGCCGAGTTTACTGTTATAAACAACGAAAAGAGTTAGAATTGAAATCTGGGACCTCACTTATCATCAGATTTGCATCAGGAAATAGCATATCTTTTGGAAAATCAGATTTCTTTATCTGAGGAAGAAATGAAGAATGGGAATATTAGGAATTCTAAACCCAGCTAGAGCACCTCTAACCTCAGAATCACCCAATATTGTTAGGTCAGCTGCCACCCATAATCTGATATCGACATAGATTTAGATCAAATACAAACAAGGCAGATGTGCATCTCTTTATACATGGATATAGCCTTGAAAATATATTTCTACCTTTTCAAAGCAATGTCACTTGCCAGAGACAGACATAGGCATTTGAAATGCATTATAGCCTTCACAGTCCATGTGGGCATCTCTTATTTGGAATGCCATCTGCTGAGCTCTTCCAAAACTGTGCTCGACAGGTAATTCTATCTGTAAGGAATGCATTCAACTGACAAGCAGCTATTTGGTTTCCCTCTGTGGGAATGAAGATACACACACACACACACACACACAGACACACACACACACACACACACACACACTCCACATTGATAGCTTCCTTTTATAGTTTTTTCATTTTGGTCCTTAAATATACTCTGATTCTTTCATTTTACCTTTTTAAAATGTCTCTTCTTGTTACAATTTCTGACGAGGTCACATAGTAGAGAAAATATGTGCTTTGAGACCTCAGAATCAGCCTAAAATCTTGGTGCTGCCACTTAATGCTTTGCAACTTTGGGCAAGTTCCTTTGCTTCTGAGCCTCAGTTTCTCGTCTATAAAATGTGAATACTAACGTGTCTTCTCACACTGGCATCACTCACTTTTATATAACATTTTATTCTATAAGTTGTCACATTTTAAAATCACACTGATCTTAAGTCACACAGGGATTTTGACTGGAAGAGAATGTTATTCCTTGATTCTTAGTGCTGGGTTCTCGGTGGAAAGCAGTTGGCTCTTCATTTCTTCTTCATGATCTCATAGAAGAGTAAAGAGGATTCAGGACCTTCTGACTCGTCACTGTGGAGGACAGAGCTGACACAGAACCTCTTCCCAATATAAACACATACAAATGCCAGATAAAATATTACTACATCATTTTTTAAGTGGAAGAAATGAAGAAAGAAAAAGGTAAGAGAAATAAAGCAATCCATTCTAGAAATGAAGCAAAAACTCACAGCCAAAGTAGTAAGATTCAGGAGTTACCAATAGCTCAGGGGAAGACCAAACCCGGATGTCGGCCCTATGAGATGGGTGCTGAGTGGCAGCCTCCACACAGCCCTGGGACTCTGCAAGAATCTCAAGTCCAGGGTCAATAAATATAGATCTACCTAGAACATCATAATGAATAACATAACATTAAAGATAAGGGGAAAAAATCAAAACAAACAAGGGAAAGGCAGATTGTCTATACTGGATCAACAGGCAACAAAACAGAGGTGAAGCACAAAAGCAATGAACATCTTAAAAGTACTAGGAAAAAATCACTGTCATCCTTCTATATGCCTAATAAGCAAACATTAAAATATAGAAAGCAAAAGCAAATGGGAACATGAGAAAATTTTACAAATCCAGAGTCATAGTAGAAGATTTTAGTGCCTCTATCCAAAACTGATAGATTAAAGGGTCAAAAAATCAGTAAGCTTCTAGAAAATTCGAACCACACAATTATCAATTTCATATATAAATAGTACCCTACCACCAATAATATAATATGCAATAGTATGTTCACTTTTTAAGCATGCATGAATTTTTTAAAAAATGAATTACATGCTAGGCCATAAAAGAACAGAAATACCAAAAATTGGTATATTATCTCTGAACAAAATGTAATATAATTAAAAATGAATTATTAAAAAGATGCTAAATAAAACCCTGTTTATAAAAACTAAAAAGTACATTTTTAAATAATTTACTTTTCAAATAAAATCAGATGGAAATAAAAACATGTTGAACTAAATGACAGTAAAATGACTACTTATTAAAATTTGGATACAGCTAGGAGAGTTAAAGCCTTAAATGTAGGTACATCAGAATTTAAAAGTATTAAAAATCTATAAGATCAATATTCAGCTAAGAAAGTTAGAAAAGGAGCAACAGAGTGCATTCAAAAATGGTAGCAGGAAGAAGAAAGAAAAACAAAAGCAGAAATTAATAAAATAAAAAATAAACAATAAAGATAAATCTTATGTTTTGAAAGACTAATAAAATAGAGAAGTGTCTGGTGACAAACCAAAATATACAGGAGGCACAATTAATCATATTAGGAATGAAAGAAGCTCATAATTACAGATAAGGAAGGAAAATTTAAACCACAGAAATTGTTATGTTGAATAACACTAAATTGCTGATAGTCAACCTTTTGACTTTACAAAACTGCAATTTGATGTTAATATGAACAATCATAAGTCCTAACATTTGAAAACATAAAGTGAATAATTTTTCAGATAAATGACAAAAATTTACCAAAGAGGAAATTTTAAAACTTTAATATAATCATTAAAGAAATTGAATTATAGTAAAAAAAGTTTCCCCAAACAGCATCACTCAGTTTACAACCCAGTGTTAGCAAACCTTCAAGAAATAACAGTTTATACCTACCTTATTGTCTTCCAAAGAATAGAAAGACAGAGAAAAGAAATTATTGGTTCATTTCAAAGTATCAGTCTTAGAGAAATTCTCACACATGTATATAAGGATAGGAAGATAATATCCGAGGATGTTCATAAACAGAAAGTTTATAATATCCAAAATCATAAATAACTAAATGTCCTTCAATAAAGAAACATATAAGTAAATTATGGGATATTCATATCATAGTCAAAATAAATAAATCAGAGGTATATGTATCAGCATAGAAAAATCTTTTTTCTTTTTTCTTTTTCTTTTTTTTTGGAGTCTTGCTCTTGTTGCCCAGGCTGGAGGGCAATGGCACCATCTCGGCTCACTGCAACCTCCACCTCCCAGGTTCAAGCGATTCTCCTGCCTCAGCCTCCCAAGTAGCTAGGATTACAGGTATGTACCACCATGCCCAGCTAATTTTGTATTTTCACTAGAGACAGGGTTTCTCCCTGTTGTCAGGCTGGTCTCAAACTCCTGACCTCAGGTGATCCACCCGCCTTGGCCTTCTAAAGTGCTGGGATTAAAGGCATGAGCCACTGCACCCGGCCTGAAAAATCTTTAACTATTAAAGATCAGTTAAAAAACAAGTTGCAAAAGAAAATGTACAAGGTGATATCACTTATAAAAATATTTTCATCTTATAAAGGTGGTATTTGTATAAAAATAACTACAAGTTCCTTGTGGATATAGAGGTAGTAAAAGTATGAAACATACACGACAGTGACACTGAGGATAGTTACTATATCTGGGGATGAAGGGAAGTAGATGGGAGGGGCTTGAGGAGGGAATTTCAATATCTGTCACTGTTTATTTGTGAGGGTTAAAGTAAATACTTGTAGTGGGTGGAATGGTGGTCCTCCAAAAGCTATGTCCACCAAAAGCCTGTGAATATGACCCTATTTGGAAAAAGGGTCTTTGCAGACATAATCAAGTTAAGGGTTTTGAGATGAGATCATACTGGGTTAGGGCGGGCTCTCAATGCAATGATCAGTGTCCTAGAAGAGAAGAGAGGGAGAAGGCACACTGAGGAATGCCAAGGACTGCCAGCAGCCACCAGAAGCTAGGAGAGAGGCACAGAACAGACAGACTCTCCCTCCGAGCCTCCAGGAAGAACCAACCCCAGTGACATCTTGATTTTGGACTTCTGGAATCAGAACTGTGAGAGAATAAATTTATGTTATTTTTAAGCCATCAAATTTGGGGTAATTTGCAATATTGTATTTCTTTCCTAGAGCTGCTGTAACAAAAGTTAATATATGTCAAACCTGGGAGGTTTATGTGTGTTGTTTTCAGTATTTGTCTCCATATTTGAAATACCCGAGGAGGAGGTTTGCAGGTGTAAACCTGCAGTAAAATGCCCTTTAATGTCTCTCAGCTGCTTTTGGCTCCAGATACACAGGTACACTTGATAGTGGAAAGTGAAGTCAGTTCTCTGTTCCATTTTCTCCTTTGCCTAACTCTGGCCATTTACCAAAGAGTTGCTAGAGTCTTGGCTTTTGGTGTTCTCTATAGCATGTTCAAAAGTTCTGACATCAAGCCCAGAATCAACATTTTCCAGAATGATTATGTTACTGTAGTAGGTCTGTTGCCCGTTGAATAGGGCAGGTCAATATGCCAAGACACCAGGTTGCAGAAAAGAAAGCAGTTTAATTGTACAGCTGCTGAACAAGGAGATGGGAGGAAATCTCAAATCTATCTCCCTGAGGAGTCTGGGGCTAGGGTATTTAAGGGTTTTAGAGTGGTCCAAAGTGTGGAGATCGTTGATTGGTGGAAGAGTGCAGGGTGGTGTCGGGACAGGGGGATGAAGAAACTGTATTCTCTTGCGGATTCCATTCCTCTATAGGGGCCTTCAGACTGGGTGGTGTCAGCTATTTCACTGGAATTCGGAATTTGGAAAACATCTTAAGCAAGTCTTAAAAGTCTTATGACTCGAATGTCACAGATCTTATCTTGGGGGACAGCGGGGGTGCAAATAGGCAGTATCTGGAGCTACATAGCTTTTGGTTGCAAGGAAGTGGGTCAAAGTATGGTCTGACTAATGCTTAATTGTAACTATATTTCTGCCCAGGATTCTTGTTAACTCTGTGAGGATGGCTTCAATTGCAAAGTCTTTTATTATTTCTTTGTTATTTGTGCAAAGCAACGAAGTGTCATTTAATGTATTTTGTAGCAGTTAATGGATAAAAAGAGTTAGATGGTGGGCTTCTGGAAATAAGTATTAGCTTTTCAAATGAATAATTTTGGAAGTAATCACTTTTTATTCGTTTTTTTTTTTACTGTAATTTGCATTTTCCTGGAATATAAATTTGACTTGCGATGGGAACTCCTACTAAACAGAGGTAGTACCTTACTAACATGGGTGGAACCTAAGGAAGGGCAAGAACAGCAAGGCCTTGTGCATGGTAGAACCTGAAGCTTTGTGCAAAATCAGAAAGTCTTTCTCTCTTTCAATGACCTTCATCTGCCAACTTGCCATGCCAATGGCCCAAGATGGCACAGCATGCTTGGTGAGGTATGATTTTTAAAAATTGATTGAGAGGTGTCTGTGTTCTTAGGTGGAGACAATACCTAAGCCAGGAGGAAGGATTCGTTTTTATGAGAGGGCTCTCTTGAATGCTCCTACTTAGTTGTGCAAATGCAAAGTTTTCACCCTTTCTCTTGAGGAAAGGACTGCCTAGGACTGAAGAACAGAGATTCTACCCATTTTTCCTTAGAATTGAAGTCCAGTAGCTCATCAGGGTCAACCAAAGTGGTTCTGTCCTCTGGCAGAACAGGATACCACAGCTTCCAAAAGGGATGGCACCCAGAGGGAAGAGTGAGTTTAAGCTGGCAGCTTGGACTAAACACAAAATGCCAACAGTTGGATTCTCTGAGGCCCAGCTCTCCTGGCATTGAGTTGAATACGTGAGTGCAAGTCAAAAAAGCTCTGATCTTGGAGGCCAAGCATTAGACTCTGGGCTGAGGAAGACAGGCAAATATCCATTAGCCTGCACAAGACTGGTACTGAATGTTGAGGCTGTGTGGCAGGGATCAGACTCATACTGCTGTGAGCTCATGAGATTTCCAGTTCCTTCCTTTTTGAGGTTTGATAGGGTCAATTCTTTTGCACCAAGAAAGCCCCTGAGAGTTTTGGACAATTAAGTGGGAAGGCCTCACTGGACAGGTCCTGGAAAAGAACATGTGATGACTTGAGTAAAATATTGGAAAACAAAAGATGTAAGACCATATTGTTCCCTAAGGTGGAGGTGTCTTATAGGACACGCATATGCCCTTTCAGTTCAAGAATCTACCACTGAGTGGAAATTCCCAAGTGCATGAATCTAATTAGCTTGACCAGGTCAGATGTCCAATTCTGGTCCATGCAGCTGGGACCTCCTGAGCAGGGAGGCCAATTGGCAGAGGAGAGTAGGCAGGCATTGACAGAAAGGTTATCCTGCATGCAACACAGAATTTTTTTTTTAATTACAGTTCAACCACTAGCTTAGTAAAATATATCTCCAGAGTACAAAATGCTACCTTCACAGATTCAAACAACCATTATCTAATAACATAGGCTAAAAAAGAGACAGTCAGTGTTGCTCAGAACAACACAGACAACTCCAGAAAGACATGAGTTTAAATGCTGTCAACTGAACTGAATCACTTGGGAAAAATTAATCAATCTGAACCTCAACTCTCCCATCTGTAAAGTGACCATAATAATACCTACTTAATAAAAGAGTTCTAAATATTATTTATTTTTGGGTTTTTTTAGAGACAAGGTCTTACTCTGTCGTCCAAGCTGGAGTGCAGTAGCACAACCATAGCTCACTGCAGCCTCGAACTCCTGGGCTCAAGCTGTCCTCCCACCTCAGCCTCCCAAGTAACTGGGGCTATAGGTGTGCACCATGCTTAGCTAATTTAAAAAATTATTTCAGAGATGAGGTCTTTCAATGTTGCTCAGTCTGGTCTCTAATTCCTAGCCTTAGGTGATCCTCCCGCCTCAGACTCCAGAGTAGCTGGGATTACAGGCATGCCTAACAGGTTGTGAATATTAAATACAGTAACATCTACAAAATGCCTTGTCCCTGGCCTATAGCCTATTCTCAGGAAAAGGTCAATGTTCTTTTATTTATTTGTCTATTTTTTGAGATGGAGTCTTGCTCTGTCACCCAGGCTAGAGTGCAGTGGCACAATCTCAGCTCACTGCAACCTCTGCCTCCTGGGTTCAAGTGATTCTCCTGTCTCAGCCTCCCAAGTAGCGGGGATAACAGGTGTGTGCCACCACACCTCGCTAATTTTTGTATTTTTAGTAGAGATGGGGTTTCTCCATGTTGGCCAGGTTGGTCTTGAACTCCTGACCTCAAGTGATCCACCTGTCTCAGCTTCCCAAAGTGCTGGGATTACAGGTGTGAGCCACTGCACCTTGACTTCAATGCTATTTTTAACTATACTAACAAGAGTTAGCAGTGTTCTTCCAAGGTGTCTAATATACTCCAGGGTATTGTTCTCTGAAATTTGTAAGTGCTTTCAGATTCTTTGGGAAAATGTACTATACTGGAAAGAAATTTTATTTGTGTTGTGTTTCTGGTTTACTAAGTTGTAGAGGTAAGACCAGGGAGGGCTGTAATATTTTTCTGGCTGTTTGACTGTTCTAAAATGGGGAGTGAATTAGTCAGAATTTTACAGTTGCAAGTGAAAGAACTCCAAATGGCTTAAACAAACAAAAAAAAAAAAATAGAGATTTACTAACTGATGTAAATGAAAAAGCCCAGGGTTATGGTGACTTCCAGATTATTTGGATTCAGGTACACATAAGTCAAAACCAGAAAGCTTTTGGTCATGCTTTCTTCTGCATGGATGCATTGTTAGACAAGCTCTCCTGCAGTTGTAGCAAATATTCCAGAAGGAACTCCAGGCTCTCATTCTATTCAGTGAAAAGAGATCATCTCTTTCTTAATAGTTTCAGCAAAAAACTGGAGGAAGTTTCTCATTGGTCCAAGTTGAGTCACATGCCCATCTCTGAACCAATCATGAGGTCAGGAGATATGCTATTCTGATTAGCCAGGGCTGGGTCATCTATTTATCATTAGAGCTTGGGGCTAGGGTAAGGGTCAGCTCCACCTGAACTACATGGAGGGCTAGTAGGGAGTCTCAAAGCTTGATTGGGACACTTTTACCAATAGAAAGAGGGTGGGGATGGTATGCCAGAGAGGCATTAAACAAACAGTCCCTGCAGAAGGAACTGCAGCTGTAGGGGAAAAGTTAAAACAAAATGACTATTCTCTGATTGTTTTGCTGCTACAAAATGATTTTGTATCTACCTCATGGTAGCCGCTGAAATTTATTTTCTAATTCCATTTAAAAAAATTATGTAAATCTGTTTGAGAATGTATTCTAGGATGACAAAAATGAGGCCAACTACATGAAAATTAACTTATCAGAAGCTGCAAATAAATTGATTATTTTACATAAGAGTAGTTTCATTCTAGCTGGATGATTTTTGTATGCATGACCACTACCCTAACCATCCTATTATAACAAAGGAAATTGCCATCTGTCACTTTGCTTGTATGAAATATTTCTGGAGGTGGCTTGCCAACTTCAGCCAGAATTATAAAACTAATGAGTTTTTAGCTACCATATGCACAGAGTGTAATAATAGCAGGTTCTAGGCAAATGTTGTCTACTTGCTTCTGGAAGTGCTTTCCCTCCATGATAGGAGCAGATGCCCAAGGCTCTATTAAGAATTCTGTTTTCTTCATAAATCTGTACAGTGACATGGAGTCCTCATATTCTCATGAAGTGATTTTTAGATGGAAAACATGGCCCTCATTACCCTGTTTCTTATGGGGTTTTCAGCCTCTGTTTTGTGGAGACTGGCCCTTATTATGTCAGGATTGAGTACCAGATGCCTTTTAGGAAATTTGGCCAGTTTGAAATTTCCAATAGGTCTTCTGCTCTTTTGATACTTTACTGATTTATGTGAAGGCAAACAAGATTTTAATTTCCTAATACTACTTGCTATTTATATTAAAATGTCTCTTTGTACCTACCCCAGTGCTTTATGCTATAACAGTCAGAATAGGTTAGATTATGTGGTTGTAACAAAGGCCCCTGAATGTCAGTGGTTTACAATAAAGCCTTATTTCTCATTCTCACTACATGTTTCACCATTTTCCATAGATTAACATGCAATTTATTTCCTTGGGGCTCTAGTACATGGGACTCCACCAAGGGAAATCCATTAATACTCACAGGAGAATATTAGGGGGGTGGTGAGAGAGTATTACATCAATTTATAATTTAGGATGCTTAAAAAAAAACAAACCTAATACCAGAAAATCTAGCTCTGTCTACTGATAGTTCCTAGAAGCAACTACAGCCCATGACAATAAGCACACCTAGATGTTGGTTTCTAAATTCCATTCAGCAACGATGAAAGAAATCAGGGCTCCTTGGAAAAATGGCTGATTCTCAGTTTAGGTCAGGGAAAGATTGTTTCAGAAAATAAAGACACATTAAGGAACTGAAAATGATGTGTGTATGCACTCAACAATTGACGGACATTTGGATTGTTTTCACCTTTTTTGCTGTTATAAGTAATAATGTATGAACATCCATTCATAAATAATAATGTATAAACATTAGGGTTCTTTTTTGTGGACATAATTTTCGGTTCTGTTTTATGTATGGAGTGGAAAATCTGGGTCGCAGTAACTCTGTGTTTAAGTTTTTAAAGAACTACAAGACTGTTTTCCAAAGCAGTCATGCCATTGTACCTTCCTACCAGCAGTGTACAAAGGTTCCAACTTCTCCACATCCTTGCTGACACTTGCCTTTTTCCTTTTTTTTCCCCTTATAGTCATCCTGGTGGGTGGCTATCTCATTGTGGTTTTGAGTCCCTAATGACTAATGATGTTAGGCATCTTTAGTATGCTTATTGGCCATTTGTGTGTCTTCTTTGGGGAAATGTTTGTGCAGATCCTTGGCCTGTTTTTAAATTGGGTTTTCTTTACATTGTTGAATTGTAAGAGTTATTATATATTCTGCATACAAGACCCTTATTAGACATATGATTTGCAAGTATTTTCTCCCAATTTGTGGGTTGCTTCTCACTTTCTTACTGACGTCCTTTGAAGCAGAAAAGTTTTTAATTGTGATGATATCCAATGTATTTTTTCTCATTACCTGTGCTTTTAGGGTCATATTTAGTGCCTGCCTTAGATACTTGATTCATTTTGAGTTAATTTTTATATATGATGTGAGGTGGGGGTCTATAATAAATTAATTCCTTTGTATATGAATATCCAGTTGTTCCAGAAACATTTTTTTAAAGACTATTCTTTCCTCATTGAATTGTCATGAAACCCTTGTTGAAAAATCAATTAACTGTAAATGTGAGGATTTATTTCTGAATTATCAATTATATTTCATTGATATACACATATGTCTATCACTAAGCCAGTATCACTGTCTTGATTGCTATAGCTTTGTAGTGAGTTTTGAAATTGAGAAATGTGACTCTTCCACAGTTTTGTTCTTTAAGATCATTTTGACTCTTCTGGGTCTCTTGCATTTCCATATAAATTTTAGGATGAGTTTGTCAAATTTTGCAAAAATTAAAAAAGCTGGGATTTTTATAGGGATTTTGCTGAATCTGTAGATCAACTTGGGGAATATTGCCACCTCAATGATATTAAGACTTCAGATCCATGAACATGGGATATCTGTCCATTTATTTAGTAGTTTACTATAATAGAAGGATAAGGTTTAAGAATTAGGACTGTACGAAGCAGTCTAAAGTTTCAATGCAATCCCTATCAAAATACCAGTGGCATTTTGCTTGAAGAAAAAAAAAATTCTAAAATTTAAAGACCCAGAATTATCAAAGCAACCCTGAGCAAAAAGAACAAAACTTTAGGCATCACATTACCTGACTTAAATTATACTACAAAGCTACAGTACCACAAACAGCACAGGGCTGACATAAAAACATCAACCAATGGAACAGAATAGATAACCCAGAAATAAGTCTACACATGTATAGCCAATTGATTTTTTACAACAGTGCCAAGATCATATATTGAGGAAAAGACAGTCTGTTCAAAAAATGTTGCTAGAAAAACTGGATAGCCATATGTGGAACAATGAAACCAAGCCCCTATCTCTCATATATAAAAAAATCAAATCAAAATGGAGTAAAGACTTAAATCTAAGACCTCAAAGTATAAAACTACTAGAAAAAAATGGGGAAATGCTCCATAGCATTGGTCTGGGCAAAGACTTCTTGAGTAAGACCTCAAAAGCACAGGCAACAAAAGCAAAAATAGACAGATAAGATCACATCAAACTAAAAAGCTTTTGCAGAGCAAAGAAAAAAATCAACAAAGTGAAGAGACAACACAGAATGGGAAAAGATATAACTACCCATCTAACAAGCGATGAATAACCAGAATATACAAGGAGCTCAAACAACTCAACAGCAAAAAAAAAAAAAAAAAAGATTTTAAAATGTGCACTGCTGGGAGCGGTGGCTCATGCCTATAATCCCAGCACTTTGGGAGGCTAAGCAAGTGGATCACCTGAGGTCAGAAGTTCAAGACCACCCTGGCCAACATGGCAAAACACCGTCTCTACTAAAAATACAAAAATTAGCTGGGTATGGTGGTGAGCGCCTATAATCCCAGCTACTCAGGAGTCTGAGGCAGGAGAATCGCTTGAACTTGGGAAGTAGAGGTTGCAGCGAGCTGAGATCATGCCACTGCACTCCAGCCTGGGCAACAGAGTGAGAGTTCTTCCAAAAAAAAAACAAAACTGCAAAATATCTGAATAGACATTTATCAAAAGAAGACATAAAATGGCCAACAGGTATGTGAAAGAAAAATGCTCAACATCACTAATCATCAGATAAATGCAAATCAAAATTACAATAAGATATCATCTCACCCCAGTTAAAATGGCTTTTAGCAAAAAGACAAAAAATAATGGATGCTGGTGAGGATGAAGAGAAAGAGGAATCCTTGTACACTGTTGGTGGGAATGTAAATTAGTACAATCACTATGGCAAACAGTATGGAGGTTCCTCTAAAAACTAAAAATAGAACTACCATATGATCCAGCAATCCCACTTCTGGGTATATAGCCAAAAGAAAGGAAATCAGAATATCAAAGAGATATCTTAGGCCAGACACAGTGGCTCATGCCTGTAATTTCAGCACTTTGGGAGGCCGAGGCGGGCAGATCATTTGAGGTCAGGAGTTCGAAATGAGCCTGGCTAATATGGTGAAACCCCGTCTCTACTAAAAATACAAAAATTAGTTGGGCGTAGTGGTGCATGCCTGTAATCCCAGTTACTCAGGAGGCTGAGGCAAGAGAATCACTTGAACCTGGGAAGCAGAGGTTGCAGTGAGCCGAGATTGCACCACTGTACTCCAGCCTGGGCGACACAGCGAGACTCCATCTCAAATAAATAAATAAATAGACTATAGTTAATAATTTATATTGTATATCTCAAAATAACTAGAAGAGTAGAATTGGAATGTTTCTAACACAAAGAAATGATAAATGCTTGAGGTGATGGATATCCAATTATCTTCATTTGATCATTACACATTATATGGCTGTATCAAAATTTCATATGTCCCCCATACATATGTAAACTATTATGTAGACATAAAAATTTAAAAAGACCACTTTGGGAGGCAGAGGCGGGTGAATCACTTGAGCCCAGGAGTTCAAGACTAGCCTGAGCAACATGGCAAAACCCTGTCTCTACAAAATACAAAAAAAAATTAGGCAGGCATGGTGATGTGCGCCTTTGGTTCCAGCTACTGGGCAGGCTGAGATGGGAGGATGGCTTGAGCCTGGGGATGTCAAGGCTGCAGGGAGCTGTGATCGTGCCACTACACTCCAGCCTAGGCAACAGAGCAAGATCCTGTCTCATAAATAAATAAATAAATAAATAAGAATTAGGAAATAGTAGGTTTTGCTTAATTACAAATTTACCCTGAAATCTCAAAGACTTAGCACCACAAAGGTTTCTTTCTAATTTGTGATGCATGTCCAGTGCAAGTGGACTGGGGTTGTGTTCCCACATAACCATTCACAGACTCAGGACAAGGGAGTCTACAGCATTTTATAGCTGGCTTGTAGGTTGCCATGAGAAAAGAAGGGAGAACTGAAGGATCATGCATCAGCATTTAAAAGCTTCACTCAAAAGGGACATATGTATTTTTTGTCAACAGCTAATTGGCCAGAACCAGTCACATAGTCCTGACTGACTATAAGAGGCTTGGGAAATGTTGAGGAACGCATGGGTATTTGGTGAGCAGTAAATGTGTCCTCCAAAAAATTCATATGCTGACGCCCTAACCCCCCATGTGACTGTATTTGGATATGGTGAATTTAAGGAGGTAATAATGGTTAAATAAGGCCCAATAAGGGTAGGCCCCTAACCGGACAGGACTAGTGCTCTTATAAAAAGAGACAGAGACCCCAGAAATGTGTTTTTTGCATGTGTACAGAGGAAAGGTCATGTGAGGACACAGTGAGAAGGTGGCTGTTTCCAAATCAGGAGGAAAGGTCCTAACAAAAACCAACCCGACTGGCACTTTGATCTTGGTTTCCAGCCCCTAGAACTGTGAGAAAATAAATGTCTGTTGTTTAAGTCACTCAGTCTGAGGTATCTCGTTAAGGCAGCCCGAGCTGAGTAATACGTGTCAGCCACGAAGAGGAAGGGAAGACTAGAAAAATAGATTGGACCATATTGTAGAATGCTTTAAATTAATCTATGTTTAATTTTTAGGCAATGGAAAGCTTTGGATTTTTAAAACACAGCTTATAAAGCAATGCATCATCTTCTTTCCTCCAAGGTGTTCATGAAGTTAAGGTGAGGCACAGGGCGGTACCCAATAGGCACTCCTGTAAATGTTTGATTCATAAGGATTATTGAAGTCACACGCCGAGCATCCAGCTCTGACCCCAAATCTAGTTCTTTTGCATTTTTTTGTTCCTTATGCTGTCCTTTCAGGATAGTTCCCCACATGAAAAGTGGGTCACTGTTACCAGAAGAAAAGCAAATGGACAGTGTCTAAGTAATGATAACAGACATTCATTACACTTCCTGGTAAAAGAAAATAAAGGGTAACTATGACAAAACCAGAAATGTGCTCTCTGCTCCCAGAAATGTGGAATGCTGTGTGCCACTCAAGTCCATTACTTATTCCCAGAGATTATTAACATATAAGCCCCAATTTTTCTCTGTGGAAATTTGTTTCTTAAATTTTTTGTAGAGACAGGGACTCACCATCTTGCCCAACCTGGTCTCAAACTCCTGGGCTCAAGCGATCCTCCCACCTCGGCTTCCCAAAGTGCTGGGATTACAGATGTGAGCCTGGCCCTCTCTGTGGAAATTTTAGAAATATATAATTTTATTTAAATATGTGGGTAGGATGAGGAGGTTTTGTTTATTTGTTTAGGATAGGGTTTTTAGGGGGTGAGAGGGGCAATGAAGGAGGCTTGGTTTCTCCCTCCCCCACATCACTACCTGTATTACGAATCACCTTCCCAACTTAATGACTCAAAACAAAAACAAACACTATCTTCATAGTTGTATGGGTGAGGGGAAGCTTGGCTGGCTAGTTGAGCAGTTCTAAGTCTGCAGTCCTCTAAAGGCTTGCTTGACGATCAAGGATCTACTTCCAAGGTGTCACACTCACATAATTGGCAAGTTGGTGCTGGTTGTTGGTGGGAGGCGATAGTCCTCCCCATGTGGGTCTCTCTATGAGGCTGCTTGAGTGTCCCCACATGATGGCTTACTCTCAGAGCAAGCTACCAAAGACAGCAAGGCAGAAGCCATAACATCCTTTATGACTTTGTCTGGAAATCATACACTGTCACTTCTGCCATATTATGTTGGTCACACAGACAGCTCTCATTCATTGTGGGAGCTGACTTCAAAAAGGCATGAATATCAAGAGGCAAATCACCAGGGCTCATCTTGAAGGCTGGCTGCCATGCTGCTCTCTTCATATTGATGATGTAGTACACATCTTTGGGAGGCTGAAGAATGGTCCCCAAAAGATAGCAGGACCTAATTCCCAGAACCTGTAAATGTTATCTTACATGGAAATGTTATCTTATATGGAAAAAGGGTCTTTGCAGATTTAACTAAATTAAGCATATTGAAATGGAAATGTTATCTTATATGGAAAAAGGGTCTTTGCAGATTTAACTAATTTAAGGATATTGAAATGGAAATATTATTCTGAGTTGTCCAGGTATGCCGTAAATGCAATCAGAGTCTTTCAAAAAGAGTACAATGGACAGAATGCTTGTGTCCTCCCAAAATTCCCATGTTGAAACCCTAACCCCCAAAGTGATAATGTTGGGAGCTAGAGACCTTGGGGAGTAATTAGGTCATGAGGTTAGAACACTCATGAATTAAATTAGTGCCCTTAAAAAAGGACCCCAGAGGCTGGGAGTGGTGGCTCACACCTGTAATCCCAGCACTTTGGGAAGCCGAGGTGGACAGATCACTTGAGGTCAGGAGTTTGAGACTAGCCTGGCCAACATGGCAAAACCCTATTTCTACTAAAAAATACAAGAATTAGCCAGATGTGGTGGCACGTGCCTGTAATTCCAGCTACTCAGGAGGCTGAGGCACGAGAATTGCTTGAACCCAGGAGATGGAGTTTGCAGGAAGCCAAGATGGCACCACTGCACTCCAGCCTGGGTGACAAAGCAAGACCCTGTCTCCAAAAAAAAAAAAAAAAAAAAAAAAAAAGGTAGTGGGAGGGACCCCAGAAAGCTCTCTTGACTCTTTATGCCATGTGAAAATACAAGACATTGGCAGTCTGCAACCCAAAAGAGGGCCCTCACCAGAATGTGACCATGCTGTCACCCTAATGCTGGACTCCCAGCCTCCACAACTATGAGAAATACATTTCTGTTGCTTATAAGCCACCCAGCCTATGATATTTTGTTACAGCAGCCTGAACTAAGACAGAGAGAGACTTGATTCACACAGAAGAGAAGGCAATGTGACCACAGAGGCAGAGATTAGAGTGATGCAAATACAAGCCAAGGAATGCCAGCAGCCTCCATAATTTGAAAGGGGCAAGGAATGAACTCTCCTGGAGACTACAGAGGGAGTGCAGCCCTGCCAATACCTTGTTTTTGGCCTAGTGAAGCTGATTTCAAACTTTTGGTCTCCAGAACTGAAAGAAAACAATTTTATGGGGTTTTGTTTTATTTTAATAATTGGAGACTGTTTATTTTACTTTTGATATGGTTAGGAGCAAGGCCTTTAGAGTCAAATCGTCCTGGATTTGAATCTATCATTGTGATCTTGGGCATATTCTTGCACCTTATTTTTCTCCAAAATGGGGCTAGAAAACAGTACCTACCTCAAAGGTAAAGCTTTAAAAAATTGTGGGTTTTTTGGCAAAATACACAAAATATAAAATTTACTATGTGCTACAGTTTGAATGTTTGTGTTCCCTCCAAAATTTAGGTTGAAATTTAATGTCTAATGCAAGGGTATTAAGAGGTAGGGCCTTTAGGAGGTGATTAGTTAATGAGGACTCCTCTGTCATGAATGGGATTAAGGCTCCTACAAAAGAACTTCACACAGTATTTGGCCCCTTTTTGCACTTTTGCCTCTCCACATGAGGACACTAACATGAGGGTTAGTCCCCCCCCCCCCCCCCGAGGATGCAGCAACAAGGTGCCATCTTGGAAGCAGAGAGCAGCCCTCGCCAGACATCAAACCTGCTGGCACCTTGATCTTGGACTTCCCAGACCCCAGAACTGCGAGAAATAAATTTCCATTGTTTATAAATTACCCAGTCTCAGGCATTGTGTTATAGCGCATAAATGAACTAAGATGCCACCTTTTTAAGTGTATAGTACAGTAGTGTTAAGTACATTTTCATTGTTGTACAACCATTCTCTTCCAGAACTCTTCATCTGGCAAAACTGAAACTTTATACCCATTAAACGACATTCTATTCCCCTCCATCTCTAGCCCATGGGCAACCACCATTCTACTTTCCGTCTCTATGAATTTGACTACTCTGTTTTTTTTGTTGTTGTTGTTGTTGTTTGTTTGTTATGAGATGGAGTCTCCCTCTGTCACCAGGCTGGAGTGCAGTGACGTAATCTTGGCTCACTGCAACCTCTGCCTCTGGGTTTAAGCAATTCTCCTGCCTCAGCCTCCCAAGTAGCTGGAACTACAGGTGTGTGCCACCACACCTGGCTAATTTTTTTGTATTTTTAGTATAGACAGGGTTTCACCATGTTGGCCAGGATGGTCTTGATCTCCTGACCTTGTGATCTGCCTGCCTCCGCTTCCCAAAGTGCTGGGATTACAGGCATGAACCACTATGCCTGGCCTTACTCTGTTGTTTTAATACATCGAGTTTGTATTGCTACAAACTCGGTGTATTAAACTTGATATATTAATACGCCGAGTTTGTAGCAATTTGTTATAGCAGCCATAGGAAACTAATACAGTATTCTTCCCCATCTTTGTCCATGTTCATACAACTTTAAATATTCATAAATGTACACAAACAATTTTACTCACGCATATCTATGCAGGAATTTTTATTATTGCTTTATAAAAATAAGACCATATTACATGTACTCTTCTTTGTTCTCTCTTTTCACTCAACCTGTTTATTGAATTTGTGTTCAGAATAATCATTTCACTCTTTGACTTTGGGCAAACCTGTTTCAAAGGACCTTTATAAGCTTTCATTAGATGTTAATGTCTGAAGCATGTTCAGAGTGCTTTCTCTGCCATCTGACAGTGGTGTCCTCTCAATTATCCAAGCCCTCACGATCAGCTTTGGGAGTTGTGTTCCTCCCTCCTGCTGTCTGCTTTTCATACCCGTCTCCATTCATTAGTGCCTCCACCAGAGGGGGGCAAGGAAATGGAAAAGAGGTGAAATACAACTCCAAAACTGACAGAGATCAATGGAACAGGAGGGTCCAGAAACCAGTTCTTAAAATGGTCATTTTTCCTTATGTTAGGGATGCTGGAAGAAACTTCAGTAATAATACCTACCAAGTTATCTGTGGATTTGACAGGGAGAATGGTATCTACTATCTACTCTTGATTTGTAAGTTTGTTTGTCCCATTTTTATATAATCATGGCAAAAAGCAATCCCTTCATAAATGTTGGAAGAATTCATTCAATCAACAAACACTTATTAAGCACCTATAATGTGGCAGCAATTATGCCAGGCTCTGAATGAATGAACAACTCAGGTTTTTGTTTCTTTCCCTAACAAGTGGGACTCCTGTTCTGTAGCACTGCTGTTGGAAGGTAGGAGGTAACAGTGAAAAAGTAGGGAGGATAAATGCATCAGTTCGGTATCAGTTTCCTAGGGCTGCCATAAAAAACTGTTACACATTGAGTGGCTTAAAACAACAGAAATGTGTCGCCTTATACTTCTGTGGGTTAGATGTCTGAAATCAAGGCAGGGCCGCATTCCCTCTGAATCTTATAGGAAAATTCTTCCTTGGCTCTTCCAGCTTCTGGTGGTTTGCCGGCCGTCTTTGGCATGCCTTGTCTTGCAACTGCCATAACTCCAATCTCTGCCTTTGTTGTTACATGAGGTTTTCCCTGTGTATCTTTGTCTTTACATGGCTGTCTTTTAAGAACATCAGTTATATTGGATTGGGGGCCCACAGTACTCCGGTATGAGCTCATCTTAACTAATTACATCTGTAATGACCCTACTTCTAAATAAGGTCATATTTTGAGGTACTAGGGGTTAGGACTTCAACACATGTTTTAGGGGGTGAGGAGGAGGGACACAATTCAACCCATAATAGTTTCTACTTGTCAAATAGACAAGTCAAATAAGACCTTGGAATTCTGGATTTCATTAATCTAGTAAGTTGTTGTTCTCTGTTTTTTTGTTTCATTTTTGTTTTGTTTCTGTTTTTTGTTTTTGTTTTTTTTTTTTTGAGATAGAGTCTTGCTCTGTCGCCCAGGCTGGAGTGCAGTGGCATGATCTTGGCTCACTGCAAGCTCCACCTCCCAGGTTCACGCCATTCTCCTGCCTCAGCCTCCCGAGTAGCTGGGACTACAGGCACCCGCCACCACACCCAGCTAATTTTTTGTATTTTTAGTAGAGAAGGGGTTTCACTGTGTTAGCCAGGATGGTCTCAATCTCCTGACCTCGTGATCTGCCCGCCTCGGCTTCCCAAAGCATTGGGATTACAGGCGTGAGCCACCGTGCCCGGCCCTTGTTTTGTTTTTTAAGGCAGCGTAGTGGTGAGTGTGCAACTCTGGAGCCAGCATTAGTTTGAATAGTATCATTACCTCTTACTAACTGGTATGACCTTGGGCAAGTTAACTAATTCCTAGTGCCTCAGTTTGCTGTCTGTAAAATGGAGATAATAACAGAACTTACGGAATTGTTATAAGGATTAAGTGAATTAATGCCAGGAAAGTCCTTAGAACAATGCCTGGCACAAAGAGAATCTTGATATGTGTTAGCTAATTTTATTAAAAATGAGTAACCAAGAGTTGATTATTCTTGTAATCAATTCCCACTAAAAAGGGGTGGTGGTGCGCATATTGTTAAAGGGAATAAAGCGTTGCACTGTGTGCATGTACCCACTGGGGCCTCCTTCTAAGAGGAGCCGGACTTCCAAGGAGTGGGCAGCTGCTCACTGCGTATGCTACTAAATTGCCTTTCTTGGCCTCTGACAGACTATAAAGTCAAGAGACTTCCAAAGCCCCCAGAGAAATATTTCTTCTTTTGGACAACCAACCTCTGAAAAACAATTGATTGAAATGTTTTCAAGGAAAATATATCACTATTAGGGAAGCCTATATATATAATTTAAATTTCCTTTGGTTCCTTTTGGATTTCAACTTAAAATGACCTGTAGGCTCTATCAGAGTAAGACCTGTAAGGCTCTATCTATCACTGTGCCTGTCTTGGACATTCTTAAAGCAGATTTGCTCTGCCTAGTGTGACCTAACTCCAGCCACAGCAGAGCCTGAATACAGACTTGATTCCCTCAGATCCCTGAGGAAAAAGAGAAAATTCTCATCACAACTGACAAGACTTGGAGAAGAGCACTCTGTTCTGTATTTGTGTTGAAAACTAAACACAATAAGCCATCCTCGTTTCCTATGAAACTGAACGTTAACGTCTTCATGTAGGTGGAGTGGAAGGTGAGGTGGAGGGGATACTGAAAGAGTTGAGAGAGAGAGTGGGCGCGGCGGCTCACACCTGTAATCCCAGCATTTTGGGAGGCTGAGGTGGGCAGATCACTTGAGCCCAGGCGTTTGAGACTAGCCTGGACAACATAGCAAGTGCCCGCCTCTACAAAAAATACAAAAATTAGCCAGGCGTGGTGTTGCCAACCTGTAGTCCCAGCTACTCGGGAGACTAAGGTGGGAGGATTACTTGAAGCCAGGAGTTAGAGGTTACAATGGGCCATGATCATATGACTGCACACCAGCCTGGGAGACAGAGCAAGGCCCTGTCTCAAAAAAAAAGAAAAGAGTTGAAAGAGAACATGATTGCAGGCGGAGTCAGGCTTCAGTTGCTGAATCAAGGCCCATTGTCTTGACTCACTTAAACATCACAGAATTCTTTAGCTGGAAGACCTTGAGGGGTTAATAATTCAGGAGTTGAACCAAAGTGTAGAAAGTAATTTGTTAGAAATAATAAAAGTGCAGCTTATGACTGATTGATTAATTACTAAATTCCAGGGGATTCTAAGTTCTTATCATACATTGGTCCTCAAAGTATGGTTCTTCCAAGACCAGCAACTTCGCATCACCTGGGAACTTAATAGAAATGCACATTTTTCAGCCTCACTGCAGACTTAACTGAATCAGAAATTGTAGGGTGGGGCCTGGCAACCAGTGATTAACAAGCCCTCAAGGCGACTCTGATGCCCACTCCAGTTTGAGAACCACTGTTAAAATTGTATCAATTTAACACACCTGGCATTCAGGTGTGCTTTATCAAGGGAGTATGAATGGGTGAAGTTGTATACAACTAGTGCCTGGGGACTGGGGCACAGAGAGCCATGCAATGTGCACATGTCATTCTCAGATATCCCATTAGGATAAAGATAGACAGTTAGTGACCTTATCTAGACCCCATTGTACAGATTAAGAAGCTGAGGTGCAGAAGGGTTATGCGACTTACCCAAGCCACGTGGATACTAAGAGGCAGAGAAGACACTAGGTCCCACCTTGCCCAGAGACCACCAGCTCAGAATTTTCTTTTGTCTTTTTTCTTGAGAGAGGATCTCACTCTGTTGCCCAGGCTGGAGTGCAGTGGCTTGATAAAGCTCACTGCAGCCTTGAGCTCCTGGGCTCAAGCAATCTTCCTTCCTCAGCCTCCTGAGTAGCTGCAACTACAGGCATGTGCCACCATGCCCGGCTAATTTTTTTTTTCATTAAAAATTTTCTACAACTATTCACCAGACTCTGAAAGAAGATGATGGCTGCCAGAGGTGGGCTCCTAACTCCTCAAGAAAGGTTTGGCTATGGTTTGAGACCAGCCTGGGCAACATAACAAGACCCCTTCTCTAAAAAAAAATTTTTTTTAATTGCTGGGCATGGTGGCATGTGCCTGTAGTCCCAGCTACTTGGGAGGCTGAGGTGCGAGGATCATTTGAGCCCAGGAGTTTGAGGCTACAGTGAGCCATGATCATGCCATAGCATTCTAGCATAGGTGACAGAACTAGACCTTGTCTCTAAAAAAATATAAGCCTCAAACTCCAGGGCTCAAGGGATCCTCCCACCTCAGCCTCCCAACTAACTGGGACTACAGGTACATGCCATCATGCCCAGCTAATGTTTTTTACATGTTTTTGTAGAAAGTAATTGTTACTATATCGCCCTCCCGCCTCAGCCTCCCAAAGTGTTGAGATTTAGGAATGAGCCACTGGGCCCAACCTAAAATAACATTTTTTTTTTTTTAAAAGATATAGGCCTGGCGTGATGGATCATAACTGTAATCCTGGCACTTTGGGAGGTCGAGGTGAAAGGATTGCTTGAGCCCAGGAATTCAAGATCCACCTGGGCAATACGGTGAAACACTGTCTCTACAAAAAATACATAAATTAGCTGGGCATGGTGGTGCATGCCTGTAGTCCCAGCTACCTGGCAGGCTAAGGTTGGGAGGATCACCTGAGCCCAGGAGGTTGAGGCTGCAGTGAGCCATGATCGTCATGCCACTGTACTCCACCCTGGGCAAAAGACCCTGTCTCAAAAAAAAAAAAGAAAAGAAAAAGAAAGATATGACCTGATATAGAGCCCTGTAGTCTAGTGGAGCCAGACGTGGAATTCACCCATTAGCAAAACCTTTTGGAGATAAAAATATTTTTTCTAAAAAAAAATTTTTTTAGAAAAGCCTTTATAACTTTTCATTTTGGTAAGAAGGACAATTTTACAAAGTAACATCTACTCTGGCCATAATTTCATAAAAGAGATGACTTTTTTTTACAGCAAAGATGTAGATCAGATATGAAATTAGGATAAAAGACAAGTTTTTTTATGTTAAATACATTTTGCTTGTTTAAAAAAAAAAAAAAAACACCCAAAATGCTTTTTGCTGTTTTCCTCTTATTTCTTCATGTGCACAGAGCACTAAAACTAAAACGCTGTGTACAATCATAGGAAGCTCAAATGTCCTGCTAAAGACCCCTGATTAACAGGGGCTCTGACTGCCTGCCTTACCCCAAATGCAAGCTCTCATCACCAAGTAGGCATTTAATAAATGTCCTTTGATGATAAAAATTAGGAGGACAGAGTGGGTTTATAATTTTTTTTACAGTTAAAAAATTACATGCTAGAGGTAGAGAGGACTTAAATTGCTTTTCCAAAGTCACACAACCAGTTTTAAAAGGAGCCGGTGCTGGAACTGAAGTCTTCTATCTCCTGGTTCCAAATCCTTTTTCCTTAGACTACACTGACATTGATAAAGGAAGTCTAAAAGGATGTCTCTTATTTCCTTAGGGGGAACATGTTTATTTACCCAGGCAAAGGTATAATGAAATCAAATATCAAGGACCTATTACCAGATATAAAGATAACATCAACTGAAGAGATGCTGGGAAAATTGGGGGTGTCAGGTTAAAGTGGCAAAAAGGCAGCATAACAGGGAGTGAAGCTTGGCGGTGAGGGGGAGGTGAAGGAGGGGGCGGCGAGGGGTGATGGTGGGGACAGGGGAGCCAAGAATGTTTCTCTATGAAAAAACAACTGCTGGAGTGGCCAGGCTGAGCTTATGCAGATGCTAATTGATTTCTGTAGGTCCAGAAAGGCTTGTTAGACAAGCTTTAAAATGAGAGGAGGCCAGGCATGGTGGCTCACATCTGTAATCCCAGCACTTTGGGAGGTAGGTGGATCACCTGAGGTCAGGAGTTTGAGACCAGCCTAGCCAAAATGATGAAACCCTGTCTCTACCAAAAATACAAAAAATTAGCTGGGCGTAGTGGCGCATGCCTGTAATTCCAGCTACTGGGGTGACTGAAGCAGGAGAATCGCTTGAACCTGGGAGGCAGAGGTTGCAGTGAGCTGAGATTGTGCCACTGCACTCCAGCCTGGGCGACAGAGTGAGACCCTGTCTCGAAAGAATAAAAGAGGCAGGGCACGGTGGCTCACGCCTGTAATCCCAGCACTTTGGGAGGCCGAGGTGGGCAGATCACGAGGTCAGGAGTTCGAGACCAGTCTGACCAACACGGTGAAACTCCATCTCTACTAAAAATACAAAAATTAGCCTGGCATGGTGGGGCACACCTGTAATCCCAACTATTCAGGGGGCTGAGGCAGGAGAATCACTTGAACCCGGGAGGCGGAGGTTGCAGTGAACCGACATCGTGCCATTGCACTCCAGCCTGGGCAACAGAGCAAGACTCTATCTCAAAAAAAAAAAAAAAAAAAAAAAGCATCCATTTAACTCAGATATCACTAGATACATTTATGACTGAGTGTAGTCAGTGCACAATAGCATTGAACAATTAAACTTTTGTGTGCACCTCAATGAAGTATCTTTGTATATTATATTTCTGCTGTATTAAATAAGTATAGGGTAACCTATGCATCTTAGGTGAGTTCAACTACACAAGAAAAGAAAGAGGAAGTGAACTTACCATGACAAACGGTTTGATATAATTCGTGGTGAAAACCAAAAGGCTTCCTACAACCCAAACCGGTTATAGAAAGGGAGCCAGTAAAAGTAAGTAATAAAACAATGCTTGTTTAAATTTTTGTCGCATGAAAGGCTCTACAGCAATGTAAACTGTGTTACAGGCACTAACAATCTTGCAGGATTCAAGGTCTCTGAATTGTTGAGCATCTGTCTTCAGAGCACTTTTTAGTTTCTAAGAATGTAACATGGGGCAGGAAGCAGAGAAATCAACCAGAAGTAAGGTTTTCATGTGCCCAAAGGATGTCACCACAAAGATCATAGGAGATAATGTAGACATATCTGAAGAAGTGCCTTCTGGGCTGGCTGCTTATGACTGCTGTCCCTGGCCCAGCCAGCTGTATATACCTGCTGGCTGAAGTTACTCTCTCAGCCTCCTGGATTTATTCAGCTTCAAATGCAGCTTCCTTTCTCCCTCCTGGTAACAGTCAGAGAAGCCTAGATCCTGTTAGCAGTTCCTAGATTTCTTCTCAACATTTCACAGCATTCTCTCAATGAATTAACCTTGCCCTAATTTAATTAGCCGGCAAATTCTCCCTTGTAAATTGTCCTAGTTTAGTTTAGTCTCTAGATGGTTCAGATATAAGGATGTTGCAATACAATGCAAAAAAGTCAGAGTCCGAAGTGTCTGTGAACATTAAGACTGGGTGTTTGTTTGTTTTTTGTTTGACTTTATTTTTGCACAGGGCATTGTTTTTGTTTACTGTGGTGCTTAGCTCATTGGATGTATTAATTGGATATACTAGTCAGAGATTTTTCTGATTATGTCTGAAACTGAAATTCTTTTCTTTCGCAAATACTTGCCTAGATGTGGTCTTGGTGGGGAGCAGCCCCAGCCAGGGCTATTACACTTAAACGGAAGATACTGACCATGGCTGGATATGGTGGTATGTGCCTATAGTCCCAGCTACTCAGGAGGATTGCTTGAGCCCAGGAGTTCATTCTCTCCTATAGCCGCATTCTAGCCTAAGCAACATAGGGAAACTCTTGTCTCCTATAAAATAATAATAATAATAAAAAAGACCATGAAGGTGTGAGTGGCATTATAACCTTATTTCTCTTTCAGAGGCGCCGCTATAATACACACCTTGGTTGCCACATTCCAGTTCAGCTCCATTCATCTAAAAATAATCAGTTGCTTCACTGATAATGATACTATAATGACGTTCAAATTCAGAACAGTAATACAACTTTTTAACATGAGGAAAATGTAAATAAACATAAATGAAGACATGACACCGTATTTTGATTTACCTAGTTAGCCAGTAGGAGGTAAAAAACAGGCATTCCCATACACTGCCTGTTTCTACAAGCTCCTAGAAATTTTGAGAACGTGTATCAGTATTGTCATTAGTTTGCCAGGGCTGCGATAACAAAGTTCCATGGATTGGGTAGCTGAAATGACAAATGTTTATTTTCTCGCAATTCTGGAGGCTAGAAGTCCAAGACCAAGGTGTAGGCAAGGTTAGTTTCTTTCAAGATCTCTCTTCCTGGCTTGTAGATGACCATTTTCTCTCTATCTTCATATGGTCTTCACTTTCTACATATCTGTGTCCAAATTTCCTCTTCTTATAAGGACTCCAGTCATATTGGATTAGGGCTCACCTAATGACCTCACTGTAACTCATTATAATTACCTCCTTAAAGATCATATCTTCAAATACAGTCACATTATGAGATATGGGAAGTAGGACTTCAACAAATAGATTTACAAAAGGACACATTACTGAGTCAGATTTTGTAAACTATATTAAAGAAATAAATATAATTTCTTAGGTTATAGGAATATATATTACTTTCTTATAACCTGCTTTTCTTACCCAATATATATTTGAACATTTCTGTGTATATTTAAACACTTACAATATAAATTTTCATTACTATCTAGCATTCTATCACATAGACACCTAATAATTTATTTAGCAGTCCTAACTTAAACTTAATTTTTTGAATAAGAAAAACATTCATATGGTTCAAAATCAAAAAAATATAGAAAGGTAAATACTTCCATCCTGCCCCTGTTCCATATAAGTAACTCCTTTTATTAGTTTCTCGTGTATTCTTCCAATGTTTCCTTATGCAAATAAAAGCAAATGCAAATACATGCTCTTATTTCCCCTGCTTTCTTACACAAAGGGAACACACTATTTACACTGTGCTGCACCTTACTTTTTCTAAAAAGCAACATATTTCTGAATCTTCTCCATTATCGGTACGTAAAGAGCTTCCCCATTCTCTCCTATGGCCAGAAAATATACAGTTGTGTAGCTGAACCATGGTTTACTTAACCAATGTCTTCTATACAAGGTTGTCTCTAATTTTTCTTCTGTTACAAACAGAGGGGCAAAGAATAAACTCATACATGTCATTTCCTACAAGTACAGATGTATTGCTAAGATAAATTCCTAGGAGTGGGATTGTTGAGTCAAAGTGCATTTATTATTTTGATAGACACTGCTAAAATACTCTGCACTGGGCTTGCATCATTTTGCAGTCCCACCTGCAGGGAACAGTAACTAATTTTTCACAGCTTCCCCAAGAGAATGAGTTGTAAACTTTGGGATAGTTGTCAATATCAAATGCCTCATTTTTGAATGTTTAAGTTGTTTGTACTTTTGTTACACTTAGCAGCACTAGGATTGATATCCTTAGAGCTACACCTTTGCTCATTTTAATTGTAGCCTTAAAATAAATTTCTTAAAGTTGATTATGTTGTTCTGGGAGTACATGCATTTTTAGGGCTTTTGATCTGTACTATTTTGAGGATTCTTGAAGTCTCAGGGGTTTTTAAGCACGGAGAGGAGAACTCTCCACTCTTATAATGTAATTAATGCTCTAAGTTTGTATAGCTAATAAACAAAACTCAGAAAATCAGTTTCCTTGAGCATTTAAACATTGATTCTAAACATAATTAATTAAAGTCCCTTCAATGATTTAAAATTTAATTACAAATTTAATTTGAAGCATTATTTAGAATTCTTCAAATGCCTTAAACAACAGTGAGAATAAAACTTATACTTACAATTTAAAAATAGCAACACCATGAATTCAATTTATTTTATAAAAAGCCTATTCTTATACCTTCCTAAGGTTGCAATAATACTAATTTCTATACTTTCCCAGGATTACATTAATTTTACTAAAGCCAAAAGTAAAAAAAAGAAAAAGAAAAAGAAAGAAGAAGACTAAATCAGACTAATTTAGGTTAGAGAGCCTGGGTTGTTAATTTAGTTGAGATAGGCTCGTATCTTTGAAAGTGATTCAAACCTGGCCGGGCGCAGTGGCTCACGCCTGTAATCCCAGCACTTTGGGAGGCTGAGGCAGGCAGATCACTTGAAGTCAGGAGTTCGAGACCAGCCTGACCAGCATGGTGAAACTCCATCTCTACTAAAAATACAAAAAATTAGTTGGCTGTGGTGGCAGACGCCTGTAATCCCAGCTACTTGGGAGGCTGAGGTCCAAGAAGAGAATCACTTGGATCTGGGAGGTGGAGGTTGCAGTGAGCCGAGATCATGCCACTGCACTCCAGCCTGGGTGACAAAAAGAAAGTGATTCAATCCTGTATCATGGACTAGTCTAGACCCCCCCTCCCTTTTAAAAATAGATTTTATTGTTAGAGCCGTTTTAGGATCACAGCAAAATCAAACAGAAAGTACAAAGAGTTCCTAATCCCCCCATCCCCAAACATGCCCAACCTCCCCTACTGTCAACATCCCACACCACAGTGGTACATTTGTTACAATGGATGAGCCAACATGGATGTATCATGATCACCCAAAGTCCATAGTTTGTATTCGGGTTCATGCTTGGTGTTGTACATTCTATGGGTTTGAACAAATTTATGGTGACATATATCCACTGTTATAGAATCATACAGAGTGGTTTTACTGCCCTAAAAATTCTCCATGATCTGCTTAATCATCCCTCCTTCCCACTAATGCACTTACTGATCTTTTAAATGTCTCCCTCGTTTTGACTTTTCCAGAATGTCATATAGTTGGAATCATACGGTGTGTAACCTTTTCAATTTGCCTTCTTTCGCTTAGTGATATGTATTTTAGTTTCCTCCATGTCTTTTCATGGCTTGATAACTCATTTTATTTTTAGTTCTGAAGAATATTCCCTTGTAGGATGTCCCACTATTTATCCATTCATCTACTGAAGGACATCTTGGTTGCTTCCAAATTTGGGCAATTATGAATAAAGTTTCTATAAACATCCATGTGCAGGTTTTTTGTAGACATAGATTTCAATTCATTTGGATAAATACCAAGGAGCATGATTGCTAGACTGTATGGTAAGAGTATGTTTAATTGTATAAGAAACTGCCAAACTGTTTCGAAGTAGTTGTACTGTTTTGCCTTCCCACCAGCAATGAATGAACATTCCTGTTGCTCCTCATCCTTGTCAGCACTTGGTGTTGTCAGTGTTTTGAATTTTGCCCATTCTAATAGGTGCGTAGTGGTATCTCATTGTTGTTGTAGTTTGCAGTTCCCTAATGACATATGATGTTGAACGTCTTTTCATATGCTTATTTGCCATCTGTAGATCTTCTTTGGTGAGATAGGTCCCTTTTTATTGTTAGGTTTTCCTCATGTCAGGGGGACTTTTCATGTCCAGTCCACACTTTTACATAGATTTTAGTTTCTAGCAAGCTGATCTCTTTTCCTAAAATAATGCATTCTATTTGCTTGGTCAGCATTACATAAACCAGTATCATGTCCCCATTAAATATTGACCTGGTCTAGCACTATTGGAACCCGTATATGCCTTTCTAGGCCCTAGAAGTGATAGGCCCCTTAAAGGTTTCAACTCCATGCAGACAAGGGGTAGAGATTGTATTGCCCAGCCTCCCTCTTTAGAACATTTGGCTAATCCATCACCTTTCTACCTCTCCTCTCTCATCCATCCTAAAGTTGGTAGGGTTCTTACCGTTTTTCATTATAATTTGGCTATCTCACCATTTCACAACTTTCTCTTTTCTTTCTTAATCAAATAGAGACAAATGCATGCCGTATTTTATTAAATGTAAGATGCTATTGATTGTCAGCTGCTTCATTATTTTATGTGCCTCTAGGAAAGAACAAAAACTAATTAAACTATGACACAATGTCTTACTGATAATCTTACATAGTTGAGGAATCAGTTAAAAGAGCCTCTCATTGCTCTGAAATTTCTTTCTATGAGGGACTTGGCCATTTTTCCCATCTTCAGTTGTATTTCTTGACATGTAATAAGAATCTTTTTGCATGTATCTCAGTAACAAAATATAACATAGTTTCATTTATGGCAGGTAGCTTTCTTTCTAAGTCCCATAAAGCACTTAGTTGTTGCATTGGAAAAAAATATGGGAGATATGTTGACATTCCTCTAAAGATGAAGATTTGCTTCACTAATAGCAAATGTACATTCTGCTGCTCTGTTTTATTGCTTTTCTGTGTATATAATATTTCATTTCAATCCCAAAGTTATAGAGGAAACCTTTATTTTTAGACATTTCAAACAGTGGTTTAACTCATCTGTAAAATAACAAACAACAAAGCAGATTACTCAGCTTAAGTGACGAGAATGGACAGCTGTTACCAAATGTGAACATGCTGCTCTCCACCCAACAGCAATTAAAAGGCCATCTATTGTAGAACCACCTGAATTTCAGAGGTGTTAAAATATGAAAAACAGCTGTCTTGGCCTGGTGCCATGGCTCACGCCTGTAATCCCAACACTTTGGGAGGCCAAGGTGGGAGGATCACTTGAGCCCAGGAGGTGGAGACCAGCCTGGGCAACATGGCAAAACCTCATTTGTACAAAAAAATACAAAAATTAGCCGGGTGTAGTGGCATGTGCCTGTAGTCCCAGCTATTCAGAAGGTTGAAGTGAGAGGATCGCTTGAGCCTGGGTAGTCAAGGCTGCAGTAAGCTCAGATTGTGCCACTGCACTCCAGTCCTGATAACAGAGCAAGACCCTGTTGGGAAAAATAAAAAATAAAAAAAAAAGCTGTCTTAGAATCAATAAGTGTGTATCTTATAATTTCTGTAATTTAACTGTCATATATTTAATAGACGATAGATGGAACACCTATGAATGTCAACATTCTCCTATTTTTAGAGACAGGGTCTTGCTCTGTCTCCCAGGCTGGTGTGCAGTCATATGATCATGGCCCACCGTAACCTCTAACTCCTGGGCTCAAGCAATCCTCTCACCTCAGCCTCCCAAAGTGCTGGTATTACAGGCATGAGCCACTACACCTACCTATTAAAAATACATTTAAAGAATATAGCATATTCCATTGCATTCACCCTTATTTAACATCATAATTTCCTTTTGTTTTTTATTTACTTAAAATCTTTTTTTTTTTTTTTTGAGGTGGAGTCTTACTCTATCACCCAGGCTGGGGTGCAGTGGCACGCTCTGACTGCAACCTCCAAATCCCGGGTTCAAGTGATTCTCCTGCCTCAGCCTCCCAAGTAGCTGGGATTACAGGCACCAGCCACCAAGCCCAGCTAATTTTTGTATTTTAGTAGAAATGGGGTTTCACCATGTTGGCTAGGCTGGTCTCAAACTCCTGACCTCAACTGATCTACCCACCTCAGCCTCCCAAAGTGTTGGGATTACAGGCGTGAACCACCATGCCCAGCCCACAATTTCCTTTTTATATAAAATATGTAGATTTTTCCTTTTTGGAGTGGCTTACAGACTCACAGATTTTCAGATATGTAAATAATTTCAATTAGCCATAACTATCTTTTGTTTTGTTTTGTTTTTTTTGGATGCTCAAATGACACAAAATGACACAAGTTGACCAGGCCTGCCTTTAAGCTGGCTCTTTTGTCCTTTCAACATTACTCTGACATTTTAAAAACATCTTTGCTTTCTGAAAACATTAAGATATTCTAAGTCTATCTTTATTTTTCTCCCTATCATAGGACATGACATTAGCTACTTTTAATGGTTACTAGAATTTAAGACCAAATCTGGGCACACACTGGGGTTCCAACTTAGATGGTTCCATTTTAGTATCAGTGTAGCCAGGACGATAGCACTGCTAGGTGCCAATTTAATGGCAGAGCTGGAAAAGGCATTTCTCTTGAAAATCTTGAGTTCATGTCAATTTCTCCATGTGTAATGGAGAAATATTCTAATCGAACTGTAAATCCCTTTAAATTCTGATCTAATCACAAGTTTTAAATTTGTTTTCTATACAAAATGCTTACTTAAATGTTTAACCTTTCACATATCCATAAGTTTATCATCTTTTCTTTTTTTTTTCTGAGATGGAGTCTTGCTCTGTTACCCAGGCTGGAGTACAGTGGTGTGATCTCAGCTCACTGCAACCTCTGCCTCTTGGGTTCAAGCGATTCTCCTGCCTCAGCCTCCCAAGTAGGTAGGACTACAGGCGTGCACCACCACGCCCAGCAAATTTTTGTATTTTTTTAGTAGAGACAGGGTTTCGCCATGTTGGCCAGGCTGGTCTTGAAATTCTGACCTCAGGTGATCCACCAGCTACAGCCTCCCAAAGTGCTGAGATTATAGTCATGAACCACTGCACACGGCCCATCTTTTCTTTTATAATTCTTATATGTCTCATTGATCACCAACCTGTAGTAACTGTATTAACACTGTCAAATTTCCTCCGATGTGTTTTGTATAAATTAACATTCTCAATGTTCATGCTCCTAGCAGCATTATTTACAGTAGCCGAAATGTGTTAGCCACCCAAGTGCCCATCAGTGAATGAATGGATAAACAAAATGTGGTTTATACATGTAATGGAATATTATCCAGCCTTAAAAAGGAAGGAAATTTTGACATATTCTACAATGTGGATGAATCTGAAGGATATGACACATTACATAAGCCAGTTACAAAAAGACAAATACAATGTTATTCCACTTATATAGAGTGCCTAGAGTAGTCAAATTCATACAGACAAAAAGTAGATGGTGGTTGCTAGGGGCTGGGGATAAAGGGTGTGGAGAGTTGTTGTTTAATGAGTATAGAGTTTTAGTTTTACAAGATGAATTCTGAAGACTATTTACACAAAATATGAATATACTTAACACTACTGAAGTATACATTCTGTATACTATAAAAATGGCTAAGATGCTAAATTTTAGGCCAGGCGCGGTGGCTCACGCTTGTAATCCCAGCACTTTGGGAGGCCGAGGCGGGCAGATCACGAGGTCGTGGCGGGCGCCTGTAGTCCCAGCTACTCGGAGAGGCTGAGGCAGGAGAATGGCGTGAACCCGGGAGGCGGAGCTTGCAGTGAGCTGAGATCGCGCCATTGCACTCCAGCCTGGGTGACAGAGCGAGACTCCGTCTCAAAAAAAAAAAAAAAGACGGTAAATTTTATATTGTGGGTTTTTTTTAACCACAATTAAACATTTTTTAAAAATTATGCTCTCACCAAGAGGGCATGGGGATACTTATTTCTCCTAAAATTACATTTGCAGTAGAAAAAACAACTAGCTTTATTTTTAAAATTTGAAAGAAATTAATTGGAAGAATTAACAATACTTAACAATATATTAATATAGTGTATGTTCCCCCACCACTGAGAGAGAATCCATTGTTTACATCAAATTTTCAAAAACATATCTGACCCTAAAAGATGCTAAAAACCATTCTTCTACAGAAATGGAAATTTTCAAGAAGGACTTTGGAAATTAGATCAATATTTTGTCCAATAAAACTATGAGAATGATATTTATATGTGCCAGAATTAAGATTCGAAATAACTTAAAATATTGTTAAGTAGTCCAGATCTAACAATTTAACAGATAAATATAAAGTTCTGTTTTTTTGTTTTGTTTTGTTTTGTTTAAGATGGAGTCTTGCTCTGTCACTCAGGCTGGAGTGCAGTGGTGCAATCTCAGCTCACTGCAACTTCTGCCTCCCTGGTTCAAGCCATTATCCTGCCTCAGCCTCCCAAGTAGCTGGGACTACTGGCACATGCCACCATGCCCAGCTAATTTTTGTATTTTTAGTAGAGACAGGGTTTCGCTGTATTGGGCAGGCTGGTCTTGAACTCCTGATCTCGTAATCTGCCCGCCTCAGCCTCCCAAAGTGCTGGGATTGCAGGCATGAGCCACTGCTGCGCCTGGCTGGGAAATCCTTTTTTTTTTTGATTCGGAATTTTGCTCTTGTTGCCCAGGCTGGAGTGCAATGGCGCGATCTCGGCTCACCGCAACCTCTGCCTCCCAGGTTCAAGCAATTCTTCCGCCTCAGCCTCCCAAGTAGCTGGGATTACAGGCATGCACCACCACGCCCGGCTAGTTTTGTATATTTAGTAGAGATGGAGTTTCTCCATGTTGAGGCTGGTCTCGAACTCCTGACCTCAGGTGATCCGTCCTCCTCGGCCTCCCAAAGTGCTGGGATTAGAGGTGTGAGCCACCACGCCCGGCCTGAGCCAGGAAATTCTTATAGCCAAAAATTATTTGTTGTTTGTCTGAAATTCAAATTTAACTGGGCATCCTGTATTTCATCTGTCAACTGTGTGTTTTAGGCATAGTAAGAACTCAATAAACATTAACAAAATCCAGTAACAGTCCCCAACTCCAGTTTCTACATGAGCCCCTCTTCCCTGTGCAAGGCAAATTGCCTAGATAGATAGATAATAGATATGATTGATGATAGATAGATAGATAGATAGATGATAGCTGATAAAGTGGTCTTAGGCTAAGTTCATGGTCATAGTGGTGTCTAGACCCACAGAGCTGAGGTTCTCATTGCCCTCTCCAGTTGGTCACCTCGAGCTGTAGTAAAGACCTGCAGAGACCGTGTGTGAAGAGAAATGACTTCAGGGTGATGGAACAGCTCCCTTTAAAGAACAGAAAACTTTAAGTGAAAGAATCACTGAGATTTCTTTAGAGTTGTACCAGAGCATTAGATGGGAACCAGGTGGAACAGTTCCTTAGAAGCAGCTTTCAGCACAGTATAAGGAAAATTCTCAATGGTTAGAGCAGTCTATAGAGCCAGTAAATGAAAACCTAAATAGTAGTGAGCTTCTTGCCAATTGAGGCTGGATGATCACCTATCAAATGTGTCATGAATGGGATTTCCTAGTTGAGTGGCTGGATACATGGCCCAGCTGTCCTCAAAAATGCTCTGAAGTGAGGTCGGGCAGGGTTCAAGTTGATAGTGTGGATCTTACTAAATGGCAGCTCTCTAGCCAGTAATTTCAAAGATGCTTCATGATTGATGACAAAATATTAAGTGTAAATCTGTAAATAATGAGATAGCATTTCAATAGTAATTAATTAACAAGCATTGATAAAATGAATTTAAAATTAATCTCAAACATATTCTGTGAATGTAAAAACTTTTGTGATGAACTTAGGGTAAGGAAGACAGATAATATGAAAAATGGGATTTGAGGCCGGGTGCAGTGGCTCACGCCTGTAATCCCAGCACTTTGGGAGGCCGAGGTGGGTGGATCACGAGGTCAGGAGATCGAGACCATCCTGGCTAACATGGTGAAACCCCCCTCTCTACTAAAAATACAAAAAAATTAGCCGGGCATGTTGGCATGCACCTGAAGTCCCAGCTACTCGGGAGGCTGAGGCAGGAGAATTGTTTGAACCCGGGAGACAGAAGTTGCAGTGAGCCGAGATTGCGCCACTGCACTCCAGCCTGGGCTACAGAGAGAGACTCTGTCCCAGAAAAAAAAAAAAGAAGAAGGGATTTGAGCCAAATGCCTAATTTGACTTGTCAGGAGCAATTTTTAAATAATTTAGATTAATAAAAATAATACAAACTAAAATCTGATTGATCCTAATATAATTCTGATGTTAATTAAGACTTAAAAGGACCTGATATGAATCTCCCAAATAATTTGTAAAAACACAGATGGGGTCTCACTATATTGCCCAGTGCAGTGCTATTCACAAGTACTACCATGGCACACTGTAGCCTTGAACTCCTGGGCTTGATCCTCCAGCCTCCTCCTCATGAGCAAATGGGATTACAGGCATGCACCACCATCCCCAGATTCCAAACAGTTTTGATTTTGATCCAATTTTATTTAGCTTGCCTGAATTTTAAATTCCTAAGCTTAGGCCTACCTTAATGGATCCCAATACATTTCGGCAAGACTGTAAAATGTGGGCTGTGCAAGTCATTCTAACAGTTCAAAGAAAGGAACCATGGCTTCCAGATAGTCATATGATAAAAATAATTCCAAACCATTGTTGTTGCACAGACCAAAATTTTAAACTCCTTTAAGTAATGATATCACGCAACTGAAATTTAACGACACAGGATGGGGGGTAGCAAAAACAAGCAAAGCACACTTTAAATAATGTAATATAACTGTGGAGTGCTGACAAATAGTATCTTGACGGGAGGGGAAAGTGGAAACCCCACGATTTCTATTTCTACCGTGTTTTCCAAAGACACAATTTGCTTATGTTTATATGTAAACAGGGCTTTATTTTCTAATAGTATGGGTTATGATTTAATCAGGGGAAAAAACTCTTTCTTGGCCTCACCTTCCAGTCTCTCACATTTATGCTAGTGGTTCCCTGTTTTCCAGAAAAGGGAATTCTTGAGTCATTGGCCATTATTGTAAGCCATGTCAAAGGTGTGTGCTCTGCTCAGCAGTTACTAATGATCTATTGTGGGATAGCTTGTTTTTTTACCTTACACTTGCTCTGTTGAAAATATCAACAAAATCTGAGTTTATTTGCTCACCAGTATTCCTTATGACAAAGACATGAAAACATCAAACATCATATTCCTTGATTTCTACCTTGCAGAAACTTTTCAGTAAATTAGGCTCTGAAATTTTCAGATTCTATTTTGAATTTGTAATATGACCCTCCTCCATAATTGGAAAGTTTTTCCCCAGCAAAAGGGACCACTGGATTTACTACTTTGACTGTGCCCCATCCCAAACACATACTTATAGGAAGATCCACTGGCTGAGGGATCCCTCGAACTTCAGTCTGATTCTGGGCTTTAGGACTCAAGGCTCAGAGGCTCAGACAGACTCTGCGCTTTGTGGTTTGTTTCTGATTTTTTTTTTTTTTAACCAGTTCTCACTCTGTCACCCAGGACAGAGTGCAGTGATGTGATCATGGCTCACCGCAGCCTCCATCTCCCAGGCTTAGGTGATCCTCTTACCTCAGCTTCTCTAAAAGTGCTGGGATTACAGGTGCATGCCACCATACCCAGCTAATTTTTAAATTATTTGTAGAGATAGGGTCTCCATATGTTTCCCAGGCTGGTCTGTAATTCCTGGGCTCAAGCAATCCTTTCACCTTAGCCTTGCAAAGTGCTAGGATTATAGGTGTGAGCCACTGCACCTGATACTTTTGGGGAGTTTAGAGTTCAGAATGACCTTGGCATGATTTTATGGGCTAGCCTAGAAAACTGATCTGGCAGATACACATACACATTCCTAATATAACACTACTTTTAAAATAAATTACTTCCAAGCCGCAAACAACTTAGTTACAGATGGCTCTTTGGAAAACAATCCTTTCACTTTTTTGAAAAACAAATTTTGGGTACATGGTTCTTTCATTAGAAACTTATTGGATGGACAGGACTTGAATTTTACTTTTAATAATTCATGTTATATATTACCAAAAATGCGATTCTGGTGATGTCAAAGTCATGCTTTGTTCATTTGAATCTATTAAATAAAGTACTTATATGGGAAATAAAACTTACTTTAAAATTGATCAACAGGTAAATAGATAGGAAAGGTCTTAAATAATCATCAGTAAAGAACTAAAACAAGCAAACATTTGCTTTTCTAGATTGGAGGATAAATTTATCAGAGTCAGATTTTCCTCACCATGCAGAGTTTAAAGGCCGTTTATAATTATTCCTCATCTCCATCCTTTAGTCAATCAGGCCTCTTTGCTAACACGTCTTTGGATGCTTGTCTAACTTCCCACTCTCATCACTGCCAACCCAACCACCAACTCTATCTAGTCCCAGCTGCTCTTACAACCTGCTAATTGAATAGTTTTAATGGCTCTTTTATATATCTGTCCAAATCCACTCCAATCCTCTACTTTGTCACATTCATTCCTGGATTTTTTTCGTTGCAGTTTTGAATGGGCTAATATTTCTATTGAAAATTGTTCTACTCATCCATAAGACACAAATATTTTACATTATTTTTCCAATTGAGATATAGTGGCCATGTTGAACCATTGCTATTTCTTAAATGATGCCTCTGAGCAGAAAAGCTTCATGCTCTAATTAATTGAGCTGACACATTTATAGAATATTAAATGCGCTTACACATTTATATCACACATTAAATATGCACGTCAAATACATTTATAATGTATTTCCAGCTGGCCAGCCCACGTTTCTTTGACTTTATCATTTTTTTCTCTGTTCTTGCTTACCTCTGGTAACTACAGAATGTAGATGAATACTTTCCTTAGTAAATACTTGGATTTAAACTATGATTAAGAGGAGAAAGACCATCTCCCCTATGCAAGTTGTTCATGTAAACATTTATTGACCATCTACCCTAGGCCAGAAACCAGGGTAGGTACTGAGGATACAAAAATGGACACATCATGTCTATCCACAAGGGACGTTGTCTGGTGCAGTTGTTTCATAATTTAGTGTTCTTATGAGAGTCATATAAGGGTACTAGCCAAAAATGCAGATTCTGGAATCCCTAGTTACCCCACATTTTAATTTTAGAAGTTTGGAGTAGAGCCCAAGCATCTGCATTTTAGCAAGTCCTCCAAGTGATTCTTTATTGTTTTTTGTTTGTTTTTGTTTTTGTTTTTGAGACAGAGTCTCACTCTGTCACCCCAGCTGGAGTGCAGTGGTGTGATCTTGGCTCCCTACAACTTCTGCCTCCTGGGTTCAAGCCATTCTCTTGCCTTGGCCTCCTGAGTAGCTGGGATTACAAACGTGCACCACCACGCCCAGCTAATTTTTGTACTTTTAGTAGATACAGGGTTTCACCATGTTGGCCAGGCTGGTCTCAAACTCCTGACCTCAAGTGATCTGCCCACCTCCGCCTCTCATAGTGCTGGGATTGCAGGCGTGAGCCACTGTGCCCGACCTGATGCTCCAAGTGATTCTGATGCAGGTAGTCCCTTGATAAGACTTTCAAAACATCACATTGAATACTATTGAATGTTTTATATTTGTGCCTATAGTTCTGTATTTTATCTTTTGGGGGGTATTTTCGGGGTTTTTTGTAAAAAGCTATATAAAAGAAAATGTTATTTAACCAGTTTCCTTTTCCTCAAATGCTTTTTTCTCTTTCATTTTTAAATAAGAAATCTTTTCATATTCAGAGATTATCAGTCAAGTATAAGAAGATTGAATGTATGAGTGCTTTTCTAAAAACCTAGAAGTTTATCATATATTTTCCTTATTTTTTTCACCACCATTAGACCATAACACAAAACGTAACACTGTTGCAATAATATTATTACTTTACAAAAGTTTAGATTTCAAAGTTTGCTACTGAGTATGTTTTTTCTTTGTACTTTCCCCACACTTAGGGTTCTCCTGCTTCCAGGAGGAAAGAAACATTTCGTTTTTCTGGTCCAACTAAAGGCCCAAATTATGACTTACGTGAAATGTAGCTGCTAGCTATATGCCCATTACTTTGAAAAAGACTATGAAAGTAAGTTTAAGCAAAGCAAAACATAAAATAACCTTACTAAGTTTTTAGAGCTATATTCATATAGGCATAGTTACTTTTCTAACTAATGCTTAAGTTTGATGGAATAGTTCTCCCAATCTGTCTTCAACTTTCTTTGCTAACTCACTGTGAAGTCTCTCATAGAACCAGGCTGACATTGACCTCCAGACTGCTGCCTTCAGATACCATACCATTTTTTGTATTTCCCTTGCAAACTGCTTAGTTTTTAGAGTCCATTGAAGGGATGCCCAAGCTCACCATCCTTCTGCATTGACTTCTCTGTAACCTCTGTCCACGCAGCTGGGAAAGGGTTGTGAGAGCAGACAAAGAAAAAACATAGATATACGGCAAGCCAAGTAACCATGTCAATTTTTTGAGAACATTTAAAAAAAATCCCCATGAGTTTGATGTTTTCTAATTACCAGGAGACAATTATCCACATTACACTTAAATAAAATGAAAAGGTCACACCACTTCTGGCTACAAGGCCTGGTGTGGTGGCTCACGCCTGTAATCCCAACACTTTGGGAGGCTGAGGCGGGTGGATCACCTGAGGTCAAGAGTTTGAGACCAGCCTGGCCAACATGGTGAAACTCCATCTCTATTAAAAATACAAAAATATGCCGAGCATGGTGGTGGGCACCTATAGTCTCAGCTACTCGGGAGGCTGAGGCAGGAGAATCACTTGAACCCAGGAGGTAGAGGTTGCAGTGAGCCGAGATCATACCACTGCACTTCAGCCTGGTAGGCAGAGTGACACTCCATCTCAAAAAAAAAAAAAACCAGCTACAATGTCCCTCCTTTACTTCCTTCCTTCCTTCCTTCTTTCCTTCCTTCTTTCCTTCCTTTTTCTTTCTTTCTTTTTTTTTTTGATACAGAGTCTCACTCTGTTACCCAGGCTGGAGTGCACTGGTGCAATCTCAGCCCACTGCAGCCTCCACCTTCCAGGTTCAAGTGAGTCTCCCACCTCAGCCTCCCAAGTAGCTGGGACTACAGGCGCACACGAACATGGCAAGATGGGGTTTTGCCATGTTGGCCAGGCTGGTCTCGAACTCCTGACCTCAGGTGATCTGCCAGCCTCCACCTCCCAAAGTGTTGGGATTACAGGCGTGAGCCACTGCTTCTGGCCTACGATGCCTTTTAGCTCATTGGGATCTCAACAGAAAATCTTATAAATGTAATCATTTTAGGTGTTTATCCACATGCTCCACCAAAATGAGATGTAAGAAGACAATATTTTACAAAATGAACAGCGTTGATTATTTAGGATCAATATACTTAATTTCAGGAACAGAAGACAAGGACCTATTTCATTATTTCCCAGTAGAAAATAATATATATTCAAATATAGAGCTTATCCATGGTGGATTATGTTTTTGTTTTTTTTATTTTTTTTGAGACAGAGTCTTTCTCTGTCCCCAGGCTGGAGTGCAGTGGCGCGATCTGGGCTCATGGCAAGCTCCGCCTCCCGGGTTCACGCCATTCTCCTGCCTCAGCCTCCCGAGTAGCTGGGACTACAGGCGCCCACCACCATGCCTGGCTAATTTTTTGTATTTTTAGTAGAGACAGGGTTTCACCGTGTTAGCCAGGTTGGTCTCGATCTCCTGACCTTGTGATCCACCCGCCTCGGCCTCCCAAAGTGCTGGGATTACAGGCGTGAGCCACCGCGCCCGGCCAGATTATGTTTTATACAAGTACTGTATTCTTCTTAGTGTCTGACATCTTGTTAGGAAAAGGGTGTTTTCAGTTGTGAAGAGTGTTTCACATCTTTAAGGTTGAGGGCTTGAAGGATTTCACTAGTTGAATCTTTACTGACAGCAAGTATATGAAAATGCATATCAGAGAAATTTTGCTGCTGACCTCAACTTGCCAGCCACAGACATTCTGCATTTTGAACTGATTGAGGAAAGGGCTGTGTTAGAAAAGGAGCAGTGAATGAGCAGAGTAATGATTCGTGCAGTGATTGCCGAGAACCTTGTATTTCAATCCTCCCTCTTTTTTCTAATGTAACCAAATGAATTTTTCTCTTAATGAAAAATAATTACAATGGCTTTTACTTTTTTTTTTTTTTCGAGACGGAGTCTTGCTCTGTCGCCCAGGCTGGAGTGCAGTGGCGCGATCTCAGCTCACTGCAAGCTCCGCCTCCCGGGTTCACGCCATTCTCCTGCCTCAGCTTCCCGAGTAGCTGGGACTACAGGCGCCCGCCACCACGCCCGGCTAGTTTTTTGCATTTTTAGTAGAGACGGGGTTTCACCGTGTTAGCCAGGAGGTCTCGATCTCCTGACCTCATCATCCGCGTGCCTCGGCCTCCCAAAGTGCTGGGATTACAGGCGTGAGCCACTGCGCCCGGCCCACAGTGGCTTTAACTTTTAATTTTTATTCAAATTTTATTTCACGGAACTTTTTCTCAACCCCAAAACTTTACTTTGTTTCATAAGAAATGGTGGGGAAGTTAAAGATACATAATAAATGATCAACCTTGCTCATGTATGAGAAAAAACATCACAGGATTTCATAAGATTTCTTTGCATTCCTCTCTTCTTCAGTCAATTTATTTCTGAAGGTATGGAAGATGGAATTACAGTCCCCATTGAAGACTGTTTATAGTTGTTTGGGTTGTGCAGTTCACAAACGGCACAATTATATGTAGCAACCCTGATTGCTGAGGCTCATTTTTCTACACTTCCTAAGTGTTGTGTTCACAGATTAATGTGAACGAGGATTAAAGAAATATATTTCTTCAATGGCGAGCCCCAGCGATGCCCTCCGTGTACTGGTGTGTAAGCCATTTGCTTTTAGCCTAAGAGGGAAAAATTTTTTGAACTAGACGTGCTAAGACAAGGGCAATCCCATTATTAAAACAAAAACGGCCGGGCGCGGTGGCTCACACCTGTAATCCCAGCACTTTGGGAGGCCAAGGCAGGTGATCACCTGAGGTCAGGAGTTTGAGATCAGCCTGGCCAACATGGTGAAACCCTGTCTTTACTATAAATACAAAAATTAGCTGGGCATGAGGTGGCGGGTGCCTGTAATCCCAGCTACCTGGGAGGCTGAGGCATGAGAATCGCTTGAACTCAGGAGGTGGAGGTTGCAGTGAGCCTTGATTTTGCCACTGCATTCCAGCCTGGGCAACAAGAGCGAAACCCTGTCTCAAGAACAACAACAACAACAACAAAAATGCCAGGTGCTGTGGCTCACGCCTATAATCCCAGCACTTTGGGAGGCCGAGGCCAGCGGATCATGAGGTTAGGAGATCGAGGCCATCCTGGCTAACACAGTGAGACCCCATCTCTACTAAAGAAAAAATAAAAAAATTAGCCGGGCATGGTGGCGGCTGCCTGTAGTCCCAGCTACGCGGGAGGCTGAGGCAGGAGAATGGCGTGAACCTGGGAGGCGGAGGTTGCAGTGAGCCGAGTTCGTGCCACTGCACTCCAGCCTGGGCGACAGAGCAAGACTCCATCTCAAAAAAAAAAAAAACAAAAAAACAAAAAACTAAGTGATAAAAGAAAACAAAAAACAAACAAACAAAATTAACTGTCACTATGGAGACATATTTATGTCATCTAAGAAACAACAGCTTTGGTGAGGTTTATGAAGTCCTGGGGGAAGTGATTTTCTCTCCTCCTAAAGTAGACTTTTCATTCTCTCCCAGTATTGATATTTCTAAGTGTGGCTGCTGGCCTCATGTATTTGATTTATGTCAGCATATGGTTGAGCTCACAGATTGCTTTCTTTTACCAAATGTGTGGTTACCAATACTATATAAGTCTGTACCTGAGCAGAAGGTTTTAAAGAGCTAATTTCAACCAGATTTCTTGTAGTGATTTACACCAGCTTTATTGTTAACCAAGGAAAATTAGCAGGTTTTACACCATACTCGTTTGATAGATTCTGTTAACTAAAAACTAAAATGTACATATGTTAATGTATATTGATCTATTAGGCAGCTAATTCCAAATCTGAGAATAATAGCATAGCATGTACAGATGGACCCAATTCTTAAACTATCTCTAACCTTTTGGCCATGACACCTTAAAGTCCAGTGGTTCAGACTAATTTCTTTTGTAACCAATTCTTCTTCTTCTTCTTCTTCTTCTTCTTCTTCTTCTTCTTCTTCTTCTTCTTCTTCTTCTTCTTCTTCTTCTTCTTCTTCCTCTTCTTCTTCCTCTTCTTCTTCCTCTTCTTTTCTTCTTTTCTTCTTTCTTCTTTCTTCTTCTTCTTCTTCTTTCTTCTTTTTTTTTGACAGAGTCTCGCTCTGTCACCCAGGCTGGAATCCACTGGTGCGATCTCGGCTCACTGCAACCTCTGCCTTCCAGGTTCAAGCCATTCTCCTGCCTCAGCCTCCCGAGTAGCTGGGACTACAGGCACGTGCCACCATGCCCGGCTAATTTTTTTTTATTTTTAGTAGAGATGGGGTTTCACTGTGTTAGCCAGGATGATCTTGATCTCCTGACCTCGTGATCCAGCCGCCTTGGCCTCCCAAAGTGCTGGGATTACAGGCATGAGCCACTGCGCCTGGCTCTGTTACCAATAACTTCTAAATCCAAATGCCCTTTGGAAGGTTGCCACTTGTATTATGAAAATAATAATCGTCAGTCCCGGTGGCTCACACCAGTAATTCCAGCTCTTTAGGAGGCCGAGGCCTGTGGATCACTTGAGCCCAGGAGTTCAAGACCAGCTTGGGCAACATGGCAA